>NC_052618.1:33957114-34288876 GCF_016545825.1 Eucalyptus grandis
AATGATTAAAATTGACTCAATTGATAGAACGTGAGAATGTTTAGTATTAAATTGACATAAATGTAATAAGTTTAGAACTTTTATAATAATTATCCTGAATTATCTTAGTTGTTAGATGCACAAGCCTCACATGATCTGACAAGATCAAAGGGTTTGGATCAAGTCAATTATGCATATCTTGCATAGGCATGTTATGAATTCACTGTGTATTATCTACCTTTGGATTTGGTGAGAACCACAAGAAGTAATTTTATAGGTTGCAAGGACAAGAGTTCTAAGGACTAGCTTTTGGCAAAGTAATTATAGCATATACTGACAGTGTGAAAAGTTTTACACAAACATCTTTATAAACCATCTATCAAGAAGATTAGCTGGTTATGGCCTCAAATAAAAATAAATGAGACATTTGTGTATGTTTTTCTTAATATAGGTGGTTTTGCGCTATTTTTCCTTTTTGTATACTCGAGTAGGTTACAAACACGTCTCGCATTATCACAACAAAACGAATACGAGAGTGACATGTAGAATTATTTGATCAAAGTACTATACGTAGAGTCTCTATGTTAGAGAAAATCAACAATGAACGAAAGAAATAATGAATCTCATCACATATTACATCCAATAAGAAAATTTTCCTCAAGTTCTTATTTCGTTCATTACTCCACTCATAAAATGAGTATAAACAGAAATTTTCAACCGTGCAGGCATCATGCATGGTGCGAATTCACTCATTTATGTTTTGAAAAAATCAGTTATTTATTTATTTATTTATTTAAAAACTATATTTTTTGTCGTAACGAAAATTCGTAGGTTTTAAAAAAACCAACAACCAAGGGAGAAGCTTCATCAAACCTGAGGGTACCGTGGGAAAGGGAAATCCTCGTCTGGAATGACCAGAGCCTCCAGCAATTCGACTCTCTCTTTTCTGTAGTCAAACATGACCTGCCATCCAAATGACAAGAAAGGCATATATTTGCTGTAAACCACTCATCTTTACGCGGAGGGTCCGCAGAGATTTCTACACATGCTCATAAATACCACTAACGAAGTCTCTCTCTTGACAAAAAAAAAAAAAAAAAAAGTCTCTCTCTCTCTCTCTGACCACCATCATCGACGAGGACCGCCACCTCCAGTCCCAGCACCACAACGGGCGCCTCCACTTCAAGGACAAGACTTGTTTTGACACCTCTCTCTCTCCCCCCGTTATCGGGGCACAATTATCCTGATGATGGTCGTTCACCACAGAGGAGATGACATCTGAATGTCTCCCCACGACAATGGAGACGAGATCTACTTTGTTTTGCTCTGCCCCAACCCCACCATCAATGCTGCCGTGCCCATATCTCACTTTTGACCTAATATCTACTTCACACCTATATTTATGCACATATTATCTATGTAGCACGGACACTCTTCGGAAACCTTCATGTCGTGTCCGACACTCCGACACGTGTCCGACACGCTCCGACACGTCCCGACACGCTCCGACACGCGGTCAACGAGTGTCGAAAAATCCGACACGTGGTCAACTCTTTCCGACACGCTCCGACACGCGAGTCTAGAATTCCGACACGCGATTCCGACACGCACGGGGTCAATTTTAAAACTTGAGGGGTCAAAATATAAATATACACAAAAGAAGTAATAAAAGAAGTAATAAAATTGCTATAAATATACACACACGGGGTCAATTTTTTTTTCTGTTTTATTTTTTTAGAATTTTTTTATTTTTTTAAAAGTCTTTTACTCTGAAAGAAGTAATAAAAAATGCTATATATGATAAATAAATAAATTTAAAAATATCATTTCAGCATTTTTCTTTAAATAATGTTTTTTTCCTCTAAGTTTTGTGTATTATTGTAACAAATTAAAATAATGAATGATATTATTTAATATTTTTGTGTAAATTAATTCTAGGCTATTTTTATTATTATTTATTTATGTATTTATATAAATATATATTTAATATATAACGTATCGGAACGTGTCGAAATTCTCTATTTTTAAGAAATGACGTGTCGACATATCGTGTCGTGTCTTGTCGTGTCACGTGTCACGTGTCCGTGTCGGTGCTACATAGCATATTATTGACATACCTCTAAGCAATATCTCACATTTAAAAGATCAAATTGCCCTTCCTTACAAGCTCATTCTAACATCATGCTTAAAATCTAAGGGATTTGGTTTTTAATTGGTTTTAAGTGTTTTGGATGGGTTTGAGAATTCAGGATTTCATGGAGAATATTTTCGGAACAGAAATGTTATGTTTGTATATAGAGACGCAATAATAATTGACGTGGAGGCACAAATTCGTTTCTAAAGGTAAGTACTCATGTAGCATTTACTATATTCAAAGGAGTATGTAAATAATCATAAGTTTTACTAATGCCATGGCTAAAACAGTGGTTTCGCTTATGTAAATGCCACATGACACGCAACCATGAGCGCCCATTGTGAACCCATTGACTTGCACACACAGAGGATTATGATTTTTTTTTTATTGGGTAATATTATATGCACAGATTGTGTAACCAAATTTCTATATATTCTATGATGATCACCGTCGAGAAATATTAGGTACTTTGTTGCTAAAACACACAAAAAAGGAATTTTGGATTTTGTTTATTGAGAAATATTAGGTACACAAATTGTATAACCATGTTCCTACATACTCCGCAACTATCACCTTTGAGGTAATTAGTTATTTAGTAACTAAGATTAAAATTAACCACATCAATGATGCTAGATGTGAATGTGCAAAGACGTTACAAAGACTATGTAGCTAATGATTATTCTTTTTGTGTCTATGTGAATTGTGATCACATCATAGATATCATAGTAAAGTAGCTTTTGTACCTCCAAAAATACAATTTGAATAACGGATTCTTGTGTTACCAAATTAAAGTTTAAAAAGCCCGTTTGTTTAATTTTAACTATTGCAGTTGTTTAGCGTAATTCTTAGCTTTTTTATGTGTTTGGAGGAATAGCACACCACTTTTTAACTTCCTCCGATTCTCAATAGCATCCCAAGGAGAATTATCGACCGGTCAAGAGTAGCACTTTTGGGCCCACTTCGTGTGCACAACAGGCACATTTGACTGCAGCTCCAGCGGACATATACTGATTTCGTAGAGGAGAACCCAATGCTACCGAGGCATCCAACGCGTTAGGATGGTAGATTCGGGCGAGGTGATGAATGATTTCCATGATACGATGGCCAATCATTTGTACTTTCTTTTTTTAACAGTTCTGTCGGAAAAAAAAAATTACAGTTAAAATCAGCCCGCAATGCTGTTAAAGTATTTTTGTATATATGAATTTATTCCTATTTTTATTTATTTATTTTAATTTCTATTTATGTTATAATATATATTTAGCACTTATATTTATTACATATTTTAGGAATTTTAATATAGTTTATTACTTAATAAATTTTATTAAAAAATTATGGAAGGGAATATAAAAAATAAAAAAAGAAAAGAAAGAAAACGAGAGGAAAAGTAATAAAAAAAAAAAGTAAATAAATTGAAGTAGGCATGAAAGTCAAAGCATTATGCTTTTTAGAACTGCAAAGATAAATCATCATGTTTTCTCTCTATTTCTAGATTCAACATTCGCTAATTGATCTATATTGTCAATATTGTTGTAATTTGATTACATCTCTTGTCAAAATCGAAGCTATAGCTTTGAAATGTTGCATGAACTCCTTTGTTATTTAAGATTTAGATTGTATAATAATTATGATTTATTGATAGAGATGATCTCTATTTGTGCATTTATGATTTTTTTTTTTTTTAGCAATGAACCGTAAGAGATTCCTAACATCTTAGTTTAAATCTATTTGTGCATATATTGTTGATGTCAAATAATCAATATGATAGGATATGAAAACATCAAGCTCTATTACTACAATTCACCAAACAATAATTAGCATATAATAAAATTTTTGGATTTCATATTATATCTTATTCAATTCTATTCCGACTAAAAATTCATACAACAAAGCAGTCATTGTCACCATTATGAGAAGGGGGGTGGGATGCACTGGATATGGTCACAGTAGATGGTTCCTGATTTCTAAGGTCAAAGCAGTCATTGTCACCATTATGAGAAAAAGAGGGAGGGGGAATGCACCAGCTATGAAGCACGGACACGTTGTCCATGCTTCCGTATCGTGTCCAACACGTGTTGGAGCGTGTCGGACACGTCGACACTCTCAGACACGGTCGGACACGCGGTCAACGCGTGTCGACGCGTGTCCGGAAGACTGATGGAGGGTGGAGGCGAGGGAGGGCGAGGGAGCAGAGGTCGCGAGCACCGGTGAGACGGAGCAGAGGCCGCGAGCGCCGGCGAGACCAAGCCACGAACGGACCACCGCGACGGCGAGAGACGGCTAGAGAAAGAGCCGAACAGAGAGAAAGAAGAGAGAAGGCAAACTCCCGCCGGCGAGACGAAGCCACGAACGGACCACCGCGACGGCGAGAGATGGCCAGAGAGAGGTGAGGGCCGTCACTGTTGCGATGGATTGGCGACCAGAGGAAGAGGAGAGGAGGGAAGGGGGTCGTGCGGCGCGGCAAGGAGGATAGGAAGAGGGTCGCGGCTCGCTAGGGTTTTCTATAAAGAAATCCAAAAATATAAGAACGGAGTTCTGATGGCGTGAGAGAGAGGATGGGGGGGAGTGACAGCTCACATGTCACTGTCAAGTGCGGGGAGGGAAAAAATGTAAAATAAACGTGATAAACGTGGGAGTGGAGGGAAAAGGACGAACGAAAGAAGGGGTTGATTTTGGGGATTTTTTTAACCGGAAAATTAAATAAATAATTAAAAAATGATTTCGAAAAATAAAAACATTAAATTTTGAGTAATGATAAATTTTGGTTATTGTAGAAAATCATAGATTTATTTAAATAAATTGATTCTAATTTCTTATTAATTTTTAGTTTCATCGATAATTTTTGTTAAAATTAAAAAAATGTTTCGCATTAATTATGAATATATCTTTCGAATTTCAAATGAATTGATTTGTTAATATTATTAGTATAAATTTATTATAGGCTCTTTTTTAATTAATTATTTATTTATGAATTTGAATCAAATTAATTAAAAATAAAAATATTTATTTAATATACAACGTGTCGCAATGTGTCGGAATTTTCTATTTTTTAGAAATGACGTGTCGACGTGTCGTGTCGTGTCGGACACTCGTGTCATGTCACGTGTCGGTGCTACATAGTGCACCAGATATGATGGTGGGTAAGAAATTTTATTTTTACTGAAACCCACCCCCCCTCGGCACAAAAAATAAATTAGGGCAAAACCTAACTAATAAGTGAAAGTGGATCACAGTATATAAAGAATATATAAACCTTGTAGATACATGATATGCGATATTTTAACATTGGGCTAAAAAAATTAGTGGAAAAACTTGTTTTCACATAATGGAATAATACAAAGTGCAAATATGAAGAGTACTTAGTCCAATATGTCATCAACATGTTAAGACTCGTGAAAATTCTTCCTTCTACCAACATTACGAATAATAAATGCCTTCATCATTTTGAAGCAAAGAATCAAGTCCTCACTTTAAAATAGAGAGATTCTCCAAGTCCTATTTATAATTAAAATGTATTTGGATCATTAAATTTGATAAGATTCTCGGCGGTCCACACTTATCAAATCTAACTATTTTCAAAATTTAACTCATCAAATATATCGTTTGAGACGAATGAATGAAACAAGTGATGAACTGATACGTAACGTAACTTCCCATGGTCAAGACCAAGGACCACGTATTTAAAATAAGTACAATCAACTTCATTTGTAAAAGAAAATTGCTGGTAAAAAATTTATATGAAAAGCACGCGTACCATAATATTCGAAAATGGGAATGATATGTGTTGAAATATTTAAATAAATCCACCTTAAGAAAAGAATCATAGTCTAATCCAAATACAGTCCTACATGTACATGTGTTTTGTGAATGGAAAAAAGTAGAGCATTTTCCATATTATGGTCCAAAAGTAGTACTCGAGGACCTAATATATCGTTTGAGACGAATGAATGAAACAAGTGATGAACTGATACGTAACGTAACTTCCCATGGTCAAGACCAAGGACCACGTATTTAAAATAAGTACAATCAACTTCATTTGTAAAAGAAAATTGCTGGTAAAAAATTTATATGAAAAGCACGCGTACCATAATATTCGAAAATGGGAATGATACGTGTTGAAATATTTAAATAAATCCACCTTAAGAAAAGAATCATAGTCTAATCCAAATACAGTCCTACATGTACATGTGTTTTGTGAATGGAAAAAAGTAGAGCATTTTCCATATTATGGTCCAAAAGTAGTACTCGAGGACCTATATAAAAACTTTCCTTCCAGGACTTATCAATTACAAAATTTCTAAATTAATACTATCATCAATCCTCCAATTTGTGCACTTTGTATATAAAGTTTTGAAACTTTCATTTCAACTAATGAATACTATAATTCCAATGGTTCATCCAATCAAATTCTTTTGTAGCCAGGTATTTAAAAAATTTAATATTACAGAGGAAATGAACAATTACTTGAATAATAACAAGGATTTTTCTTCATAATTTTGATAAGTTCTTAGGCAAAAAGAAATAGTAACGATTATTATTATAACAATAATTGATCGACCAATTTCGAATATGTGGAAAGAAGGAGCATTTGTGATGATGGAGGTGACTCCAGGACAGGACAGGACAGGGTTGCTAACGACTAAGGCTAGGTTAGTCGACACGTGATTACTCTCTCTTCCCCCCACCCCCCATCCCATCTCTGCCCCTTCGCAATTTCTTACTTCTCATCTGTTTTCTTCTTCATTACTCTACATTATTATACATTGGCCAAAAAATATAAAGCTGAAATTTCAGAATTTTAATTTTGTTGTTATGTTTGTAAACTAAAATTGATTAATTCAACAACAAATCCAAAATGATTAAGGGTATTAATGATGAAAAAACTCGATTAGAGTCATCTAATCTAGAGGACTTTGTCACACAAATTATAGGTTCTACAATCATTTACTGAAAATACCATCTCATTGAAAAAGCTAAGAAACACGATCATTTACTCAAAATTATAAAAGCATAACCAAGCAATTGGTCATTAACACCAAAATTAGAAATATTATATACTTGCACTTTGCATTAAACTATCCAAAACAAAATATTATACAAATCACAAACAATGAAACATTTCACCAATCTTAGACCTAGGATCAACTATAGTTGAAAATGCTTTTGGTGGAAAAGAAATAAAAAGAGATAACATATGTTATAAAATTGAAAGCAAAAGGTAAATTTGATTAAATTATCAATGATAGATATCTTGGTGATTCAAATTTAAAGCCTAAATCAACTAAACCATATCACATTGCCCATAGTAAATTGATGATCATGACAATCTCGGCGAGGCTCGGTTGACGAGGCGCGGCCTTGCTAAGGGTCGGCGACGCTCCGACGAGGTCTCTACCCCTCGTTTCGTCGGTAGCTGGTCACCCCAAGGCTGGCGACCGATGGACGTTGAAGAAAAAGAAGAGAAAGAAAAGAAAAGAATAAAAAAGTAATAAAATTATTAAAACATTATAAAAAAAAAATGATTTGGATCAGAAATTTTCAAAATGGTATTAAACGCAATTCTATTCCGGGAATTAAAATTTTGGACAGTTACCAAACAGCTTAAAATGCTTAGAAATTGTTCCCGAGAATAGAATAAAAAAGAATAATTTATGATTAGAAATTGTTCCTGATAACAAAAAAGTTACCAGACGCAACATGAAAGAGAAAAATAGAGACAAAAGTGATCGAAATTTCCAAGAAAGCCACACCTGCAACTTTCCTCATTCTGTTAAGAGCATTTTTTGGAAAATAACATATAAAGATTGTAAAGAACAAAAATTACGTTAAATTGTTCTAAAACAATCAAAATAGGATACTCATGCTAGATATGGATAAACGATATCATTTGAAAGGTAAAAATGATGAGTTCCGATTAGTTACGTAATAAATCAACAACTCATCAATGAATTGATAATTTTATTTTGATTTGGTAGTTTCGATTACACATAGTTACAAATGCATTTCGTTTACATCATTAACATAATGAAAATTTAAAAGCCAATATTGGAGAGTCGATCGATTATTTAGATAACGGACTAAGAACCTCTAGATAGAGCAAAGGTTTTTGTGCATGATCTTAGAAAAGTTCGCTTTGGGACGTACCTCTAAAGCGTGCTTGAAAACACACTTGGGGAGTCTAGGGAAGTGGAAGCTGCCAATTTCAAGCAACTTCTTCAGTGCACTCGCCGAATCAGGCAACAGAAATTCCGACCACGTCGGAAACCCCAACCTCTCTAAGCACTCCCGCGTCAGCGACTCCGTCAGCACCGGGCCAGAGCACGTCGCCACCACCGACTCGACCAGCTCAGGCTGCAACTCGGCCAACCTGAACGCCACCACCGCGCCGTAGCTGAACCCGACCACTGTGCACTGCTGCACTCCCAGCTTTGCCAGCCCCCCTTGCCAGGCACTCCGCCTGGAATCCCACAGTCCGGCGGCCGTCGCCAGTGGAGGAACCACCGAAGAAGAGGAGGTCCGGCACGTAGACTGCATAGTCCCTCGCAAGGGCGAGGACTTGGAACTGCCATGTCAGGATGCCGTCGGCAACGAAGCCGTGGAGGAAGACGACGGCTGGTTTTTTACTGTTGTTGGCATTCTTCTTGGATCGGGTCGGAGCCCAGATGTTCATGACAGTCCCTGGTTCGACCTCGATCTTTTCAGGTCTCAATCCGGCGAAACTCATGGTCGCTCGCAACAAGGGCTTGTAAATCTTTACAGTGTTCACCATTCTCTCTCTCTCTCTCTCTCTCTCTCTGAGCTTGATTATGCACAGTATGTACTTCTTCGCCATGGACATCCTGGTCATTTATTGTTGGGAAATGATAAGCTGACGGTGTAGTCTGACCGCACATTTTCCCTAGGAGACTGGACAACTTGCGTGTCCGGTTTTCCTAGGAATCCAAAGTCTCAGTTTATTTACTTGTTAAACCGCATATCCCTTTTATCTTTATCTTTTTCTTTTGTGCTAGATATCATTGAGGGTTGTCTAACCCCATTCCCACCTTGGGAGCTGCCCCCCTCTCTCCCCCGTCTCTCTCACCCCTTAATTGCCGTCTCTGCAGCCGCAACTTTTAGGTTTGTACTTCTACAATTTCCCCATCTGCGACCGTAAGTGAGTGGAGGGAAAGAGCAGTAGAAGCTCGGTGCTACTTCAGTGTTAGTTGATGCCCTTTCTTTGCTGCCCCTCCTCCGATCAATTCCTCCCCTTTTCACGCCTTGTGGTTTAGCAGTCCTGTCCAAAGAGAGAAGAAGAAAGCACAAACTTAGCTTCTCTGAAATGACCCAAGTTGGTGGATCTTCTCTATCTCCACATCAAAATGAAGGCTCTCTTCATGAATAGTCAAGCCGCCAAGCTCATCCTTGAACTTGATCAGCACGTTGGACAGGAATGTTGGAACCAAAAGGATAAAGGAGCATCGAAGGATTTGATGAGGAGAGCATGTAAACACACAAAAAGAAGAATATATTATTCAAAATGCCTTGCGAAGGCTTAATATAGAGTACACACCACACTCTTACAAACTTGACTATACAAGCTTTGCTAAGCTTAACTCTCTCTCTCTCTATTTCTCTCTACACACTCTCACTCTCTCTAAAAACAAAATAACAAACGTAGGTATATGTATTTATAAACATCTCTACCACCTAGACTTTGATAATGCCAGTACAAATACTTAAAGGGGGGATGAATTGGTGTTTTTAAAAAAATTAATTAATAAAATTAATTTCGAACAAAGTCTGAAAACCAAACAAAGTCTGATAAAACGAGTCACTAGAATTCTGATGAATGTTCAGAATAAGATAAAAGATGGAATTGATTTTTGTGATACTTAAAAGAATGCAACAAATGTAAATAAATAAAGTTAAGGGAAGAAAAGATTGTACACGAAATTTATAGCGGTTCGACTTAAATCAAGCCTATGTCCACTCTCCACGCTGACAGCCTTCTAGCTAGAATTCACTAGAGTATCAATATAGAAGTACAATTTTTGAGTGCAAACACTCAATGAAAGATCCATTTTCTCTCATTAAGTTACTCTTTTTGTGATTTTCTTTCTTGAATATAATTTGTAAGCACCGCTGATGAAGAACAAGTAATTAGAAAGACTTCAGACTTTGAAATTTCAATTTTCACATCTCTTCCTCAAATAGACTGAATGACCTTTTTAAATACTCCTCCACGTCTCACTAGCCATTGGCATTTTCCAAATGAATTTCTTCCAATCAATTCATTGGACATAATCGACTAGGGAAATCTTATAGCTGTTTGAAGATTGAGATGAAAATCTGTTGATTCCGATCGTCCATACAATCGAATCTAGGTTTACATAAATATATGCTTTCCAAAAATGAACTTGTTTTCAAGATTGATTTCATCAATGTACTTATAGAAGGAAAGTGAGATTTTTTGTTAGAGAGCTAGATGTTAAAGAATAAATTCCTAATGTGTACATTCTGAATCATTGTCGCAAGATCAATAAATCTAAGTCTGATTTTATCCTCGTTTTGGACACTGTTTTAGTCTGGATTGCGTCAGAGGTGGAATGACTTCTTGAATAAATAGATTTTGGCAAGAATCTACGATATAACTTCAAAAGTATTCTATTCTTCAAAATAAGAATAAGAATTAGAAAGTACAATAAGTAAAGTTGAACTTGTTTGCCGTCTTCAACGTGAGCGGGAGTTGTTGAAATTTTATCCAAGGCAAAGTCCAACTTCAGCATGCTAACCGACTTCAATTTATCAATAAGACGATTCATGTCTTAAATGTTGGGCCCACCACTTATCTTCATGCAAGTTGTTTTCTCCTTTTTCATCAGAGTTGAAGTCGGTTAAGAGTGGAAACTCCAACACAGTCCAATTATTGCACTCAAACTCCTATGCCATGTACGAGGACAGGTCCAAGTAAAATTTTCTTTGATCTAAATCAATTTTACTACTTCTAACAAGGAAAACCTTGAACTGGCTTGACTAGCTTCGCATCCTCAGCATAAAGGACAACCCCATCTCTGGCAATGTCCCTAACCTTGAGTCCCTCGCCCTAAGTGGCAATGCCTACTCCAGTATCTCCGGCGAAATTTTGGATAGTCAATAACCCCATGAATTTCTTTTTCTTCAATATCAATAGATTTGTTTCTTTAATTACTACAAACATGTAAAATAAATGATTTTCTATAGAAAATTTGTGGTCCAATTGCCAATTATACACCTAACAAAATGATTGGCCAAATTGTACTGTTTCTTGTAAAGTAACAATGCCATTCTCCAAGCGAGGTCTTTTAGGGCTTGTTTGGTAATCATTTTGTCTACTCGGAGTAGTTTTTTTCTTATTCTGTTTCATGGACAAATTTTTGAGCGTTTGAACGCATTTAGGAGCTGTACAAAGTCATTATTCATGAAGTAAAAAAAGAATAGAAATACATTTGATACGACTTAAATTTTTTTGTGACTATGAATTTCTTTTAGTTTTTATTTTAAATAATTTTACGAGATATTTCTTTTACTCTTTTTTTTTTCCTTCTCTTCTTCTTCCTTCTCTAGTTGGCAACCTCAACCCTCACTCGCCAATGGCAAGGTGGCTAGTCGAGGTCGAGCCCCACCCAGCCAAGGCAAGGCTGACCTCACCGAGGGTTGGCGAGGCTCTGGTGTGCCGGACATTGTCATTGGAGATTACCAACCATCACCAAGCCTAGGGACTAGTAAGAGGGGAAAGAAGAAGAAAAGAAAAGAGAGAGAAAAAAAAAGGCTTGATCCTAGAATTGTTCCAGGGAACAAGTGATGCATGATCGGGTGAGTGATTCCAGAACGGAAATTTTTTCTTTTGAGATTTTTCTGGTTTAGTGTATGGGGTAGTGTATACAAGGAATAAACAAAGGGGAATAAGAAAATATAGAACAATCCCCTTCCAAGGTATGAAGGCCACGCCACCAACCGAGAATGAGGATCGAGATCTACGAAGTTCACTACCAAGACCTAAAAATTCCACCAGCCAAGGATAAAGGACTTCGGGATAGGAGAAGCTCACCACCAAGACCTAAAGATTCCACCAGCCAAGGATAAAGGGCTTCTTGACTCACCACCAAGGAGTGATCTACGCTCCAAGGATAAAGGTCTTCTTGGCTCACCACCAAGGAGTGATCTACGCTCCAAAGATAAAGAGACTGAAAGGAGTTATCCACTCTCCAAAGAAGTTCACTCCAGCAAAGGAAATCTCACCATTTTCATTCATCAAATTCGTATTTCCCATACATTGGATAGTTTTCCCTTGTTTAAAGGAGGATTTTAGACTTAGAAAATATAAAAAAAACAGACTTTAATTACCTAGGTACTTAAGAAATGCCTTTATTAGTACGGGAACTTGCATTCTTGAACCTTTGGCCTTCCACATTCTTAAACCTTTGGCCTTCCAAAAATATTGCTCCTCCCTTAACCAGAAAATAATCCTCTTGAAACTTCATCAATTGGTCATGCAAGACGTCTAAAATGGCCTCCCATTGATAGTCATCGATATACCATAAAGTACCGATAAGTAATTAACGTTATTCATTCAAAATGATCAATCGAAGCACATAATGTCCAATTTCTTTCTTGGCTTGGATAAGCATCCATGGTTCTGAGTTGGGTGATGGAGCTATGTTGGATGCTCCTGCATCATCCTCCTTGGGTTGTTTGAGATTTGTCCTAATCTAGAAAGTTTTCATCCTCCAAGTAAGGAGAAGGGTCTCCCACATTGAATGTTGCCGAAACTCCAAATTCTCCAGGAAGGTCAATCTTGTAAGCATTGTCACCAATTTGCTCAATAACTTTAAAGGGACCATTAGCTCTAGGCATGAGCTTGTTCTTTCGTCGAAATAGAAATCTCTCATTTCTCAAGTGAAGCCGTACAAGATAGCCCAGTTGAAATTGAGTCTTCTTGCGATGTTGATTAGCTTTCTTCTTGTAAGATTCGTTGGCCTTTCCAATCTTTGATCGAATCTACTCATGAAGCATCTTCATTGATTCAGCTCTTTTCTTGCCATCAAAGCTTACTTGAGAATTAGATGGAATTGGAATCAAATCAATGGGTATGAAAGGATTAATTCCATACACAACTTCAAATGGCGATCGACCAGTAGTATAACTTGGTGATTGATTGTAAGCAAATTCAGCATGCACAAGCTTTAAATCCCAATCTTTTAAAGATTTACTCGCCATGCCACGAAGAAGAGTGGTTAGAGTACTATTTGTTACCTCCGTTTGACCATCGGTTTGTGGATAACAAGCTGTGCTGAATAAGAGTCTTGTACCAAGCATTCTTCATAGTCTTCCAGAAGTAGCTTAAGAACTTGGAATCACAATCTGACACAATGGTCTCTAGTACTCCATGAATGCGAGTAATCTCTTTGAAATATAATTAAGCAATATGAGATGCATCATTGGTCTTGTGACATGACACGAAATGAGCCATTTTAGAGAACCGAACGACGACCACCATGATAACATTTTTTTCCTCTTTGAGTTCTTGGTAGAGCCATAATGAAATCCATGCTAACATTTTCCTAGGGCTGCAATGGTACTGGAAGTGGAGTATACAAACCTTGATGGAAATGGTTTTTTGATCTTTGACAAGTTGCACACCTTGAGATGATAGCATGCACATCTCCACTCATCTTTGGCCAATAGAAATGCTCTTGAAGAACCTCAAGAGTTTGGTTAATACCAAAATGACTAGCCAATCATCCACCATGCGCCTCTCGAATCAGCGATTCACGAAATGAACTCTTTGGCACACATAATCGATATCTTTTAAAAAGAAACCCATCTTGCAAAGAATATGTACCTTGAACTCCCCGCTTGCAATTGTTGATGATGGATGTTAACTCCGCATCTTCAGAATAAAGTTCTTTCATTGATTGAAATCTGAGAATCCTAGAGTCCAAAACAGCAAGTATACAATATCTTCTTGATAAAGCATATGCTACAACATTAGCATGCCTGGGTTTCTATTTTGAGACAAAAGAAAAGGATTGAAGAAATTCTACCCATTTTGCATGTCTAGAATTAAGCTTGCATTGGCCACTAATAAACTTAAGCGCCCCATGATCAAAATGAAGGACAAATTGCTTTGGCCTCAAATAATGACTCCAATGATCAAGAGATCGGACAATGGCATAGAACTCTTTGTCATAAGTTGAATAATTCCTCTTGGAATCTGATAACTTCTTGCAGAAATATGCCAATGGTTTTTGTGCTTGCATCAGAACAATGCCTATACCAACTCCGCTTGCATCACACTCAACTTCAAATACTTTATCAAAATCAAGAAGTGCAAGAATAGGGGACTCACAAAGTTTTTGCTTGATTACCTCAAAGGTGTTTTGAGCAGCCTTTGTCCATTCAAAAGCACAATTCTTCATGCATTCAGTTATAGGAGCCATGACGGTACTAAATTTTTTGACAAAACATCAATAGAAAGAAACAAGTCCATGAAAACTTCTTACATCAGAAATAGACTTCGGAACTAGCCAAGTCTTCATAGCTTCCACCTTGGCTTGATCAACAGAGATTCCATCTTTGGAAACCACATAACCAAAAAACACAATGCTTGGAGAGAAGAACTCACATTTCTCCATGTTAGCATATAGTTTTTGTTCTCTCAAGACATTAAAGACCTGTTTTAAATGAGAGATATGCTCCTCCTCATTCCTGCTATAAACAAGAATATCATCGAAATAAACAAAGACAAATCGACCAATAAAGGAACGAAGAACGCCGTTCATAAGCCTCATGAAGGTACTCGGAGCATTAGATAATCCGAATGGCATAACCAACCACTCATAAAAGCCTCCCTTGGTCTTGAAAGCCGTTTTCCATTCATCACCTTCTTGCATTCTGATTTGATGATAGCCACTCCGCAAATCTATCTTTGAAAACACAAAAGAACCATATAATTCATCAAGCATATTCATATAATTCATCAAGCATATTATCAAGTCTAGGTATAGGGTACCTATACTTAATGGTGATGTTGTTGATGACCTGGCTATCAACACACATTCGGTATGTACCATCCTTCTTAGGTACAAGTAGAGCCAGAACAGAACATGGACTCATGCTTTATCGAACATATCCTTTGTCGATAAGTTCATTGACTTGTCTTTACAACTCCTTTGTTTCCTTTGGATTGCATTGATAAGCTGGCTTGTTTGGTAGTGGAGCACCGGGGATCAAATCAATTTGATGCTCAATACCTCTTATGGGAGGTAATCTAGGTGGCAAGTCCTTCGGGAACATATCTGCAAATTCTTTCAACAAGCAATGCATTTTTGGATGTATGAGTCGCTCTATCTCACTCTTTTTCTCGACCACAAGCAAAGCAAATACATTCTTTTGTTTGCTAATGGCTCTCTCAACTCGTGTCTCACTCAAGAACAAATTGCCACGGTCTACCCAATAACAAGTGGCATGCCTCCATAAGAATCACATCACATACAACATCATCTTGATAGTTCTTCCCAATTGAAAATGATATAAGAACGTGTTTGGTTACCTTGAGTTCATTCCCTTGATTGAGCCATTGGAGCTTATATGGTTGAGGATGTTTCATTGTTGGAAGCTTCAACAACTTCCAACTTGTCGACAAGAGTTGTTGAAGCAACATGGGTGCATCTCCCACCATCGATGATCACTGAACACACCTTTCTGTTAATAGTGCAATGGGTGTGAAATATATTCTCCCTTTGCTCTTTATCAGGAGAAACTTCAACATGCAATGCTCTTCGAATGATTAACAGCTCACCATCATCGGCTTTCTCAACAACTTCTTCTTCCCTATCAAATTCAAAAACATTTTGGTCTTGATTGCCCTCAACCTCTTGAACCGCCAAATTGATCTCCTCAATTTCTTGAAGAGTCAACTCTCCGATTTGGACAATTTGCTTGTAAATGCCAAAAGTCATGGCACTTAAAGCATTTCCTTGCATCGCCTTCAAACTTCTTTTGGACTTCTTTGGAAGGCTTTGCAATTTTTTCCTTGCCTTTGTCTTTTGTCAATGTACTCTCGCCTTTACTTGACGAAGCACCCTTAAAATAGGATGTTGCCTTTGTTGAGGTTCTGGAGGAAAACCTCTTGCTCTTCAATTGTTTTTCGACTTTTATGGCTAACTTGCATACGTCTTCAAAGGACCAATAGGGTTGAAGTTCAACCATATCATCAATTTCTTGATTCATGCCGCCAAGGAGACGAGCGATGATTTGCTCAGGAACTTCTGAAACTTCACACCTCATTTTGAGTTGTTCAAACTCACGAATGTATTCTTCAATGATCAACCCTTGTTGTCTTAGGGAATTTAGTTTGAGGAATAGATCTTGCTTATACGTGTCGGGCAAGAACCTCTTCTTCATCAACTTCTTGAGTTTTTCCCAAGACTTGATTCGGCATTTTCCTTCCCTTGCTCATTGATGCTTTAGATTCTCCCACCATAGAGAAGTATATTTTGTCAGCTTTAGGATAGCAACCTTACATTTCTTCTCATCCGAATAGGACTTGAAGTCAAAAATTCATACGGTTGTGTGTAGCCAATCCACAAAGTCGTCGAGATTGAGATTAACGTCAAACTCAAGGACCTCCACTTTAATGTCTCTTTCGTTCTCCTTATGCGTCCCTCTTCATCTTCGAATTTGATATTCAGAATCACTAGAGTTGTCTCCAGTGGAATCGGAATCACCATTAGAATCTTGACGAGATTTAGAATCATCACGCCGATGCCGTTCATTGGGACCCCTTACTGGTTGTCCTTGTCTCACCAGATTCTCTAGAAGATTGAGGACTTGCTCCATTTGTTGCTAAAGATTTTGGATTGCACGATCTCGCCTTTTGTTGTGCGCTTGCTCCAGAGTCAAGCCTTTTGGAACTTGATCATCCATAAGAAATTTGAGATAGAAAAAAGAAAGGAATCACTCAAATGAGTTGAACCTTGAGCTCTAATACCAATCTTTCGATGCATGATGGGGTGAGTGATTCCAGAACAAATTTTTTTTCTTTTGGGATTTTTCTAGTTTAGTTTATGGGGTAGTGTATACAGGGAAGAAACGAAGGGGAATAAGAAAAGATAGAACAATCTCCTTCCAAGGTATAAAGGCCACGCCACCAACCGAGGATGAGGATCGAGATCTACGAAGTTCACCATCAAGGTCTAAAGCTTCCACTAGCCAAGGATAAAGGACTTCGGGATAGGAGAAGCTCACCACCAAGGCCTAAAGATTCCACTAGCTAAGGATAAAGGGCTTCTTGGCTCATCACCAAGGAGTGATCTACGCTCCAAGGGTAAAAAGACCAAAAGGAGTTATCCACTCTCCGAAGAAGTTCACTCAAGTAGAGGAAATCTCACCATTTTCATTCATCAAATTCGTATTCCCCATACATTAGATAGTTTTCCCCTATTTAAAGGAGGATTTTAGACTTAGGAAATATAAAAAAACAGACTTTAATGACCTAGGTACTTAAGAAATACATTTATTAGTACGAGAACTTGCAGTCTTGAACCTTTGGCCTTCCGCATTCTTGAACCGCATTCTTGAACCTTTAGCCTTCCAAAATTCGTGCTCTTCCCTTGACTAGAAAATAATTCTCCTGAAACTTCATCAATTGGTCATGCAAGACGTCTAAAATGGCCTCTCATTGATAGTTATCGATATACCATAAAGTACCGATAAGTAATTAACATTATTCATTCAAAATGATCAATCGAAGCACAGAATGCTCAATTTCTTTCTTGGCTTGGATAAGCATCCATGGTTCTGAGTTGGTCGATGGAGCTACGTTGGATGCTCCCGCATCAACAAGTAATTTTGGTCTTTTTTTTTTTTAAATTCCATTCCAATTCTATTCTCAGGAACAAAGTTTAGAGTAAATATATTATAGTGAGTATAATTTAAAATTTTTGATATCATAAAAAAAAATCAAGATAAATGTATCATATTTAACATAATTTTGAGTATTTTTTTTTTTTATGACTTTCCATTTATACAGTATTTTCTTTCTATGGAAACCGTAAGGAGTTCTCTATTGCAAAAGAAGATAGGGATTGACATCGGGATTAGAAAGAAAAGGACTTGACATCTGCTTTTTGTGGAGTTGATTAAGCAAAATGATGGGTGCCTAAGTTGAAATAACATAACAATAATGGCATGTTTGATAATTGGCCAATATTTGGTTATTTTGGTTCTTTTCTTCCATAGAACAAAAAGAGAACAGAAAATCGTTTAGTAATATTAGCTTTTTCTACTCCTAGGAACCAATTGGACAAATTTAGTCATAATCATTTTTACATTGATACCAAATTAGTCCATTTGGTCAATTAGGCTAGAAATTGTTTACATAAATGCCGGTTATTCTACATGATATAGCAAACACTAATGTGAATATTTTAATAATATTTTTGAAATTTATTTTATTTTTAAATAATTTTTTCCAATTATTATTATTATATTTTTTTAAATTTCCCTTTTAGTCTTACTAGTGTTGATGGCTAGTCAGCGACCACAGGCTATGGCCGGCAGGGGTTGGCCTCACTTGGGCAAGGAGAGTACCGAAGAAGGCCCCCTCCCTAGATTTGGCAAGGCCAACTCCCACCTAGGCTAGGACGGCCTCACTAGTCAACCTCACCGTGCCTCATAGAGCTGATATAGCAATAGTGACAGTGAGCTCAGAAGCGGCAACTTCGGTCCAAGCCGATGCTCGCACTCACGATGTTTGAAGGAGCCGATGGGCGAGCGAGTTTGTGACCGGTTTTGATGAGTGGCGACGTTGGACCATGGGAACTACAAGGGAAATCCAAAAGCAAAGGAGGGGACGAGAGGTGTCAAATTTTGATGGACAACGAGGTGAAGCGGATGCTGTCGTTGCGAGGCATGTCTCACCTCAGTGACTGGTGACGGCGGACTCAAAATGGCAGTGAGATAAAAAGTCCTTCAGGTTCTAGGTTTTACGAATGGCAAAGAAGATGAAGACAAAGCTAATGAGTCGCCAAAGTTGAAGATGAGGCGTGGCGAGGCCGTCTTGGCTTGGGCAAGGGTCTACCTCGCGGCACTCGCCCTTGCCCAAGCATCACCCGGCAAGCACCGGCAAAAAGAAAAGGGATCGGAAAAGAAATTTAAAAAAAAAAAAAAATAAAAAAGTATTTAAATGCTATATTAAAAAAAGTCCACTTCAAACACCGACCGTATCATATAGGATGGTTGGCGTCTACATTGGTATGGCCGATATCTAGATAAGTGATTTCCTACCTAAATTGGCTAAATGGACTAAATTAGTACCAATTTAAAAAAAATTGGAATAAATTAGCTCGACTGAAAAGTTTAGGACCGAATTATTACTAATATAATAGGTTTAAGACTTTTTTTTTTACTTTTCCCAAAACATAACACATAATTATCAAATCCTATTGTCTTCTATTCACCAAAGATTAAAGCACGCGACCCACACCTCTATGGAACGATAGTACCAAATTAATTTGGTCACCGATGCACACGGGTACCCAAAAATCATGCGATCGTAGTTGGTCCGTGAAGTAGTGCTAAGATATCGGCTGGTTGGCCTAGTAATTATAACACAGAAACTTTAATAGCAGCAACAAATGGAAGTCGGGTTCTACACTTACGAAGGGAAGTTCTGCAAAGTACTGGAATTAGTAGAACCAACTTGGGGTAGCAAAGCTTGGAAGTAGTGTACTGACGCTGCCAATGGAGATTGACGAAAAGATATAACAAAACCTGTCTTATATAGAAAATCCGATTGACTAGCAAGATAAAAGAGGCTTGTAAGAAGACCGAACCTCGAGTAGAACAAAGCTGATTGCGAGTGCTTGTGAACAAGAGGAATTGAGGCATTTTCTGCTATTCTTGAGCCCGTCTCTTTGCTGTTGCCTTATAGCCAATTAAGAGCTGATCCTACTGTTAGTGGAAGTGTACAAACCCATTTGTAGGTTTACTAGAGAAGTCCTTGTACTTAAATAAAAGACATTGCCTTAAGAGTAAACAAAGAGCGCAAGAGACCCTTTATAAATAATTACCGGTGTAGTTTATGATTTGGGGAGTGTGGGTATTATGCTATTTATTAGGGTGTGCGAGAAGCCATTGGAGGGGGTGTAATAGTGGTTGGTTTCGATAGCAGGTAGCTATAGACGAAGTTTTGCGACGTAGATTGTTCTATACATGTAACAAAGCGGTGTATGTGCTCCTAGCTAAAATAGTGAATTACAGTCTAATTAAACTATTGGAGCTGGAAGAGAGGATGTATGCTTATCAAGCCGACCATATGTAAATCAGGCTTGTAGTTTCTCCTACCCTAAACTCTTTATTTTGTGCACTTCATTTACTAGTTCACTTTCTCGTAGAACCAGGTTTTAACCAAGGAGTTGGTTCTGCAAAATTAGTTTTGTTTGCAAGAAAAACAAATTCAGTGCATGCATGGGACCACCCTTGTAGTTTTGTACTACATGTTCTCATCCCAATGAGCAACATGAATCGCAGAAAGATCATCACCCGCATGAATCCGAAATACATGAGGTTATTTATAAGGACTTCATGGGTAAGAAAAATGGCCTTGCATGTACTTGGAATATCTCAGTCAATTCAAAGAGATCTTGTAGCTCGTGAAACTTTCCCAAATGACATTCTAAATTCTATTTTGAAATTTAAATTGTTTATGGAAAGAGAAATTATTTCCACCGTTTGCCAACTATTGTATTTTTGAAGAATGTGTACAGCGGGAAATTTTAGTATGTTGATGATGATGTTGTCCACAAAATAATTCTGCACAGGGAAATTAACTGTTATGACACTTATGTGCTTCCGTGTCGTGTCCAACACGTGTCGGACACATCGGCACACTCGGACACGGTCGGACACGCGGTCAACGCGTGTCGGATTTTCCGACACGCGGTCAACTTTTATCGGCACGTGTGTCGACGTGTGTCCGGAAGACTGATGGAGGGTGGAGGCGAGGGAGGGCGAGAGAGCAGAGGTCGCGAAAGACGGCTAGAGAAAGAGGCCGCGAGACGAAGAAAGAACGGACTACCATGATGGCGAGAGACGGCTAGAGAAAGAGCCGAACAGAGAGAAAGAAGAGAGAAGGCAAACTCCTGCTGGCGAAACGAAGCCACGAACAGACCACCGCAATGGTGAGAGATGGCCAGAGAGAGGTGAGGGCTGCCATTGTTGCAATGGATCGGCGATAAGAGGAAGAGGAGAGGAGGGAAGGGGGTCGTGCGGCGCGGCAAGGAGGATAGGAAAAGGAGGGTCTCGGCGGCTTGCTAGGGTTTTTCATAAAGAAATCCAAAAAAATAAAAAATAAGAAAGGAGGTCTGATGGCGTGAGAGAGAGAGCGCCGGGGGGGGGGAAGTGACAGCTCACCTGTCATTGTCAAGTGGGGGAGGGAAAAAGTAAAATAAACGTGGGGTTGGAGGGAAAATGACGAACGGAAGAAGGGGGAAGTGACAGCTCACCTGTCATTGTCAAGTGGGGGAAGGGAAAAAGTAAAATAAATGTGGGGGTGGAGCGAAAATGACGAACGGAAGAAGGGGTGAATTTTGGGGATTGTTTTTTTAATTGGAAAATTAAATAAATGAAATTAAAAAATGATTTCGAAAAATAAAAATATTAAATTTTGAATAATGATAAATTTTGATTATTGTAAAAATCATGGATTTATTTAAATAAATTGATTCAAATTTCTTATTAATTTTTAGTTTCATCGATAAATTTTGTTAAAATTAAAAAAATTTTCACATTAATTATGAATATATCTTTTGAATTTCAAATGAATTGATTTGTTAATATTATTAGTATAAATTTATTATAGGCTCTTTTTTTAATTAATTATTTATTTATGAATTTGAATCAAATTAATTAAAAATAAAAATATTCATTTAATATATAACGTGTCGCAATGTGTCGGAATTCTCTATTTTTTAGAAATGATATGTCGACGTATCGTGTCGTGTCGGACACTCGTGTCGTGTCGCGTGTCGGTACTATATAGTATGACACATGAGGCCCTTCAGCATGGAACATTTTGATTTTGATGACTTAGCATTTCTAGAAGTCATCGATTCTAGAAGGGAGCTATCGACTTAGTGGGCAATTTATTGATCGCATTAATTATTGACCAGTAACCTAGATGTCAATCGACAAGACAATTATGGATTCCGAGTCTACTTCAATCACTTCACATATGTAGGGTGTCTACATTCCTTGAAGGCCATTAACTCAGTACTATTGGAAGAAGCAAATCTTGGATACAATATTTCATATATGGCATTTCAAAATCCCATGTGTTGCGACCTATCGGGTGCACTACCTAAAATTAGGCTAATGGATTTAATTTAGCTCGGGCTCTCCTAAGCTCATACTAATTTACGACTTAAATTCAAATATTTAGCATGCAAAATGAAGTCACTATTAATCGGTTTACAGTAGATCGATTAGACACCTAGGTAAAATAATAGGAAAATTATTTTACTCCTACGAATTAGAAGGTACGGGGACTTGGTTACACTAGATTTCTCTAATGTTCTTTTGGTACCATTTTTTTTTTAATTTTCCAAAATGTTTTATTTTAAGCTAAGTTACTATCATGTCAAAAGGTGATCACATGAGTGCTCAACCATTATTAAACATTCAATAAAAAATAAATTGCACCAAAAGAAATAAACACACAAAACAAGCAATTTTTTTTGGGTTTTCTTGAAATTAGAATTTTATCATAAAACATGCATTTAAACTATATGACATAATTTTCCTAACAAGTTATTTCTAATTAAATGAACCTAACATGCAAACTAACTAATTATCATGCACCTAATATTTTTGTATTTTTCTTATTAAAATTCGGAATTAATAAAAACCTTAATTAAACTATCTAAAATGAATAATTTTCTAATATGTTTTAGGGATTAATTTGATTTAAACCCTATCTTATCTTAGAAAATTATTTTTTTAGGAAAAATAAGATTATCTAAATGTACAAACATGATCTAAAATCAATCCTAATCTATTCCAAAATTATCTAAAAATGCAATCCTAATTTACTAAACCAAGATTTGATTTTTATTTTTTCTTTTGATCTTGATTTTTATGTTTTTTTTTAGTGTTTTTCCAAGACAAGCAATTATGAAATTACATCTAAGCTAATAAAGATATCCACCAAATAAAAGGATCAGAATAATCGAAAAAAATAACATGTTGTCTCACAAGTCAAATTAACGATTACTTTAACCCTAAACATCACGAAAAAAATTCAAAATAATTGAAAATTTGATCCAAAATCTTACGGATCAAATTAATAATTATAATGATTTAACAATTAAGATACTATCAAAATGCCAAAAAATTAATATAATTAAAAAATATCCGGAGTCTCACGGATCAAATTAATAATTATAATAATTTTGAGCAAAACCCTGGGATAATGCCTACAAGATTTAATGAGTATTGACATCTAATGTTTCAATTTAAATAACTAAACTTAAAAGATATAAAGTAAATAGAAAAAGAAAAAAAAAACTACCTAATTTGTTTTTCTTTTTTTTTTCCTTTTTCCCTTTCAAGCAAAGCTTGGCAGCTGGTTCGGGGCTCCGGCGAGGGAACTCCGGTGAGGGCAGACCGGCAGGAAAGGGGCAGCACCCAGGCAGCAAGGACAACCGGCAGAACAGGGGCGTCGCGGTCGGAGCTGCCGGCGCTCGAACTCCGGCAAAAGGGCGTTGCGGGCAAAGGACTCCAGTGGTCGCTCGGGTGCTGTTGGGCGTGAGCAGGGATCGGCGCGGCGTCCGTCGGGGCAGCAGACCGGCGATGTGGGCTTCGGGCGAGGCTGGTGCGACCGATCGGAAGGTGGAAGCGCAACAAGGGAAACCCGTGGCTGCTGCGGCGTCAGGGGATTAGAGGCGCGCGATGGTGGCTCGTGGCGGCGCTGCAGAGGCAGATCGGCAGGCGCACAGGACCTCGTGGAGGCGCGGCAAAGGCGGATCGGTGATGGATGTCCGGCAAGCAGGGGAATCAAGTCGCGACACGGGCTTCTGTGGGTCACGGGTCGCAGGCAAAGAGGAGCAGATGCAGGTTGGTGCTGCTCTGGCGTCGGGCTTCACGAACGGCGACCGGCGGGGCAGAGCTTCGGGCGACTGGCGGAACGGCGGCGGTGTTTGCGCGCGAGGCCTGCAGCGCGGCGGCGCGGTCACGACGGTCGGCACAGGCGTACACGGACGGAAGCCGGCAGTGGGTGAGGACACCTTCGAAGGAGATCTCTGCAGCTTTTTACTCTATTTTTTACTTTCCCTCTCACCTGTTGCTCTCTCTGCCGTCTCTCTTTCCCTCTGCTGCTGTCAGTACTTTTCCCCTCTCTTTTCACCTTTTGCCTTTTTTGTGTTCTTTTCCTTCGACCAAGAGAAGCCCCCTTTTCCGAAGCCTTGCCCTCCCTATTTATAAAACAAAAACCCGTTTGTTCTGCGGACGAACATTTGCATATATTGACCCAATCGCTAAATATAATCCTTCGAAAAGAGGAGATGCATCCAACAAGAAAATAGCCCCAAATTCTTTATGTAGATTTTCTAAGATAATTCACTCAACTTTTGACAAGGCTCCATTATCCAAAATCTTTCAAAATCTCCTTCCACAACAAAATATTTTATTTTATAGATTATACCTTATCCCTTTTTTTATTTCATTTTCATTCATTTTTTAGAACACCATTTAAAAGATAAGTTAAATATTATTGTTACCTAAATGTAAACGAGCATATAAATAAAAATAGTTAAAATTTAGGTGTCAACACCATATCAAATAAAAAAATGTATTATTAAATGATTTATAAGTAGAGACTCACCTAGGCACATTCTTTTTTGGTTACTTTGAATATTCCTTTTGGAGGGTTGGCCACTTGAATAGGCAGGGTCATCATAAATGGCATCTGAGCGAGACCATTTCCAGTAGAGATGTGCAGTTCTTGGATAGACTAGACCTATACCTAATTTGACAAGGTGGGGATTTATCACTGAAATGAGAGAGCTCAACTAAGGTGCACATCCTGGCATGCTTCTAGCATGACGAGAATGGACTGATCCAAGTATAGAACATGGGGAGTATTACTAGGTGACATATACCAACATCGAACACCACCTTATATGTTACTTTTGCATCTTTTGAAGGTCTTGAATCATCAGGAATTGGCTGAGTCATCATGCCATATGCGTAGCCATTCTCATTTTCTAAATTATAGATAAGTTATTTCATATGACAGATCAAACTCTCCCATAGAGATACCAACCTTTTATCACGTGCATAATCTCATGTAGCTCTTGTGAATGTGTTGGTGCCTAAAAATGACACAAACAAGTATTCTTCAGTTGGAACGAGATATTTGATTTGTGAGGCATTGATATATTAAGCAAGATATGAACTTTATAATTATAAGATATCATGCAAATTATGTTGGTCAGGTTGTGATTGGCATAGGTTTGGCCAACACGAGGATCAACATGCATCAAAATTGGTATTAGTCAATGTTGGCACCAAAATTTGACATGTCTAGCATGAATGATTGGTATCGAAGCACAGGATGAAGATTGGTGCATTATAAGTAGTTGACATCCACGTGGCACAAGTAGTTGACATACACATGGTGAACCGGTTGGCATGAATACTAAACCCGGTATTAGAAATTAATACTAGCCGCGTCCAAGGCATGAGAAACATGTCCAAATCGCCGGGCACGCCCAGAACGTGCAGAGCACATCCACAACATTCTTAGAACGTGAAATTGAAATTCCACAAGTTCATGATTTTAAGAACAAGTCCAAAACCGATACCAACCTATGGCAGCGGTGTCTAAAACTTGGGAGTATGTCCACAATTTGGAGAACATGTCCAGAACTTGGAGAATAAGTTTTAGAACGTGAAAGTTTCCTAGAGGATCATGACTATAAAAATAATATCTTTAAGTGTGAAGGACACATACTCAACCAAATCGCAAGATTTTATCCGAGTCGCCTAAGGTTAATTTTTGTTCCTTTCTAATCTGTAAATCTTTTGATCAATCATACAAAGAACAAATGTTTTTTTATATTTGCCAATAGGAGGTTGGCCTTCAGGGGAGATTATTCCCTGACGGCTAACATCCATTTGGCAAATTTTGGGGGCAATAGAATGATCCAAGTATTTTATTTTTGTTTTCTGGACATTCAAAACATATAATTAGATTTGCATATAAACATGGTTCACTCGTATCTGACGTCTCATCGTAGGGAGGGCCGGAGGGAGAACATGTCCAGATAGTAGAGACATGTCAACATAAGGTAAATGGCACAGGAAATTGAGACAAATAAATTATCCACATCCATCAAAGGAGAGAAAATCAAGTATTCTTGAAATAAAGTTTGAAGATTTTCAACAAAAAAGTGAAATTAAAAAATATATATATTATTTTCAAATTTAGTGTGCATAAAAACGGCAACATAAGTATTTTTATATAGATCTTTCTGTATATGTACATATAAATAACAGTAGTAAAGCTACACGCTACACGCTACACAATAAAAAAAATGAGTCATAATCTCTTGGTGAGAAAAAAGTTGAAGAAAAAAAGATGGATGTTACTCTTTGATATCTTTCACTAAGTCTACATTGAAGATCTTATCGTCCACGCCACAGACTAGATGGACCTTCAGCAAAGATCAATTATCATCATCATATTTCTCAAATATGTATAGTATCAAAGAATACCTTTTTTTTAGATTAATCCAGAAATGAAAATAAACATAAAATTGAATTTTACTTATCAAATGAAGACTGTTTTTATCATTATAAAGGAAGCTGAAGTGACATGAATTTATTCCACGATGTCAAGCGATTGCATGCACCAATGTGTATCGTTTGTCGAACAATTGGGTTAAACTATTATAGTGACTAAGCAACATTGAATAGGAATAAGGTTATAATCTTCTTGCGAGTATTTTCTTTTCCTATAAGGATGTGTTTATTTGGCAAAATATGAATGATTTAAAGAATATTTTTCTAAAAACAATTATTTTTTAAAAACGTTCATTTCTATCGCTTAAAAAAATAAATAATAAATAAAAGAAAAATATTTTCATTATCGACAAAAAATTTAGAGATAAATTGTGATCGATAATGAAAAAATTATTGACTAATTATTTCAAATAAAGTAAGTGATGATCTTTTAAAAAATATTTTTCAAATTATTTATTTTTTTACGAAATAAACAGGACATAAATTTCTAATTTTCTCTTCAAATATAGCTGTCATCAGAGTAGGTCCCCCATGTTCCCCCCTCTCTCCTGACAACAAGCAATACTAGCATCTGAGCTGAAAACACGGGAACCATCTCACAACCTTGTTGACTTTCATCTATACAGGGTAAGATGCATGCGTATGAATACCATTTTTTGCTTTAAGAAAAGGAGGAGGAAGCTTCTTCGAGATTCTATTAAACCTGGGAGTAGTCCGGCAAAGTGAAGTCCTTGTCTGGAATGACCAAAGCCTCCAGCAGTTCAGCTCTCTCCTTTCTGTAATCAAACATGACCTACAATCCAATAATACAAAAAACTCATACTTATCCAAAATTTTAAAAATAAAAATAAAATGTCGCTTTCATCATGATTTTTTAAAGATACGTACCTTACCCCACTTCAACAATTTTCTTCAAGTGAAATTTTAAGTTATCATAACCTAAATAGTTCTTGTTTAGAGTGTAGACCTAAGGATTATTTATTTTGGCTATTTAAGTAAACATATACTTCTTTTGACTTTTTCGAAAGGCATTACTTGAACTTTAAGAAATCATAAAAGAAAAATTGTAATAGGGACTGCTACTTCCAAAGACTTTTTAAAGCATTTGGACAGGTAAAATTTTATTAGGAAGGTCAATACAAGAATATGCACAAAGCGCCTCAAAACGGTCTTATTATTTTCTCCGTTAATTATAGAGTAGTAATTTATGTTACTTCAATGTGCAGTCATTCTTAGGATTTTGTTATTTTCGTGTTATTTCTTTATGTTACCTGAAAATGTTTTAATTCCAAGGATTAGGATTGAGACTCTATTTAATTTTTTCATTCCATTAGAAAACTCCTTTTTTGTGTCTTTTCAAACTTATAACAAATTGAGAGATTTCTCTCTATGCGCTTTATGCGCATGCGAGTTCACTCATGTCTATATGTTTTCTTTTTGTCAAATTCTAAATATTCATATTTCGAGCAAAAAAGTTCTGTAAATATCAATATTTCAAGCATTATGAGTCTGTAATATTGAAAAAATAAGTAAAATTGTAAAGATATATAAAAAGGAGGAAAGAGTTTAAAGAAATGAAAGCAGTCGTGATGCTGCTAATCTGTCCAAAGATGCTGTCAAAGGTGACAACTAGGCGGCGGTGAGCGTGACAACGGTGGATTGACAAGGATTAGGTAGAAGAGAGGAGGGTAATTATAGTTAGGTGAGTTTGAGGAGTAGTCAGAGATGGATGCATACGTCATTTTCTTATTAGATGGCCAAAGGGACCATCATCTGATCGCTCATATTCTATCCATGCTCTATAGAGTACAACGTGAGGACTTGCTTGAGAACTCACCCTTCATATTAATTATATATGTCAAAATCCTTCATTAGGTTTTCTTACCAAGATTATGCTGGAGTAGTTGTTGGTAATGTGCACATCCAACAAATTGACACCTCTCGTACTAATCAAACTTTAGTGGCGCAACAAAGCCATAGATAAATTAGGATTCGAAGGATCTACAAACTAGTACTCAAGTGCACATGCTTACGAGCACAACTGTGGAGAGAGGTCTCCTTTGTTTTTGTGAATAGGATGATAGCTATATAAAATATCGAAAAGATCAAATAAATTTTTCATTAACCCTATAAGGCACTGCTGGAAAACCCGAAAATAACCTTAGACCGTAAAAGAATTTAAAAATTAGGAAAAACCTAAGTTAACAAGGAAAATAGACAACCCAACCGTGGGCAACTGCGCTAGATTAGAGTCTTTCCTTTATTGCCGAGGTTGAGGGTTAAAAACTCGCAGTTGGTGAAGCATTGTAAGTGGTGGGGTTATGGTGTTGAGGTATTGTGCTAATTTTCCTTGAGGTATAGGAGTTAGGCCTGACGGTGCCACCAGGCGCGGCATAGACATAAAATATAAAGATGCCCTGAAACACAATTAAACGACATACTTTGAGGCCCAGATGATTGTAAACTAGCTTTTTGAATTGACCCAATAAATCTTTTTGGATAAAAAATTATGACTGTCAATATTTGATTTTTTGTCATTTGACTTTTTTGTCACTCATGACTTTTTCAGGTTTACTTAATTAGGTTTTTTTTTTTTTTTTTTTTTTTTTTTACGTTTCTTATTAGTTCTATCAATATTTTCATAAAATCTTAATAATTTTTAGTTTTTGGTATTACTGTTGTTATTAACTTATTATTTTTATATTAACACTTTAGTTAATTTGTTTGCTTTAAAATTTCCTTTATTATTTGTTTTACTCCTACGGAAATAAAGGGTAAAAGAAAGATGTCTATTTAAAAAAAAAAAAAACAAAGATGAAAATACATACTTTCTATCATGCCCCGATCCTCGGGCATGCACCCATTCCTCACTGGTCGATATAAAAGCGACGTCCCAAGACGTATTGCCGATCCTTTCATTTTAATACGCATGTGGAAGCAGATATAAAATCCTTAGACAATAAAATAATGGGATAGCAAAGTAGGACTAAAAACTCGAACCTGAAAAACCAACACACTTATACACATATATAACCACTCAGTCATATATATACATACAAGCCACACTAGAAAATCAGTTTTTACTCAAACAGGTTCAACAGCAACAAGTCATTAAACATGAGTGGAGTCTCAATTCTCATCAGGATCATACTCCATATCATCTTCGGGTCCTCCTCCGACTCCTTTTCAGGTTCTTCCTCAGGGTCCTCTTCAGGCTCCTCCTCTGGGTTCTCCTCTAGGTTTCCCTCCTCAACAACCTCACCTCCCTCCATACTCCAGCTGGAGTCTACTGCTAACGGCTTTGGAGAGTCGGGATCATCACCCAACTTGGGGTCTTTTGCATCGGTCACCGGTCCATCCTTGGGATTACGGTCCCTTCCCCAAATGCTACCTCTAAGACGAACATAGGCACATCACCCTCCGGTACGGGACCCTCTCTTTGTCCATCGTGGTAATGACGATACCGCGACCTATACTCATGGGGCACCGGGCCGTCTCTACCTACATCGACCCAGATGGTGGATTTCACCAAAACATAATCTAGACCTTCTGGGTGGGGGTGTATAGGGAAGTGATACGTTATCTCGATAACCTCTTCGGGAATACCAAAATACATGGGAGGACGAGGAGGTGGAAGTGCTGCCATCTAAGGACTTAAAATGTTGTCTCACAACCAGGATGAGATTACATCTCAACAAGTTCTACCCCCCAAGACTCGATTAGGAAGCTACTACACCTTAGGGCTGCCTAAGCACAACACGAGTCAGAGGACTTACCTTGGTCTCAGTCCATTCCTGCAAGCCAGTTCAATTCATAATTACTGACAAACATAACACCAAATCAAATCAGATTGAATCATCGATCAATCGACTTAATCGATTACATGTCAATTAGACCATTTTCCAGTCATTCTAATCCGTACTATGCAATTTCCAAGATGATATATATCTAGTCATCGAGCCACGTGCATTCTCAAAAGCGACGTACTTAGTCATCGATCCACATGCATTCTCCGTGATGACATACTTAATCACCGAGCCCTGTGCATTCTCTATGGCGATGTACTTAATCATCGAGTCACGTGCATTCTCTAAGATGATATACCAAATCACCGAGTCACGTGCATTCTCTGAGGTGACGTACTAATCACCAAGCCACATGCCTTTTCATAGGTGATGTATATAATCAACGAGTCGCATGCATTCTCCAGGATGACACCCTTGGTCTCCAAGCCACGTAATACAATTTTCTTTTTCACCACTTTATATAGCCCACTAAAACATTGATGGCGCTATAGACTGAAGCTCAATTATTTCTCAATCAATTGCTGAAATTAAATAATTTATGAATAAAATTATAAAATCATATTTAAATCAATTTAGCACGATTTAGTGCTCAAATAAATAAATGGATTGCACCACAATAATCAGCATAAAATTTCAGTTGTCGACTATCCTAGCCTAATTTCCAATAAATAAATAATTAATTAATTACAAAAATTATTAAATAAATGCAATAAATCCAATTTAGGCCCGTAATGCCTAATTGGATGCCAAAACGGACTCAGAAAATTTCCGAGATTCATTCAATAAATACTAGGACCTATTTCTTTGCTAACTACACCAACCATTTGCCTAACATGCATTGATAAATCTCTAATTTAATTACTCTAATCTAATCTATCCACCTAATTGCACTTAATTAAATCTAATCAACCCCTAAGCATCATTAGCATACTAAGCAAGGTTTATTGAGCAAAACTCACTTGATTAACAAGCGGGTCGAATCAAACTGATGGGAACGTCAAGGGGCTCGACTTTCCTCAAGGTGGGCCAAGCAACCAACGCTCGGGACCACCTAGAAACGGGCCTCACAACACCTCAAAAACCCACCAAGTTTCTATTATGTTCTTGCTAAAATAGAAGGGAAACAAGCTCGGTTAGCACGGAATTGATTGGGAAAGGGTAAAAAGGCTAAACCGGGCCTTGGCGGGGGTTTACCGGCAGAGGAACGGTGAAGCACAGCTCTGGCTGAGCTCGGCCAAGGGCTGGGATGCAAGGGCAAAGGCGGCTAGATGGCGTGAGGTGCGGTAAGGGGCGACGGGTGTGGACAGCGCTCGCGTGGGCGGAGATGGTGACGGCATGTGGCGACGATGGCTCCAGGCGGTCTAGCGGCTTACTGGCTGTCTTCCTTGGCTGGTGGTGGTTGCAAATGGAGAGGAGGGGGAGCAAGAAAGGTGGTTGGCTGGCTGGCTTGGAGAGGAAGGGAGAGGGAGATGGGTCCCCTAAGCCAATTTTTCCAAGTCTTTATCTCCCTTTGACTCACCTAGGCCAAGCATTGCTCCTTGGCTGTCCTTAAGCCACCCATGCACTCCTAATGACTCTTGAAATGATCCATTTTGGTTAGGCCATGGGGGCATGGATTTGCAAGCAAATGGCTTCAATTGGACTTAGTTTCTTGTTCAATTTAATCCAGTTTAGCCTCAACAAATCCTGTTGTCGAGTCCTTGATCCAATCAATATTTTTCCTCGTCAATAGATCCATCTTGCATCCCGATTTCATGATAAAAAACGGTTCCGCCCTTTTTCTGAACAAAAACGGCTATAGGGTGACTTTTTCCCAAAAAGTCTTGGGTTGCAGAAAAATCTTCTGAAACTGAGTCAATGTTCCTAGAATTTATTATGACATGACATAATTTTCAATTTTTTTAAATCGGACTCAATTTCGTAGTTAATTTCACCCAGGCGTGTTTTTAGCGTGACTTAGGTTACCGGGTAGTTTTCAAAAAAAATTAGTGCAAATGACCCGTCGTTGATTTTCTTCGAGCCACAATGAACCCACTTGACACATTGGCAACTCTTGGTTGTCATGGAAATCTCGAGAATTCAAATACGGACACAGGGCATCAAAACGACAGAAGAATTAATCTAGGGTTAGTCGACAAGAATTTTCCAATTTAATGGTGTCACCCACGATTAGCTACACATCTCAATCTTATCGACTTATTTCTGATCTCAAATCGATTTTTAATTGTATCATAATGGCCTTTAAAGATGAGCATGATCGAGAAAATGATTCCTGGTCGAATTCTCAGATATATTGTATTAAAATTCCTTAATAGTTTCATTGAATAGTCTAGTTATCTCGAGAGTGATCAGTTCTAAGAACAGCCCTATAGGCGCGTCGATGAAATGCTTGATTTATTCAATAGAAAACAGGATTGAAAAATCCGGGATGTCACACTTTCCCTTTAAAGTCATGACTAATGGAAAATATAACGAAAGGTTAACAACTAGAATAAAATAAAAGTTAATGAGGTAATGAGTAAGAATTGAAGGTTCAAGAGTAAATATATTATGTTGTAACGTTCTGGTAAGTTTTGTGTAATTTTCCCCCAAAACTTTTATTAAGTATCCACCTCCTCTTTATCTTGAGCAATGCTAGATATAAATCTCATAATGAAACTTGGTCAGATTAGATGTCTACACAAGCTGAAGGAGACTACATGTATAGGAGGATTGGCTTCCAATAGTAACTTGGTCAGATTAGTATGAAAGCGAGAATATTCAATTGAGTGCGTGGTACGAACCAATGAGTTTCTAGGTGTTCGTGTGCCTGAGTTACTTAGAAAATTCTATGGCGCTCGTACCTCTAAACCGTCCTTGAAAACACGAGCAGGGATTCTGGGCAACTTTTTTTTTTTTGATCGAAAATACCATTCACATTCATATTAATGATAATTACAGTCGGAATTTATAGCATCCATTGATAGTATGTGAAGGAGTGCGGGAGGAGGTTGAGATAACCAGTTAAGGCTTGGATCCTTGGTGCATTGGGCCTTCGCTGCCCAATCAGCGGCCCGGTTCGTATCTCTCAAGCAGTGCATCAGGGTTAGGTAAGAAAATATGGAAAGTAGCGTGAGCGCCTCCTCCACGATCGGCCGAAGCTCCCACACAGGCGAACGACGTTGACGCATTGCAACAATAAGGGAAAAACAGTCCGATTCCACCTCAATCTTGTTAGATTGAAGCCCTTGTCTCAGCAAATGGTGAAGTGTGCAGGTAAGTGCGTTGAATTCAGTTTCCAGTGGTGAAGTCGCTCTAAACCTGCACGAGAAGCCATCCAGTAACCTGCCTTGATTGTCTCGACCGACACAAGCCATCGATCCCTCGGTGCCGCCCGGTTGAAAGGCGCCGTCGATATTATATTTAAGAGTGCCGAGATCTGGAGGTCGCCACTGGTGCATGGGATGGTAAAGGGGAGGGCCTGATGTCGTTCGGGTAACATCAGGGGAGGTGAAGGCCCTGGTCTGCTTGACAGCCAGATTGACGACTCTTCCCGGATCTGGCTATTGATCACGGAATACGACGTCATTTCGCATTCTCCAAATTTGCCAGAGAGTATTAACAGTGATCTTCGGCTCTAGTAAGTGTTTAGGAGTAGCCGCTCGTGCACTAAGCCATTGATCAATCCTCTGAATTTGCATAGGGGAAATTGGGATATTAAGTTTCTGATTTTCCCATACAGCACTAGTCTAGGCGCAATGAAAGAAAAGGTGCTTGATGGTTTTCGGACACTGTTGTTGATAGAGAGGGCACCGAGGATCTATGGTGATATGTCGGCGAAACAAGTTAGCTTTCGTCGCTATGGCATTATGACAAAGGGCCCAGGTAAAAACTCTGATCTTCGGTGCTGTTTTCATCGACCAAATTTGGCGCCATAAGCTTTTAGGATTCTGATATAATGTTGATGCTGTGTGATTGTCGGTAGTTGTTGCTTGCTGACATAGCTTATGGTGGCAGCTCTTAACCGAATATTCGCCGGTTTTTGTGCCTGTCCAGATGATGTGATCTACAATAGGAATATGTCTGAGTGGTAGATTCAATACCCGTGCCGTGATATCTTCTCCTAATAGTGAGAGGAGTAGAGGTTGATTCCAGGTTTGGTGTGTCGGATCAATAAGATCCGCCACCAACAGTGGATCATCTTTGTTGTTTGGTCCGTATAGAGTGCCACAAGGTAACCAACGGTCACCCCTTATTTTTATATCACGGCCATCGCCTACTGACCAACATAGATATGGAGCAATAGCATTCCTCCCTAATAAGAGACTCTTCCATCCCCATGAAGCCCGAGCTACTAGATTAATAGATAGGAAGGTTTGCGTAGGAAAGTACAAACCTTTGAATAGTTGACTCCATAATGCCAAGGGTTGTTGCAATAATCACCAAGCCTGCTTGCCAAGCATAGCTTCATTAAAGGCTATTAAATCCCGAAAGCCTAAGCCGCCATCATCTTTACTCATTTTCAGCAGATCCCAATTTCGCCAGTGAATACCCTTCCTATTTTGATCATTCTGCCACCAGAATCTGGCAATGCTGTGCTCTATAGACTTACATATCGACAAGAGGATTTTAAAAATAGACATGGCATAATGTGGTAGGGCTTGTACAACAGATTTGAGAAGTACTTCCTTACCACCTTTAGAGAGTAACTTTCCCTTCCAGCTCTCCAACTTGGCATGAACACGAGCTAGGATCCAAGAGAACATTTCCCTCTTAGATTGACCCTAGTCAGATGGTAATCCCAGGTATTTTCCACACCTAGTCAATATTGGTACTCTTAGCTCACTTGACATATTATTTTGCAAGTCAGCTGGACAATAATTACTAAAAATAATGCCGGACTTATTGCGATTCACAACCTGACCCGTAGCCAAACAATATTGGTTCAGAATACTAGCTACGTTATGACATTCTCGAATAGTCCCATCTAGAAAGAAGATAGCATCATCAGCGAAAAATAGATGGGATAGGGTTGGACACCATTGGTTGAAACTGATACCTTTAATATGTCCCATACTGACAGCTTCATTGATTAAGGTTGATAACACATTTGCTACCAGAATAAACAAATATGGAGATAAGGGGTCACCTTGTCTTAGACCTCGCGAAGGGGAAAAGCAGGGAAGTGGCTCTCCATTAAATTTCACACTCAAGGAAGTATTAGATACACACTGCATAATCCATCGGACCCATGTGGGATGGAAGCCCAATTTCAGAAGATAGTCGTTTAGGAAATCCCACTCGACCCGATCATACGCCTTTTGCATGTCTAGCTTTATGATGGCATTGAATTTTCTTCTTCTCTTCCTTATCCTAAACTGGTAAAGAACCTCTTGCACAACCAAGATATTGTCCTGGATCTGTCTCCCACTAACAAAGGTGGACTGTTCCTTAGATATGAGAGAGCTCAAGCAAGGTTTAAGGCGATTAGCAAGGACCTTGGCCATGATTTTGTAGGCGAAGTTGCACAAGCTAATGGGACGATATTGCTCTAGTTTTTCTGGATGGGGTACCTTGGGAATCAAAGTAAGAAAAGTCTGATTGATACTGGGAGGCATCTGACCTGTCATCATGAAGTGCTGTGCTTGGAACAATAGATCGTCTTTAATAATATCCCAATGTGTCTGATAGAACAAACCGCCTAGTCCATTGGGACCAGGGGCCTTTGTAGTCCCTAATTGGAATGTGGCCTGTCTCACCTCATCCATTGTAACCTTCGCAATTAATAGGTCATTCATCTCATCAGTGACAATCGGCAGACATTGGGCGAGGATAGGACCATAATCCCTCGATCCCTGAGTTGTGTATAAATTTGAAAAGAAAGCCGTCGTTATATCTTGTAGTGCCTGTGTGTCAGGAATCCACTGCTGTTGGTCATCTTGAAGTATTGTAATGCGATTTTGAGATCTTCTTTGTAGAGTAGATGCATGAAAAAATCGAGTGTTCTTATCCCCCCACTTCAACCATTGTATGCGAGATCTCATAGCCCGGTACTTCTCTTCCTGTTGCCAAAGTTTTGTGATATCCTCTTTGAGTTTAGCAGCTTCCTCTTTGTTATAATTTAAATGTTGTTGGTTAGTCATATTTTGTAGCTGATTTTGTAGAATAATGGCACTGGACCTTCCATTTGAAAACTTAGTTCGACTCCAAATAGATAGTGCTTTGCTAATATGCTTCAACTTAGGAAGAAAGACTGGTTGGTTAGGAGAAATAGAATTCCATGCCGTAGATATGATCTCGCTACATTCTTCATCATCATTCCAATAGGCTTCATAGATGAACACTTTCTGCCTCCTTTTGATCGGTGCTGAAGTTTGGATTATCAACGGACTATGGTTGGAACCAACCGCTGGTATTGCTAGCACCTCGGCCTCAGGGAATAGGATACGCCAGTCCATCGAACATAGAGCCCGGTCCAACCGTTCCTTAACAATCTCCTCCCCTTCTCTATTATTCATCCAAGTGTGTTGACATCCCTTGCTATCTAGCTCCATCAGATCACAATCATTCAGAACAGAACGAAAAGACAGCATACGATGAGATTCAGCAGGTCTCTTGCCTAGTTTTTCCCAAGGATAAAGTACTTCATTATAGTCCCCAACACATAACCAGGGAAAGCAATTCATTCTACCAATTATTCTGAGTTCATCCCATACTCCCTGTCGTTGGCGATAATTATAAGGGGCGTGAACACAGGTTAGACGAACAGTTCTATCTTCCTGTACCAACTTGCAAGTCATGTCTATCAAATATTGAGAAGAGCGAAGCACCTAAATAGATACCTGGTCATTCCACATCAAAGATAATCCTCCTGCAATTCCAATTGGGTTAATGTTATATGAGTGCTGGAATTGTAACTGACTTTTAATCCGTAAAAGCTTTGATTCTGGGTTCTTTGTCTCCATTAAAAAGGCGACATCGGGCTTTTCTTTGGCCATCAAGGACTTTAGGATCTGGACTGTCAGGGGATTGCCCAAACCCTGACAGTTCCAGCTTATAAGCTTCATTTGTCGGGTGGTGGCTGTTGAGGGCCAGCCACCAAGGCCCTTGCTTCGACTTCCTCAGCCACATATATCGGGGTATCCATAAGATTACTGTCATCCGCATCAGCAGCAAATGCTTAGGCTCATAGGGATTATATCTCTTTATCTTTTTGGCCTTCCCTTGCTTTGAAGTTAGTCTTACATTCTTGTTCTTCTCTGGCTTTATGGTTTCTATCGGTTGAGTTTGAATGTCTTTTAACTTCTCTACTGTAGGTATTGGAACAGGTTGAATAAAGGGTCTAGGTAGCTGATGTTGGTGATTGAGAGTAGCTAAAACCGACATAGGATCTTCCACGGCAGGGGCTTGCTGAAGTGGTGTAGATGCCTGCCGGACCTGAAGTTGAGCTGGTGGCGTTTCAGGTACAGTTTCTTCCGAGGTAGCTACAATATCTTGTGGGTTGTAAAATGCATTCCAATACGGACTATTCTCTCTTACCTTTGCCCGTAGCCACTGCCCATAGGCCATTTTCCTTGACCATCCACCTTTGCTTCTTCAAAAGGTATTTCCTTACACTATGACGCATGATGACCCAACCGCCCACATGAATAGCAGAAATGTGAGAGTTTCTCATATCGGAAGTCTAGCCAAAGAAGCTTGCCCTCTATTCGGATAAGCTTGCCCGTCTTAAGTGGTTCATGTAAGGGCAGTTCCACCCTAGCGCGTCCAGGTCTATTTGATGTTCCTTCCTTTGTTTCAACTTAGACTTCCAAAACCCGACCAAGATGTTGTACAGTCCTATTGATTATCGCTTTGGTGCACCATTCTAGAGGTAGGCCAAGTACTTGAACCCAAAATGCACATGTAGAAAAGTCATAGCAATGAAAGGGGTACTAGGAATCCGTGGCTTTAGAATGACCAAGTGTCCGGAGAATAACCAAGGGCCTCCATCCAGCACATTTTGTTTGTCAGCTTGAGATTGGAACTTGAATGCATAGAGTCCTGCCTCTTGTTGGGAAATCTCTACTTTGTCAATACGCCATACACGCGTTAAGGTACTTTGCATAGCAGGTAAATTAACAGAAGGATTTGATAAAAGGGATCCTATTAATGTCCGTTGGCATTCGTCTAACTTGGCAGGTGGAAGAGTATCTTCCCACTCGTCGATGAGCTGCTCAGTGGTTAATCGTCCAAGCCTGTTGCAAAGGGCCGATAACCGCGATGTTTCATCCAAGGCCTCCGTCGCCATAATTCCAACCAGGTCGCATAAATTCAAAGACCAAGACAAACCACCGGCCGTAATTCAGAGGTAATCGAGACTACTCACCACACCATTGTCCATAATTACACTACGTTCAGCATCTATAAGAAGGCCCATCACTTCTACTCCTCAATCGAAGACACTATCTCTGACTTGCTACTTCCACCTAACTTGATGAGGGGGAATCGAAATCTATTCGTATGAAGGGTTACCGGGAGATGGCGGAAAGAGGGAACTATCTGAAAAGATGACAATCACCGCTTGACATGCATCGATGGTATCTTCCAAATTCCAAATTATGGTGGATGCGCTCACAGCCCAGTCGCGGTCAAGCCAACCACAAACCCAAAAGGTTGCAGTTCTGAGGGTTGCGTGCAATTACATACCAGATGGGGTTTGCATGCGATGGATCCCTTCATCGCCAACAGTGGTGGGTAAATGGCAGGGGAAATGGGGAGGATTCATTGATGGAATTACTGGAATTAACGAGAAGATGGTGGAAAACTGGATGAGAATTGAAGGAGGAAGGGTTTGATAAAAACTACCATAACGGTAGAAGGGAACTCTTCATTTCGAGAGAAAACAATTTCTTCATTTCAAACAATTTCTTCACCCCATCTACAGAATTAGGCAACAAAAGCTCTGACCATCTCGGAAACCCCAGTCTCTGCAAGCACTCCTTGCTTATCGACTCAGTCAGTGCTGGTATGGAGCACGTGGCCACCACCGACTCCACCAACTCGGGCCGCAACTTGGCCAACTTGAACGCCACCATCCCGCCGTAGCTGAACCCTACCATAGTGCACCGCTGCAACCCAAGCGCCACCAGCCCCTTCGCCACACATTCTGCATGGAAGTCCACCGTCTGGCGGCTGTCGCCAGTGGCAGAGCCACCAAAGAAGAGGAGGTCCGGCACGTAGATGGCGTACTTCCTCAAAAGCGCAAGCACCTGGAACTGCCATGTGATCATGCCGTCACCGACAAAGTCGTGAAGGAAGACGACCGCGTTCTTGTTTTTGTTTGGAATTCGGGTTGGAGCCCAGAAGTTCATGATGGTACCGGGTTCGACCTCAATTTTTCGAGGTCTCATGCTGGTGAGCTTCATTGCCTTTCGCAACAAGGGCTGGTGGAGCTTGATTGTGTTCACCATTCTCTCTCTCTCTCTCTCTCTCTCTCAATATTTGTTTTTGTGCGCTCGGCTTCTAGCGGTGGGGGTCAAAGTTGCGGGCATGCTAAAAACCAAGGACACGGGATTCTATTTCTTCATTCTTTTTCCACTTTTTTATCATCTAAGCCCCACGTTACTTCGTGACTCTTCGTCATCCATCTATTTATTTCTTTACATCTTTATGGAAATCCACGTCAATGTTAAGATTATTTCTTTGCTTTATTTTAGGTCAAAGTCAAATTCCCCCAGCAAGTAAAGAACGCATGGATCTCTTGCTATTTAGAATAATGTTACTGTTACTCTTAAATTAATCCTTCTTGCGCATTTCTTGCTGTATAATGACATCTTTGTCTGTTGTTGGTACGTCACAAATCCGTATGGAAATTCATTTCTTTAATTATTTCCCTATAGGTCAACTTCATTAGTTGAGTTTTAATAAATATTTATGCTTTTAGGTTTGTGACGGGAAAGGTGGGACTTCTAGATGGATGGCTAGTTAAATCACTAAGGCACTGTTTGGTAACCATCAAAATGGTGCATGATTCTGATTTTTTGTTCGTAGAATTAGTTTGGGACAAGAATCGTGTTTAGTAAAATTTTTGTTCTTGGGACCAAATTTGTTTCCGAGAACAGATTGGGATGAGAATCAAGAATTAAAAAAAGAAGTTTATTCTTGTTCCGGGAACAAAATTGAGAATCAAAACTCTTCTTATTCTCTTTTCTCATTCTCTTTTCTTCTTCTTCATCGACTGCCATCCCACGACCGTCGCCCCCCGCCACCCGCTGCCGTCCGCTGCTGCTCACCGCCGCCGGTAACTGGTCCGGCGAGCTTGCCGAAGGCTCGCTCAACCACCGGTGAGGCTTGGCCTCCCTAATTCTGGTGACGCCGAGTCTCGCTGGTGGCCAAGCAGGCCTTGCCCCGCCCCGGTGAGGCTCACCTAGCTCTGTCGGTGGCCAAGCAGGCCTCGCCCAGCCGGCGAGGCTCGGCCGACGAGGGCTGGCCTCGCCGAGGGCTAGCGATGCTTCGGTGAGGTCACCAGTTTGGTGAGCGGCTCCGAAGAAGGAGAAGAATAGGAGAAAAAGGAAAACAAAAAGAAAAAAAAGGAAAAAAGGGAAACAAAGAAAAGAAAAAAAGGAAAAAAATATAAAAAAATATTTAAAATTTAAAAGAAATTGATTTGGAATAAAATCAATTAATATGGTACCAAACGTAATTCTATTCCGTAATCAGAAATTTTGGGCAGTTACCAAACGCATTCTTTTACTCATAATCAGTTCTCGGGAACAGAATAAAAATAATCATTTCTTGTCAGAATATGTTTCCGGGGACAGAATCGTTACCAAATACACAATAACTGTCAAGAATAGATTAGTTAATGATATAAATTATATCATATTCCGAAGGAGTTGCAGAGAAGGAATCTACTAATTGCTTGAGCATGCGAGTATCTAGATGTCTTGCACATACTCATTTAAGAGATTATATCCTAGAGTTGTGGGAAAATTTAATGCATATTCGTGGGCTAAGTAATAGGAGTGCAAATTTGTAAACTGTAGTGTTTACGTTGGCAATCAGTCACCCAAATTCCTTATGAGCAGAGATTTCAAATTCAACGTGTTGAAAATGCTACAAGATGCTAAGATAAAAGCCAAGGTGGAGCTTTAGATTGAGACTCAACAATCGCATTTGCAAGCACATGTACCAATTAACGGTGGGTATTATCTCGCCTACACAACCAGACTTGTAGGGATTGTTATCTAAGGAATAGAAGTGCCTTGTGTGACACTCTATTATCCAATTCCAATTGAATTGTAGGGATTGGTTTGAGGAATAGAAGGGCCTTCCAAGAGTGTCTTTTCAAGGCCTTTTTATCCAATTCCAATCGAATGGCATCCGATAAGCCACAACAATAACGATCGAGGCGTGAAGGTTTTTGTAGCAAGGGAACATAGTGCATTACAACAGGAGTGGAAATGCAATGCAGTGTTCATGTTGGCAGTTAGTCACCCAAATTCCTAATTAGCTGATATTTTGGATGCAACGATTTGACAACATTATAAGGTATTGAGATGCTCAAACAGACAAATTATCTTGAAGTTGAGTAAAAGGTGGAGCTTTAGATCAAGGCTTAAAAATCACATTGCAAGCCTAAGTACCGACTCATATATTCTCACTTGCACTGCCAAATTGGTAAGAATTGGCATCCATAGAATGTAAGGTCCTTCCTTCCAAGAGTGTCTTTTCAAGGTTCTATTATCCAAGTCCAATTGTATGGTGTCCAATAAGCCACAATGATGGAGGCATGAGAATAATTGAAAATGAGGGAAAAGAATTATGTATTCCTTGACTACTATCGCGACCTTCCCGAAATTGAATTACCTAAAGAAGGCTAATGGATTACTAAGTCCGAAGACTTGGCACGGACCCTCCCAAGTCCTACCAATCGCGACTTGATGTTAAGGAATTAATCTATTCAAACATGCAATTATACTCAATTTGGAGCCGCCACTAACCAATTAGGGCTGGTTAGAAACCCAAGTAAAATATGTGAGAATACTTTACTATTGCGAACCAGAGATTCAGTAGGTCCGGGGACATGGTTACGCTAGATTAGTCTAACGCCTTTTCGGTACCTTTTTATTTTAATTTTAAAAATATTTTGCAGGCAATGTTGATTAATTTAAACTTAAACTACCAACATACAAATGGTGGTCATGCGGGTGCGCAATCAATAAAATAACATTAAAATAAAAAATTGCTAATAAAAATGCATGTCCTAAGCATGATTTCTAAATGACATGACACCTAATTTTTCTTTTTCTTTTATAAATGTTAATTATATGCAATCTTAATTTAACTTAATATGCATGAATTTATTTTAATGACATGCGAGATGCAATTCATATGGTATGACTTAAGCTTATCACTACATGTATGCAATCTAATTTATATAATCCTAAATATGCATGTGTTACGTGATATGAGATGAATGGCATGATATTTCTACATGCATGCTCTTTTATGCTTTTTATTTTATTTTATGATGATTCATTTTTTAATGCATATATGCAACCTATGCTAAATGATGATATGAAATTAGGTTAATTATGAATTAACCTATTGACTAACCAAGGAAATGATCTTTAGTTTTTTTTTAATTTTTTAATGACATAATGTTTTTTATTGAAAAGAAAGTAACTTAATGGTGCAATGATCATCTTTTAGCATTTTCCTTTTTATTAAGAAAAAAATTAAACTATAACTCACATGGCATGCATAACATTTTTTGTTCCTCTTTTGTTTTACTAAATGAAAATTGACTTAATCTAAAAATATCTAGGTGTGTTGCTTTAATATGAAATGTGTATGGACCTAAGTACCTAAGTTCTAGATATGACAATATTTTATTAATAAACAAATTCTAATTAAACCTATTATGCAAATTAACTAACATGTACCTAATAATTTTTTTAATTTTTTTATTGAAATTCAAAATTAATAAAGAGTGATTAAACTATTTAAAGTGAATAATATTCTAATTTATTTTAGGAATCAATTTAACTTAAACTATATCTTATCTTAAAAGCTATATAAAAAATCAAGACATGCCAACATTATTTAAAATTAACCCTAACAAAAATCACCCATCTAAAAGTATAATCTAAAAATTATAATCCTATAAATGCAATTCTAATTTACTGACCCTAAAAATATAGTCCTAATTTACTAAACCTAAATGCTCTAATACAATATTTAGATTTTTATGTGTTTTCTGATTTTTTTATTTTTTATTTTTTGGTCTTTCCAAACAAATAATTATTTTAAAAGAATGAAGATAAGAATTAAAATAACCGAAAAAATAATCCGTTGTCTCACGGATTAAATTAACAATTATTTTAACTCTATAATAATTTAACGATTGAAATATTATCAAAATTCCTAAAAATTAAAGTAATTAAAAAAAATGACCCGCGTCTTACGGGTCAAATTAATGATTACCTTAATTTGAGATAAAACCCCTAATGTCTACAAGGTCTACAAATTATTGACATACAATACTACAATTCAAACAATTAAACTAACATAATGCTATCAAATAAAAAAATAACATAAAAATAAAGACAGTAAAATAAACTAAAGGGTTAATACCCTAAAAAACTCCAAACTGGTACACCTGTGACAAATTTACCCAAAACTATTTTTTTTACCACCAAAAACCCCAAACTGGTACATATGTGACAAATCTACCCTTCGTTAGCTTCCGTTCGATTTTTCCGTTAATTTTGCTAACGTGGTTGCTGACGTGGCAAGTCATGTGAAAATTCATAAGTTTAATACCATTAAAAACCCCAAACTGGTATATTTATGAAAAATTTATCCCGAACTGATATATTTATGACAAATTTACCCCAAGCTGATATATTTACGACAAATTTACTCTAATTAATTTTTCCGATCATAAAAAACCTAAATTGGTACACGTGCGGCACATTTACCATCTTTCAATTTTCTCAAATTTGACTGAGTTGTGATGTACAATCAATTTTATTTTCCGGATTACTCTAACATTGCCTCCATATCATTAATACTTAATTTTTTTTCTTTTTATTGGAATCATTATTAGAAAATATTCAAATACTACCAAATGTGCACTTCATTCTTGTGCCTAGAGGATGCCCATTAACTAAAAGATGGACAAATCGCTTGCGCACATATACAAAAGAAGTGCACATATTGTGATTGCTTCACTCGTTTTTGGTTTGTGACAAACTTGGCTTTATGTTTATATGTTTCAGCCCCACATGATTTATTACTTGTCCACAATATGTTTTTACGCTTACATATCACTCTTACTTTGCTGGTTCTTATTAGCGTTACGTAGTCTTTCATTCCTTGAATCGTAAGTGTCAAAATTTTAACATGGAACTTGTATGTGAATGGTATGAGTGACTCGTACATCACATGCTCGTTGAAATGCCGAAACCAAAATCACTTATGTTTGTCGCTAATTTTAGGTGTGCTTTGAGTGTGATTCTTTTGTATATGTGCGCAAGCGATCTATCCATCTTTTAGTTAATGGGCATCTTCCCGGCACAAGAATGAAGTGCACATTTGATAGCCTTTGAATAGTTTTCTAATAATGATTCCAATAAAAAAAAATCAAGTATTAATGATATGAAGGCAATGTTAGAGTAATCCAGAAAATAAAATTGATTGGACATCACAACTCAGTCAAATTTGGAAAAATTGAAAGATGGTAAATGTGCCGCACGTATACCAATTTAGGTTTTTTATGATCGAAAAAATTAATTTAGAGTAAATTTGTCGTAAATATATCAGCTTGGAGTAAATTTGCCATAAATATACCAGTTTTGGGTAAATTTGTTATAAATATACCAGTTTGTGGTTTTTAATGGTATTAAACTTATGAATTTCCACATGACTTGCCACGTCAGCAACCATGTCAGCAAAATTAACGGAAAAATCGAACGGAAGCTAACGGAGGGTAGATCTGTCACATATGTACCAGTTTGGGGTTTTTGGTGGTCAAAAAAATAATTTGGGGTAAATTTGTCACAGGTGTACCAGTTGGAGGGTTTTTTAAGGTATTAACCCTAAACTAAACTACAAAAAGGTAAAAGTAAATATATAAAAAAAACTAGCTAAGGAGGGTAAACCAATGTCAACGAGGAAGCGGATCGCAGGCAGAGGTGATGCGGAAGCACGGCGTCGGCGAGGTCAGTAATGGTGAGGAAGGTCCTGGTGGCCGGAACAAGGGTTGTCCGTCGGAGGTCCGGCGAGATTCGGCGGTAACCACACATACAGCAAAACAGAGAAGGCAGCAGGTGGCTCTGTTCGGGTGTGCAGCAGCGAGCAGAGCAGCAAACTTAGCAGCAGAGAGGTCACTCGGGCATGTAGAGCAGCTCACACAGGCGGAGGACTTGGGACTGGCGCGTTGGAGCGGGCGAGAGCGTCGGGCACCGGGTCGAGCAGAGGTGACGCGGCATCGGGGCAGAGCAGTGCGGGAGGTCTGGGCGCTGTAGAGGCGGGCGTAGGCGGTGCGGATCTGGTTCGGGTTACTATGGTCAAGAGCGGCGCAGCTTCAGCAAGCATTGGCGAGGGGCTGGGCTGATCACGAACAGAGCCGAGGTCGTCAGGGAAGAGTCCGGCGAGGTGGCGGTAGCTAGTGTGACGATTGGGGACTAGCTGCAGCTGCTGCTGCGGCGTCGTGCTGCAGACGGAATGCAGCGAAAGCGGCGTCGAGGCGCTCGGGTCGTGGCTACCACAGGGAGCTTGGGCTCTGCAAATCGGTGACAGCGTCGGGGCGAGTTTCACGAGGAGGATGGCGAAGCGGTGGTAGAGCAGAGAGGGCTGGCGTCGCGGTGATCAACAGCTCTGCGATGCAAGGGATCGGGTCTCGGTTGCTGCGAGCTACAGCTCTGGCAGCGGATCGGCGGGTTGCAGGGAGCGTCGGCGAGGAAGGCGTGGCGTCGGGTCGTCGCGGCGATGGTGCTCGCGGTGGCACGGTGGCAAGTGGAGTGGCGGTGGTTGCGCGGTGGAGCATCAACAGTAGCTCGGCGGCGAGGGGCGCTCGGTGGACGGCGCAGCTCAAGTCGGCGCGGCCGGATGACACCCGCGAAGAAGACGACGACGCACCCCTTTTCTCTTTTCCTTTTTTTTTTCTCACACGTCACTTTCACGTCTCCTATCTCTGTCTCTCTCTGCACACTTTCTGACTTTTCCTTCAACAGGTTTTCCTCAAAAGCATGAACGAAAAAGCCATGAAAAGCCTTTCATTCTTTTTCTTATTTCGAACCCCAAGAAGCCCTCCACACTTTTTCTTTCTCTTTCAATTTTCTATTTTTTTCCTCCCCCGAAAGATGAAAAGAAACCCCCTGTTTATAAAGTGAAAACTTGAATTCGTTTCGCAGGTGGAGATTTTCGCTCCACCTCTCAACAACAAAGTGGCTCCAAAATCCCACGGTTGAGATTTTAAATTCAATTTAAAAAAAAAAAAATTCCCTCTAATCAAAGATTTTCTCCTATTTCTAAAAATTAAATTTAAATAGGTTTCAACAACTACTTAATAAGAGTGAAAAAGTTGTAAATTATAGTATTCAGATTGTCAATCAGTCACCCAATTTCCTAATTAGTAAATACTTCACATTCAACAAGTTAACAACACAATAAGGTACAACCATTTGCACTTTTGCGAGTACTATTCACTCTTCCTCTCCAGCTAGGCGATCGGGTAATTGTGCTACCGATCAGTCTTCGCGCGATCTTGGGTGATCCAGCCAGTTGTTGGAGTTGATTTTTGGATGATAGCTTGGGCTTTCCTCCCTCTTCATCCACCATAGCATTTTCTTTGGATCGGCCTCCTCGGGTAATTATGCTTGATTCTTGTTAGGGTTTTGTGGGTCTCCTTCTCTAGTTCGACTGTACTGTAGCAATTCTAAACCATGGATATGCCCACAACAAATGAGCGTCATTCAGGCTCAGCTAAGAACCATCAACCTGCTACCAGTCAGGTTCCTTCAGTTGTTGTAAGTGAAGGCTAGAAGGGCAAGGCCCAACTAGCTGTTGAAGGGAGACGAGGTCGAAGCCATAGCAGGCATTCGTCCGCTTCCTTGGGCCTCTCCTTCTACTAACAAGGAAGGCCAGGCGGGCCATAGCCAAGTCCCTCAAAACGCAGATGGTCGACGAGGGAGAAGTCGGGCCAGACTCCTCGCCAACAAACCCTAGACCCAAGATCGTCACGCGATGGCCTCGAAACCCCCTCCCCTGATATATCTTGGGCGAATGTCGTCAAATCGGTTATGAAAGGTTATAATATCACCTATATACCTCCTACCATTATTGATAGCAAAGCTGTGGTGACTTTGTTCGAGGAAATCCTAGAGGCTACAGACCTAAAATGGCATGAATGCCTAGTCGAGTATTATATGGGTAAAAAGCTTCCATTTAAGCTTACTGAAGTTGCCTTGAAACATGTTTGAGGAGCTAAGCTTACTGAAATATTGGCGAATGACGAAGGATTCTATTTCTTCCACGTCTCGGACCCGATTTTTCGAAGGAAAATACTGGATGATGGGCCATTGACAGTGGCCAAGGTCTTGTTAATTTTGCAGTAATGGCACCTGCTGCTTGAGCTGAAGAAGGATCTCCAAGCCTTTGTCCCGGTTTGGGTCAGCTGAAGAATTTCTTGTTTGCCATGTGGTTAGTCCCAAGGATTAGCGCGGTTTCAAGTGCCATTGAGAATCCTCTCTATGTGGATCTTAAAACGGAACAAATGAAAATGATCTCTTTTGCAAGAGTTTACGTGGAGATTTCTACCAAACACCCTCGCTGTGATTCGGTGGAAGTTATCCTAAATGGGGAATCTTGTTCAGTGGCAGTTGAGTACGAATGGAGGCCAATCTTCTGTCCAACTTGTGCTACTTTCGGCCACTAATGCCCGGCACAGGCAAGGCCACCTTCTCTAGCTGTAACCCCTCTGATTGCAGTAATCCCTGATGCTCCCACCCAATGCCTAGGTCATGCCTTTGTCCCAAACTTGGTCCTGACCTCAGTGGATGATAGAGAATAGGCTCGGCTTCCCCCAGCCAATGATGGCTCCCTTAACCTTGATTCGACACCCGCTTTTGTTCCAAACCTATATGTAGTCCTAGGGGCTCTTGAGACGGGTTGGAAACAAGTTGGGGGTAGAAAGAAAAAGCAACTCTTGGTGTCGAATGTGGCGAATCCTCAAGTGGTGACTCCTAAGAGGGCAAACCAGACTGTAAAGGTGAGTGACCCCACTCTGGGAGGAAAGTCTGCTCTTGCTTCTCGAACGGCCTAGAAGGGACAGATTGTGCAGCCAAAGATTTTGTGATGCCCCTGCTCCCTCTGTCCCTACTTGCAATGTCAACCAAGAGGGAAATACCTCCACAGCCCCGTTTATGAGCTCGGAGGATGATTTAGATGATGTTGCAAGCGTGAATAGTAGCTCCAGTTATAACATCCTGATTTCCAGGTTTTATTTCGATTGAATAAGTTGGATTTTCATTGATGCGCCTATAGTTCTTTTATATGAGTTGGCCACTCACGAGATAACTAGCCTATCAGGTAAAACCATTAAGGAATCTAAATGCAATAGACTCGAGAATTCAACTAAGAATTGACTACTTGACCGTGCTAATCTACAAGAGTCATTACGGCACTGCCAAAATCGATCAGAGATCGAACATAGGTCGATTCAACAAAGGTATATGATTAGAGTGTAGGTCATTCCACCTGATTTCAAAACTTTTATCGAATGACACTAAATCGATTTTTCTGTCGTTTTGGTACTCTATATCCGTATTTAAAATCTCGAGATTTTCATGACAACTGAGAGTCGCCAATGTGTCGAAGATGTACGGTGTGGTTCGAAAATAATTGACTAGGAAAAATTCCTAAAAGCTACATTGTAGCTTAAGTCACCCTAAAATCGCATCCAATTGAAATTAACCGCGAAATTGAACCCGGTTTCATAAATTGAAAGTTCGGTCATATCACGATTTATTTTAGGAACGTTAACTCATCCTCTAAAGAATTTTCGGCGAGCTCGGGATTTTTACGGAAAATCAATTCGGACGACTCGGAAAATAAAGGAAATTCAAAGGGGCCAAATTGAGTGGATGTTTGGCCTCCTTAGTGAGCTCCTTGGTGAAGGGAAATTATGGAAATTGTGTAGGCTTCCTTTGCAGCAAATTTGGTCACCAAATTGGGGAAGTTTGTAAAGAAATTGAAGTCCAATTGAGGGAAATTCTTGGGCTGGTATGGGGGCCGCAATATTTGGCACCAAAATTGGTTATTTATGGGATTTTATGCTAGAAAGTATTATGGAAGACAAATGGGAAGAACATGTGGATTTTTGGAGGACCAAGTATTGATTAATTGGGATATTTTTCGACTTCCCCCCCAATCTGCGGCTTCTCCGGCACACCAAGCTTCTTCCCTCTCTCCTTCATGCAACAAACTCTCTCCCTCTCACCAGCCAAGTCTTGCTTCTTCATTTCATTTTTTTCCTTTTGTCTTTGCTTCTCTTTCAATTTTTCTTCCAAAACTCTTGCTACCTTGAAGACCACCAGCCCGTTCTTTCTCTCCTCTGCCGCGTGCCATCTCCCTTTCACTGCCCAGCCGCACCGAACACTCCCCATCTCTGTCCACAAACTACTCCTACTCTTTTCTTTTTATTTTGTTACCTTGAAGCTCCACTTCCCTCATTCAGCTGCCACACATTCATGTCTTCTCCTTCCACTAACCCAACTCCCAGCAGCGAAGCCCCGCCCGAAGCTGCTCCTTCATCGTTTCCCCTCTCGCTAGCAGTGCCCCTCTTCCCCTCCCATCGCCAGCAAATTTTCACGAGCCCAACAGCCCGCACATTTCAGCCCCATCAACTGAGCCTAGCAATTCGTTGTGGACTTGCAAGGCCTTTTTGGCCTGGTTCAAGCCTCTTTTGGCGCCACCGTAAGCTTGAGTTTCGGCCATTGTTGCGCTATCGTCACCGTGAATTAGTTTTTTGTGCTAAACCGATGAGTTTATATCTTCAACTCTAATTAGGGGGGCTAATTACACTTAAGGTGGATAAATTATGCCTAAGTAAGATTAATGTTAGTTAGTTAGTGTAATTGTTAGTTAGTAGGTTAATTAGATGGTTAGGATGGTTAGATGGATTTAGTTAGGAATTAGTTAGATTTTATAATTAGTGTAATTAGATTAAATTAGATAGAATGGTTAGATTTATTTGTTAGTTTGATTAATTAGCCTAGTTAGTTTAGGTTGATTTAATGAAATGCTTTAATTTATTTATTTTGTAATTTATTTAATTATAGGGAAATTATTTAATTATTTAATATTTTTCTGGAAATTATATCGGGATAGCCGGTGATCGGAATTTCATGTTGATTGTTGTGGTGTTGTTGAATTATGCAATTGAGTGTTGCTTTGTGCAATTTGGTGTCGAGTGTTAATTTTCGAATTATTATTCAAAAAATATGAGATTTCGGTATTTAATTAAAAAAATACTAGATGTCGAGTTTTGACATCGAAAATGTTTTTAGGTACTATATTAAATAGTTGGATTTTTAAAAAGAAGGATATTGATTTTTCTGGTTTGATATAATCATATATCCACACACGACTATTTTCATTAGGTGTTTTTAATATGAAGAAAATAGACCAAGCACGTCATTTTAATTAAGGCATTTGAGTGCAATGCATGATGTCCTTGGCTGAGGTTGGATGGTCGTGTGCTAGTTATGAGAACCTATCACCCGATGTGCGTAAGGTGGACGATGCTCCTATGTGAAAAGCCATTGACAACGGATAGCGGTCGTAGTAGAGGTTGTGTCGATGCTTCTATGTGGAATGCTGTCTTGAGGTAGACGTTGTTCTCAATGGTGCGAGACGACGCCCGGCTACATCAGAAGACCGCTATGTGTCGAGTAGATCGTGCCTGTATGGCCGTAATCAATTGGAACACATGAATGAGTGATTTAGCCACACCTGATTATGGGACAAAATTGTGTGGTATGGAATGGAACGTGTCATAACGATTTGACCTTATAATCGGGACTCCTGTGATTAATTGAATTGTGTGAGACGTTTCAATTGATGTGTGCATTTATTATATGCATCTGTGATATGAATTGTGTTGATGTGTAGGAAAGGACTGAGGCGGGGTGAGTCTCATTGGTTGTGGCTGTGTGATTAGGACGCCCCTAGGTGTATTATCTTCCTAATAGAGTTTAGGGTGTGAACTTGCTGAGATTTATATCTCACCCCATCATGAGTTACCATTTTTAGGTCCCTAATGTGAAGAACTTGGAGCTTGAGGTGGAAAGGTCATGAGCATGGATGGCTCAGTAGTTCTTTTTGGAGATAGGCCTCATGTACATAAACCTTAGTGTTGGCCTCTGTGTATAAACCAGTTGGTTTATAAAAAGAGTTTTGTGAAATTGTGGTCCTGCTTTTCTATCCCATATTTATGTTGTATGAGGATTGATTTTTGTTATACTTCCGCATATGCATTAAAATGAAATGGGTCGACGATGCATCTTGGGACATCGCATTTTTATCAACCACCGAGGGATGTGCGCATGCTCGAAGTTTGGGGCATGATACAAGTAAAGATGATCAAGTCCTGGAATGCTCTTGAGCTCCGAAATCTAATCCTGCTGGGGTGAAGCTAGTGTCAGAGTAGGACAAGGCACATAACCCTCCCCCAGCTTTGCCTCCTGCTACTCACCCTAAACCAGGGACTAGCCGGCGACGTTTGGGCAAGCGGAGGTAACCGTCTTCCTGCCTTGTATCTATTTATATATGTACATAGGTATATGGAATATTAAAGGGCTGGTGAATCCCCTTAGACAGGCTGAAGTTCATAACTTCATCTCCACAAATAATTTGTGTTTTGTTGGATTGTTGGAAACCAAAGTTCTAGTGTCATTGTTCCTGTCCATCTCTTCTAGTTTTCTAATAGGTTGGAATTGGTGGAATAATTATGAATACTCCCCTAGTGGGAGAATATGGGTGGGATGGAACCCTTCTCTCGTTAATTTTGATGTTTCCTCGGTCAATGCTCAAGCGATTCATGGCAAGCTAAAGTATCTAAATTCTGGCTCAGATTGTGCAATCTTGGTTATTTATGTGGAGTATACATACATATCTCGGCGACCGCTGTGGGAGGAGCTCATTAGTTCAAGTGTCACAATGCTAAATTTGGCATGGTTAGTGGCAAGTGATTTCAATGCCAACAGGGACCCTTCGGATCAGGTAGGCAGCTTGGATACATGGATTCCTTCTTTTGATGAGTTTGGGCAATGCTTAACCCAGGCAAAGCTAGATGATTTAAGGTATGTTGGTTATCGATTCACTTGGGCTTCATCTTTTGGTACCAACCGCAAGTTAAGGAAGATTGATAGAGTCTTGGTCAATTCCAAATGGTACCAAGATTTCTCCTTCTCGGAAGCCTCGTTCCTTACCCCGGGCATCTCCGATCATACTCCTATGGTCGTTAGAGTCTTGCCCCCTTCTCTTCAGAGAAAACCCTTTAAGATTTTCAACTTCTGAATGAAGCACCCAGCTTTTTGTGCAATCATTACTCAGGTTTGGGAGAACCCAGGTGAAGGTGTTCCCATGTACAAGTTGGTTTGAAAGCTAAAGACCCTCAAAAGCCGCCTTAAGCAGCTCAACGGGGTCTTGTTCTCCAACATCTCGGCCAGGACAACATAGGCAAGGAACGCTTTGCGGGTCACCCAAGATGCCCTCCAGCTTGACCTGTCCAACGTTTCACTTGCTAAGCTAGAAAAGAACCAGCTGCAGACTTTCTCGGATCTTCAGATTCAAGAGGAGTCCTATAGGCAGAAATCCAGGTTTAGGTGGCTCAAAGAGGGAGACCGGAACACCAAGTTCTTTTATCATTTGGTCAACAAAAGCCATTTGACGAATAGAATCCTTTCAGTCCAAGACACCTTGGTATTCTAATCACTGATCCAGGCTTGGTGCGGCAACGCTTTGTTAACCATTTCCAAGATCTTCTGGCGCCTCGGGATCTTCCAGGGAGGCTTGTTGTGCAGGACATTCGAGCGGTTATTCAATGCCCCCTCAATGATGAACAGATTAGATCTCTATCTCGCCCTATTTCTGATTTAGAGATCAAGGATATCATCTTCTCCCTTACTAGGGGTAAGGCTCCCAAGCCAGATGGTTTTAATGCTAAATTCTTCAAACTTAATTGGGAGGCTATAGGACCGTTGGTTATTGCAATGGTTAAAGATTTCTTTATCTCTGGGATAAAAACAATTATGTGAGATAAAAAAACACCATTTTAATCTTGGTACCGAAAGTTCCCAATGCTTCTACGATCTCTGACTATAGACCCATAGCGTGCTGCAATACAATTTATAAATGCATCACCAAGCTCTTGGCGAATCGAGTGGCTATTGTACTTCAAGATATAATTAGCTCCCCAGAATGCCTTCATCAAGGGCCAGCGGATCAGGAACAATATCCTCCTCGCCCAAGAGCTCTTTAGTGGGTTCCACCTTAGCACTTACTTGCCAAAGTGTGCTGTCAAAGTAGATTTCCAGAAAGCCTATAATACTCTTGATTGGGACTTCTTAGAGCTTACTCTCTGAGCCTTTGGTTTTCCAGATCATTTGATCAAGCTTATCATGATTTGTGTCCGCACACCTAAATTCTTCATTTATATAAATGGGGAGATGCACGGTTTCTTTTTAAGTGAACAAGGACTTCACTAGGGAGATCCCTTTTTGCCCTACTTATTTACTTTGGCCATGGAAATCTTTTCTGAGATCCTTTACCTTCGTTCCAAGCGACCGGGTTTCAAATTCTTCTGTAGGTGTAAGACAACTTGTTTATCTCACTTATTCTTTGCAGATGATATTTTCCTCTTCTGCGAAGCAAACATGGCCTCGGTTTCTCTCCTCAAGGAAAGCCTTGAAACCTTTTCTTCTTGGACTGGGTTGAGACCCAACATAAACAAAAGTGAAGTCTACCTTGCTGGAGGGACGGTCTTTATTCGAACCCAAATACTTCGGACTTTTGGGTTCCAAGAAGAATCTCTACCTGTTCAATACTTGGGGGTTCCCATTATCACCACGAGACTTGGCAAGGCTGATTGCAACACCCTTGTCAACTGGATAATTGCAAGGGTTCAATCTTGGGCTCATCGTTTTCTTTCTTTTGCAGGACACTTGCAGCTTATAAGGTCTGTCCTCCACACAATACAAGCTTTTTGGGCTAGTTTTTTTTATGCTTCCTAAAGCTGTCTTGGACCACATCGAGCAAATTCTTAGACAATTCCTATGGAAAGGCCCGGGTCTTGGTAGAGGAGGTGCGAAAGGCTCCTAGAAAAATGTTTACCTTCCAAAAGAAGAAGGGGGCTTGGCATACACAGGCTGTGGGATTGTAACTCAGCAACCATGCTTAAACACATATGGATCATTTTTACTGACAATGAATTCTTGTGGTGTAAGTGGATTCACTCCACTTTTCTGAAGAGGAAAAATTCCTGGGTTGCAAACAAGCCAACTGTATGTTCTTAGGCTTGGAAGAAGATACTCCATCTTAGGAGAGATTTCGTCTTGTCCTTCCAATGGAGTATTGGGGATGGCCGTTTCGTGTCTCTCTAGTTCAATCATTGGCATCCCAGAGGCTCCCTTAATTTGCTATTCTTAGACATGTTCATCTATCAGGCGGGATTACCCAGGCTGGCCTTGATTGCAGACCTTTTCTCTACGGAGGGCCAGGAGATCAAAGCCATCTTTGAGTCGTGGGAGATTCCCCTCCTTGTCCTTTCGCAAACCCTGGATCGTTTCTGTTGGACTAATAGTACCTCGGGCACTTTCTCAGTTGCGTCTGTGTGGGAAACCATTCGACCAAGAAAACCTTAGTCCCTTGGTTCTCTTTCATTTGGAGCAACTCCCTCACACCATGGTATCAATTCAACCTGTGGTTCATTGTCAAGAACCAGCTCCCTACCCAAGTTCTTCTACTTTCCTATGGGAGAATTGGGGACGTCTCGTGTGCCTTTTGCAATTCTAGGCCGGATTCTATTGATCACTTAATTTTTAGTTCTCACATTACCTCTAGCCTTGCGTCTTTTTGGGCTGCTAGATGCAACCTTCCTTGGCAGAACAGGTCTTAGCAGGATAATCTCTAGTGGGCTTTGAAGTTTCTCTCAGGTAATAAATTCTATTAATGCATTGCTCAATTCTCCTTTGGAGCCATTTTCCATGTGATTTGGAAGACGCGGAACATCACTCTTTTTCGAGAACAAGCTCTGTTTTTACCAGCCTTGAAGAACCACCTCATCAAAGTTATCAAGGACAAGGCACTAACCTTTCGTAACGTTGCAAGCACTACAAGAAATAGGAGGGTATAATGCAGCTGGGATTTGGACCTGTCCATTTTCTCTCCTAGCTCGTCGGATGAGACCTCGTAATTTCGAGTTGGATGCTGCTGCTTTGGGCCTGCATGTTTTTATTTCTAGGATCTGTTTATGAATAGATTTTTTGTTTTTTTTTTTCGGGAACAAAAAAAAGAACAGAAACGCGTTTGGTTGCGTTTTGTTCTTTTTTTGTTTTTTTTGTTCCCGTAACTCAAAAAGAACAGAAATGAGAAACAAAAAAATTGTTTCTTGTTTGAAACAATTTTGAAGAAACACTTCATTCTTCTCTCTCTTCTCTTTTCTTTTTCTTTTTTCTTTGGCCGGTCGCCAGCCTCGGCCATGGCCGGCGACCGGCTGTCGAGGGTCGGCAACCTCGCCGGAGCATCGCCAGCCCCCGGTGAGGCCGAGCCTCGCCGACGTCGGATCTGGGCGAGCCCAAGCCTGGCCCGGCCAAGGCGAGGCTTGGCCTCGCCCAAGCCGGCGACGTCGAGCCTCACCTTGGCCGGGCGAGCTCGAGCTCGCCCAGATCCGGCGAGGCCGAGCCTCGCCATGGTTGGGCGAGCTTGAGCTCGCCTAGATCCGGCGAGGTCGAGCCTCGCCTGGGGGTCGGCAACGCTCAACCTCGCCGTGGGCTGGCGAGCCTTGCCGTGGCCGGGCGAGGCTGCCGGCCCAGTTAGCCGGTCACGGAGGAGGCGGCAATCGGCCGAAAGAAGAAAAATAAAAAGAAAGGAAAAAATGAAAAATAAAATAAAACTATTAAAAAATTAAAAGAAACAAAAAAGAACATAAATTTACCAAACGTGTTTCTATTCATTTTTCATTCCCGGAACAAGTTTACCAAACGCATCTTTTTGATAAAAAATTGTTCCCCGGAATAGAAACACTTTTTTCTATTTCTGTTCCCTGGAACAGTTTTTGAACAGAAACGTTACCAAACGCGCCATTTGCCTCCCTCGATTCTTATGGAGGACTTGCTGCATTTTTGGTGTCAAGTTTCCCTTGTCATTTCGAGGGTTGCCACTGTTTGGTTCTCCCCTGTCTTCCTTTTTTTCTCGGCACCCTTCCACTTGGTTTAACGTGTTTGTCTTCCTGAGTGCAAGTTTTTGGTGCCGAGTCTCCTGCTGTATAGCTTCTTGGTTAAAAGTCAATATATATTTTAGTGAAGTTAAGTAAAAATTGGAGCTTTAGGTCAAGGCTAAGCAATAGCATTTTTATGCACAAATAACAACTCAAGGTTGGTTCTCTCTCCCGTACTACCAAACTTTTGGGGATTGGTATATGCGGAATAGCATGGCCTAGAAAGGCCTTCCTAGAATGTCTTTTCAAGATTCTATTATCCAATTCCAAATAAAGATGATCAATAAGCCACACTGATAAAGGTATGAGGCTCTTAATTATGAAAAAGAATGTGATTATTTATTGCAAAAACACACCTGAATTATTTTGAAAATTGACAAAAAATTTATAATTGACTTATGTTTCTGATAATAGCTTTTCTAGGTAGAAGTTTTGGGATTCATAATCAGATGTTATTTATCATATCCATAGTCGTTGTGAAGAGTATATCCTTAATATTCATAATATATCATATAAGGATATCTTTCAATCACAGAATCCTCGTGCAACAGATAGTGGATTGGCGCAAATTCCTTGCATTATTTATTGATTGATCTAGAAGGAAAGATTGATGATCATAATCTCTTCAAGATGGATTATCCCAATCCCTGAATAAAGCAATTAGAAGACAGAATATTCTTTCTATACAAGGGACTCAACTAATGAAAACCCGATCTGCTATATGGGCAACAGAATAAGGAGACTTCATTCTTGGTAAGTCTCGATGTAATCGAATCTTCCAACATGGGATGATTGAATGAACGATCCTCAAAGGGAAAATCCAACGGTTAACTTGGATATTGAGGAGTTTAAAAGGAGGTCATGAAGCCAAAGAGACTAAGAGAATCATCCAAAGTTCTTAATTCCAAAGTTCTAGAGAAATCCTTGTTCTTACAATTCATCTTTGTGAGCTCAAAGCTATAATATATTAGAAGTTGTTAGAGTGTGAGATCGGGAGATTTGATCACACTTACTTGAGTCGGAAGTACTCAGCTTTTGTAACTTGTAATAGATTCATCTAGTGGAATCCAACCAACTGGTTATCAACGTGGGAGAGTGGACGTATGCTTGTCAAAATTGAACCATTATAAATTTGTTGTGTGCATTTTTCTATCCATCAAATTGCTTTCACTTCTTGTGATAAATTAGTGCATATCAATAAGATCTGTGCTTTGCATGATTTAACACCAGACGTTGTCCTACTATAATGTTAGTTTCAATTTTCTTTAAATTCTACATATTCACATATTCACCCCCTCTAGGTATAGTTCTAGCCCTAACAATCAGTATCAAAGCTCTGTTGCTATTTATTGAAGTGCTATATTACTTCAAAGTTAACGACTTGCTATGGCTAGCAATATTGCACTAGGATTTATGGAAGGACTAAGTGATACAAGGCCTTCATATTTCGATGGAAAGGATTCAACCTTGGGAAAATCAAGATGAAAGTATTCATCAGATCCATGTATCCCTTGGAATGGGACGTAGTTTTGAGAGGAATAAGGCCTAAAGCCTCATCATCCAAAAAGGAAGGAGACAACAAAAACCAGAAAATCGAAGCTTTGTCGTATGTAGATATAATTAAAAGAGAAGCATTAGATGCTAAAACAATTTACTCATTATACAATGTTTTATCTCCAATAGACTATTACAGAATTTCTTCATGTGAACCAACGAAGGAAATTTGGGACAAGTTACACATCACATGTGAAGGAACTGACCAAGTTAAAGAGACACAAATAAATATTCTCTTCAGGTAGTACAAATCCTTCAATGAAGCCAAGCGAATCAATGATTGACATGTTCGGTAGATTCACTAACATCATCAATTAGTACCAGATTCCATGAAAGTGAACAAAATCCTTTGTGGGTTGTCCAAGGAATGGAATAATATCAAAACATCTATTTGTGAAACTCATAGGATCGTTCCATTGTCCATAGATGAACTCATGGCAACACTTTAATCATATGAAGAAAAATATCTGAATGAAGAAGGAGACTCAAGAGGTAAGAAAATGATTACTTTAAAATCTAATTTTGTTTATGATGTCTTTGATTTTGAAGATGATGAAGAAGACGATGAAGAAATAGCTCTCACGGTAAAGAAATTTTGCAAGGTGACCAGAAAAGGAAGAAAATTTAAAAGGAAAGGACCTTTCAAATCATCTTATTAGAATAAATATTTTAGCGAAAGAGAAGACAACAAGGATGTAATCTATTTTGAGTGCAAGAAGCGAGAACATATCAAGTTGAATTGTCCTCTTTTGAAAAAAGAAAAAGAAAAACAAGTATGAAAAAAGTAAGAAAGCACTAAAGGCTGAAACTTGGAATGGTATAGAATGTGATGAAAACGATGAAGAATACACCAATATTTGACTGATGGTGAACTCGGAGTTGGAAGATGAAATCGAGGTAAGTAACTTCAATATTGCTAAAGAAGTTTCAAATTGTATAGATGAATTATGTTCTGATTATAAAGCTACACTTAGCAAGATATCCAAATTGAAGATGGAAAATTCAAAACTAAAACAAAATGATCTTCTTCAAAAAGAAAAAAAAAATCGAGTATCTTGAGAAAGATCATTCCAAAAATCAAGAGAATCAAGATTTAGTTTCAAAATAAAATGATCTCTTGAAAAAGGAAATTTCAAATGTTATTAAAATATTTTCCATTGGTTTGAAAACTTTAGAACATATACTTTCCATCAAAATTCCTTATTATGATAAATTTGGTCTTGGTTGTAAGAACAAAGATGATCTTTAAAACAATTTTCCGAGATACAAAGAGAGAGAAAAACAAAGACCTTCAAAAACTGTTTGCAAACATCATTTTCAAAAGCAATTTGTAAAACCTATTGGTTGAAATTTCCTTAAATGTTCAATCTATGGGAATCCGGATTATTTTGAAAATGATTGTCCAAAAGATTGAAAACCAATTCAGAGAAACTTTCTAAATATAGCTGAGCCGTCTAACTGAAAATGACCCAAACAAATATGGTACCAAAGAAACCTTGAATTTGTCTTTGATAATTGCCAGTACCAAAGATAAAGGGAAATAAACAGTACTTAGATAGTGGATGCTCAAGACACATGATAGAGGATCCAACCAAATTTATTAAGATCTCAAAGTATAATGGAGGAAGAGTATCTTTTGGTGGGAACAACAAAGGAATGATCATTGGTAGGGGAACAGTCATTATCAGAAATCTCACGATAAATGATGTGTCTTTAGTCAAATGACTCAATTATAATTTGATTAGCATCAGTCAATTATGCGACACTAGATTTAGAATTTGTTTTCAAGAAGACAATTGCTCAGGAACAAGATGATATGATAAGTAGTCCTTTGTTGGTTGAGATGACATGTATCTTTATTATGGTTGTGCTTTTGATTCGTGTCACTTAAGACAATCCTATTTCAAGTTTTTTCAGTTGAGTTGTAGTACTTTGCATCCTGATATTTTGTCGAAAACGTGAGTGTAAATGTGTAGCTTAACACTCTACTAACTAAATTGTGATTGAGCTTTTGTAAGGTTCTCTAGACTGAGTTAACAGTGCTTACGATGCCTGCATTTCTGATACAATCAAGAGATAATGATGGACAGGCCACTGTGTTATATTCAAAAGAGTCTCCGTCAGCGTAGTTTAGTGTGGCAATTATTTCTTCAGTTTTTAGATCTTGACTGCGATAATTTGTTTTCACTTGGCATCAAATCCAGCTAGCTATGCACAGGGAAAGTAACTTCCAAACAGAAAAACCGCATGCTAGACCTAACGAGTTGCAAGAAGCACTAAGAGAGCTGTGCACGGTGGGAATGTCCTAGCAGAAGTAAATGCTGTCTGGACATAAGCAACCTGTGCTCATACAAAAGAACACCGACAGAATTGTTAGGTACCGATCGAGTTCTAGGGGAATCAATTCACTTCAGACAAGTAGTGTTCTCTTTGATTGTAACTATTCGTGATGAATGACCGTGAAAAATGGCCCTGGTGCTGATCTTGCAACAACCAAAAAGAGAGACTAACAAAATCATTAATATGGGCACCATGATCATGGTTTAGCCAAGAGCATTATAACTAAGACAAAATTCATATGCTCATTCATTTCTAGGTACAACAATAAAGTAGAAAGACCAAAGATCCAACAGAGTATAAACAACTCTCCACACATTCCATAACTATAGTATCACGTCTAGCCACAACAACAACTGAGGATGCTTTGTGGACTTACATTCTTCGTTCAAGCATCAGTCATCTATCCTTTTTCAGCAGATGATGGCGTTATGCTGAAAGAAATTAGTACAATAACATACAAAAAGAATTCAGAAGAAAGTAACCAAGAAGAAACAAAAGTCCTAGTCGCAAGGGTGAAAAGGCAAGATATCTAAAGAGACCAGCTTTCAATCGGATGAGAGGTGACATCCTCCCAACTTTTGCCCTTCTAGTTTCGAACAAGGAAAGTCGGACTGCATAAATTTTTCTTCAACTACCTTGCATCTTCTTAAGAGCTTAACAAAATATAATAGCTCCTCATAACTCGTGAAAGCTATATACGTAAGGGCCATGGGTTCCTTCTCTAGAGCCACAATATGTAACTGGACCAAAGAGTCATTCTTTATCTCCAACCACAAAACGGTTTTTTGTTGTGCTCATGCCTGACAAATGCAGCTGCTTTCGCTTCTTTACAAGATGTAGTGCAGTTCTCCTGTCATCTTAAGCTTCTTCACAATCTGGCTGCAATGTAGGGGCTAATTCACTAGTATCTTTGCACGCTAAAGCTAGAAGAAGTACAGTGATCAGCAGCATACCTTAAGAGATAATGCTCTATCGAAACTAGCCAGGGCGCTATCAGGCTCTCCAAAGTTCAACTGTGCTCTACCCAGCGTGATCCATGCCTGCATAAATTCGACGATCCATCAGTATCACACATAAGGCCTGAGATGAAATTGCTTTTAGTTCTAGCTAATTCTCAACTCTCCCAAGTGCAACTACAGATAGTATAAGAAAATAACAAGGACCCTCCAAAAAATAATAGCTGACGATTTTACAAAGCCACAGACTACATAATCACGAGCCACATTCCAGCAATCATTTGCCCAACAAGTTTAAATTCTGTACCTTTTACATATGCTTACTAGATGGCGTCAGCAGGGACACTCCAATACCAAAGCAACTTTCAAACTTTAGTCAATGGAAAACCCATTCCACTCGGAGAAGACAAGCTTTGCTTATCATCATCAATCATTCAAAATAGCAATGACCAACTACTAAAAAGCCAAACTGCTTTTCCGAAAATTCATTCAAATCCCAATTTCCATTTATCAGTTTGTCTAGCGGGTAAGAGTATTTCAACAGGGTAAGAGTATTTCAACAAAAAGTGTACCTACCTAGTATGGGAGCCACCAATGGGGCTGCGACAGGTGACGGTGGGGCTCGGGGAGGCGATGGCGACGGCGGCGTCCGTGTTCAAGAGCAAGGGGCACTTCACGGAGGAATGAGAGAGAGAGAGAGAGGCCTCCGCTCGCGTAGAGGGAGGCAAAAGCGCGAGCATGGGGTCGTCATCGGCAAGCAAAGGCGCTTCGCAGAGGAGAGAGAGAGAGAGAGAGAGAGGGAGGAGGTCGCGAGAGTGAAGTAAAAACGCGACCGGGCTTAGGAGGTGACAATGGAGGGTCGGCGTCGGCGTCAGGATTGGGGCCAACGGAGGCAACCGGTGGAGGCGGAGGGGCGTCGGTGTCACGGTTCGCTGGAAGAGAGGCACAATGGCAAGAGAAAAAGCACAGAACTATTTTTTAACCCCTCGCGATATTGTTCTCTTCTCCTATATTGGAACGGAGAACGGGGAGAGAGAGAAAAGAGAGGAAAGAGATGGTCTACAGAGGAGAGAGAGAAGGTTAGAGAGACAGAAGAGAGGGGAAGCATAAAATTTTAAATTATCTCAACGTGGGGCCTGGATTATATGTGGTTGACACATGTCAAATTTTGTGTGGTTTTTCATATAGCCCACGTGGAGAATGACTCATCTAATATTTTCTCGGAAACCTCTCTTGCTGCATGCTCGCCGCCGTCTAAGGCGTACTCTGCCACCTTTCTCCCTGTTGTCCCGCCATCTTTGTTAGTACGTGTATTTACCCGGGATGTCCATTTACTTAAAAAGAAAAAAAAAATTGCACTACCGTCAATTTCTAAAGAACCAATTTATATCACAAGATTTTTGCTGGAAACAACGTAGTTTGTTTCGCCTTAAATCCTAAATATTCTTCAATTTTATGTTTAGTTCAAATTATGCTTCTTTTTATATAAAAAAAATCACCGACTTTCACTCAAATCTTATATAAATTCTCCGGTTAAACTTTTGTTCTAAGTCATTGTTAATCATTTAATATAACATTCTCATGTCAACAAACTAATGTGCATTTAAAAATAATAATATCATCATGATACTAATCCAAGAAAAACGAGGTTTAGTCTAGAAAATCCACATCAGCCTCTCCCTCTTTAGCCCCTCAATCCTGAACAATTTGCAGCCTGTCCCCTGCAACACCATAGGTCTGGTCCGACTCCGCCTGTGATAATCACCCAGCCAACTTCGCCGTCAAGCTACCTCCGCCTCCAGAGCCCCCTCTCTCCCGTGACCCCGTCCTCGCGGTGGACAGTGACAATAAACAGTCATCTACCACCACTATTCCTCTGTCTCTCTCTATATTCCTTTTATATAGTAAAGCAAATTCATAACATAATTTCGACATCGAACCCTAGGGTTAGAGTACGTTGCAGCAACAGAAGCAACCAAGGAAGCAATGTGGCTGAGATTTGCTTCGAAAGCAAGATTGCAACCAAATAGAATTGTTATTTATTGCGATAATTAAGTGCACGTGTCTTAAAAAAAAAAAAACAAATTCATCAAGATGCACACCAAATTGACGATATTTGTATTCTTTTTAACAAATTATTCTACTAATTGTTATAATAGTCATCAGAATACGACCCAATTATTTTGTATGTCCAGCTTTGTAAATAGAGGCCAGAATTTTCTTCAAACATTTATTGTAGACGAAAGGTCTCTCCAATGCAACCATATGGCCTGCTTTCTCAATGCATACCAGTGTCGCACTATCTCCCAAATTTCTGTCCAAAAGAACATAACCGTACAAGTCAAATTTCTGCTGAAAATAGTTGAACGGAAACCCAGTGGAGCAAACAACATCTTTTAAGAATGTCTATTTACAATAATAGATATCGGTTCGAGAAAAAAAAGAAAAAAAGAAAGAAAAAGAGAAAAAGAAAGAGAGAGAGAGAGAGAGAGAGAGAGAGAGAGAGAGAGAGAGCTATTTAACTGGAAATTATCAGTGAACCAAGTACCAATAAGATAAATAAATCATCACAAGTGTATCAATACTTCCCAATTAGCTTCATGCAATTTCGCATAGAACATATAATAGCTTTATTAGGTCTGCAAACCGTGCAAAAGAAAAGTTACACTGTCATTGTCGTAAATTGATTTTATATGTCAAAATTCATTTCTTAAAATTCTGATACAAACATATGCAATCTAACGAGTTGTCTTAATTGCAAACTAAAATTGGATAAAATAAAATATGCGGTTAAAGTTTATGCCAAGACATGGCTTCTATTCTTCACGATGGAAGATAATCAAGCAAAAGGAAGCAGCAAAGACATGCTGATATAACAATATGGTTTCAGCATTAAAACTTTAGTATTAATAAATAAATAAATATAAATTGATTGACGAACTATTAAATGGAAATCTGTAAACATACTCTTTCACTGATTTAGCTACTTCAGCAGGGAAGATCCTGTCATTCTCGCCCATAACCAGATGCACCTTCTGCAAAAAGATCCCATCAATCATCATCCAATTTCCACAACATTCTACAAATATGACTAGAAGGAAGGTAGTTCGAGAAAGTCTTGCGTGCGTACACCCGAATAATCCAAGTCCATTTCGTATCAACCATATGTAGCAATGGAATAAGTTGTAGCGTAATCGCTATTGCATTAATTAGTACATTGTTTGATTTAAGTAATATAGTATCTATTATACTATTTGTTGTATGAATCACATATAAAATAAGGGGTAATTTTTTTTTTCATTTATTATGACTCTAATTTAATCGTTTAATATGTCCAATTAAAAGAATATTATGTATTACGTAGTTAAAAATATGATTGAAATAACAATTATAAATTTTTGAGCATTGATTAATATAATCAGTAATGATTATTCATTATATTATGGATAATAAACTATTTGATTATAGAGATTTAGATAATCGCACCTGCTGATAGGAGGCAACTAATATGATGCTAGTTATTGTTATAAATTTTAATATAAACCAATGTTTGTGTCATAGATAACATAATTATTATAGCACCCACTGTTTACTAATTATATCTAGTATTTTATTTATTAATGACATAGCATATGATTATGTAAAAAAATATAATTAATGTTATTACTATATATAAATAATTCAAGCCTTACCAAAATAATAATAATAATAATAATAATAATAATAATAATAATAATAATAATAATAATAATAATAATAATAATAATAATAATAATAATAATAATAATAATAATAATAATAATAATAATAATTCAACAAATTTAGTCATAATTTGGAATAGTAATCTAACATATATAGAGTGAGTGCAAGAGAAGGACGTGAATATTTAATGTAGTTTTGGCTGTACTACAAATTATGCTATAACAAATATTACTGAATACAAAAACTGTAAAGGGCATTCAACATGTGATATAATAGACACTATTACGACCAAACAATTTTTAACGTATTGGTCCCATGTGGCGCCACAGGATCTAATGGCTGGCAATAGCATTAAGTGGGTTCACATGCACTTCACATGCACCGAGTGCATGTTACAATTTTGCGTGTAGTCATTCACTTAGGTTCTAACCTCTACTTTCTTTTGCCTCCATTTCTGCCCCAAACTCTGTACAGGTTCTTACTATAGAATATGTAAGTTTTTGCATCATGTAAGTTTTGATCACTGATCATTTCGCTTGGATCTAGTTATACTAGATTCGCTCTTGAAGGACAAGCTTGTAATGATCTCTGCCATTATAGATATGCTCTTGAAGAATAAGCTTGTGATGATCTCTACCAACCATGCTTTGTTGAAACGCCTTGATTTTTGGTTTTTTGTTTATTTTGGAGATCTATGGGTTTGTTTTGCTACTGTGACTTTTGAAATTCCCTTTCATTTATCAGTTTTGTAATGAATGGAAATTTCTTTTTGACAAAAAAAGAAGAAGAGATTATTAGGTTTGACCAAATAAAATAAAACAGATTATCAAGTAAACGAAGACTATTAGTATAATAAGTGATGTGAGAGAACTTGAATGAGAATTTATCAACTAGATAGTGTTCGAACATCAGTTAAGAAATGGCAAAAGAACTATATAAGCGCCAAAACTTGGCATGAGAGAACACTTAAGTGTCACTTTTTCCAAAAACAAATTTGGGCCACCTGAGTGTCAAATCCAGTGTTTTTGGCCAGAAATCCTACATGACAATTTTTTAATAATATAACTCACTATATGACTCATCGAAGAGCCGAGTCAGCAAAGAAAAGCCAAAACGACAACGTTTTGGCTCTTTTTTTGAATTTTAATATAAATTAAATTAAATTAAATTTAAAAATAAATTATTAAAAAAAGAGGAAGAAGATAAAGATCAACCCTTGCCGCCACCTCCCACGGTCATCGGGAATTGCAGTCGATGATGGGGGAAAGGTTAGCCGAGGTCAACGGGCCCTAGCCAAGGGTCAGTGACTCTGGTTGACCGATGACAAGGGCCTACCCCCTAGCCAGCAATGGCTCTTGGCTCGACTAGGCAAGGGTCAACGACCATTGTTGAATTTGGGGGAGGGTTGCAACCCTAGCCCTAGATCTATGTGAAGGCTTGTAGGCCCATGCCACTAGGTGGCCAGGGTCATCAACCCTTAACTAGGGCTCGGTGATCTCAACCAACCCTTCCCTCACTACCCCCCAACCCTTAGGGGTGTGCAACGGGAACCGCTAGAACCGGGAACTAGCTGGCCAGTTTTGGGCGATTCCCACAATCGGCGGTCCGGTTCCCAGTTACTAATCTTGGAACCGGTGGCTTGTTGGTCCGGTTCTTGGTTCGAAGGTGGGAATTGGACGATCAAACCGAACGAATTTTTTTTATATATAATTAATATACATAGAATGAATAAAATATATAAACATGATAACTTATTGCAACCAAAATTGCAATTTGAGGTAGCAACCTCTTACGTGGCCAAGAGACCCTTAAAACCCTTTTTGTTACTCTTTTATTTATAGAAAAAATCTCTTTGTTAGTTTCATCTTCTACTCGATATGGGACTAAGGCTTCAAGAGACCCGCAAGGCACTTCAAGCCTCCAACCACAAGGCACTTCAAGCCTCCAAGAGTCCCACATCGACTAAATATTCAAAGAGCAGAAGAGAGATTGTCTATAAAATGTAAGCCAAGCACAACCTTTCATCAAATTGTTTATGGCCTTCATGGTTAAAGTTAAGTGTGAAACACACGAAGTGTGAATCACATAAGTGAAGTTTGAATATTTTGCACATGGAAACATGTGTGATTAGTTTTGTTAAATTGCCCGAGAATCGAATTGGATTGATTGGCCCGGAGCGCGATCACTCTTTAGTGCAAAAAAGTAGAGCCGGAGCCAATTTTTTTGGACCAGACGGGAACTAGTTCCGGTCTGATTCCTAGGACCAAACGGTCTAGTCCACGGTTCGCAACTTTGGGAACCAGTGCTCCCGGTCCGGTTCCCAGTTCCACCTTGGAATTGGACCGAACCAAGAACCAATCACTCCTACCAGCCCTTCTCGATGATGGTGGGGAGGCGACAATGAGGGCTAAGCCCTCGCCTTGCAATGTTCATCTTCTTCCTTAAAATAATAATAATAATTTAGTTTTAAATTAAATTAAATTTATATTAAAATTCAAATCCGAGGCAAAATGACTTCATTTTACACTCGTCTCTCTGAAAAAATGTCATTTTAATATTTTGGCTGGATTTTCTCACTGTTGGCACTTAACTGATCTATTTTATTTTGATTTTGGTACTTACGTGTTCCTCCGTGCCAAACCGTGCCAAGTTTTGGCACTCCAAGGGTCCGGGTCTTGATAAGAAATATAGCAACTTTATATCGAGGTAAATATACCTAGCATTTCTGCTAGGGTATACTAAATTGAACACAAAAAATATCAATTTCAATGATACATATGTATTAAAAGGCATGCACATGTAATTATATATGAGATTCTAGCCTAGACTAAATATCTAGAATTATCTTAGGATAATTATCAAAAAAGTCCTAAACATATTACATTCGTACCAATTTAGTTATAGACATTTCAATTGTGCTACTTTACTAAAAAACCTTGGCATGTTTTTTCAATTAAATCCATCTGGCCAAATTTTGGCTAAAAATCACTAACACCAATACCAACCATCCTACATGGCATGGTCAATGCTGATGTAGAATTTTTTTTTAATGTTTTAACTTTTTTTTTTCATTTTCTTCTCTTTTCCTTCTTTCCTTTTTTTTTTTTCATTGTGTTTGACGAGAGTCGTCGAAGCTCGCTAGCAGTGAGGCAAGGCCATCATGGCTATAGGTAAGCCAACTTCACCATATCTAGGCAAGGTTAGCCTCACTGGCCAAGGACAAGGCCACCTTCGCTTGTGGCCAGCAAGGCCTCTGTGGCCCTCGCATGCAATCGGTGAGGGCTTTGTGACCCTCGCCTAGTGGCCAACGAGCTCTAATGATTGTCCCCAACCATAGAGAGAGAGAGAGAGAGAGAGAGAGAGAGAGAGAGAGAGAGAGAGAGAGAGAGAGAGAGAGAGAGAGAGAGAGAGAGAGAGAGAGAGAGAGAGAGAGAGAGAGCAGAAGAAGAAGAAGAAGAAGAAGAAGTAAAAGGAAAACAATTAATGAAAATTCGAAAATTATTAAAAATTTAAAAAATGTCCATGTCAAAATTGGTTATACCATGTAGCACGACTGGCATTTAAGCTAGTAATTTTTGGTAAAAATTGATTAGATGAATTCAATTGGTAAAACATAAAAATGTCTAGAATTAAATTGACATAAGTGTAATAAGTTTGGAACTTTTCTGATAAAATTCATGAATTATCTTAGTTGTCATATGCAAAAGCCACACATCATCTGACAAGATGAAAGGGTTGAGATCAAGTCAATTATGCATATCTTACATACACATGTTATGAACTTAATACATATAATCTACCGTTGGATTTGGGGAGAACCACATAAAGTAATTTTATATGTTGCAAGGATAAGTGTTCTAAGGACTTGCTTTTGGCAGAGAAATTGTAGCATACATCACCATTGTGAAAATTTTTACACGAGCACCTTTATACACTATCGACCGAGAAGATTAACTGGTTATGGTCCTCAAAAAAGGTGAATGAGATCGTTTGTGTATACTTTTCTTGATACAATCGGCTTTGCTCTATTTTTCCCTTTTGTATACTTGAGTAGGTTACAAACACGTCTTGCATTGTTAGAAAAAAAATTGATACTAGAGTGACATGCAAATTTACACAATCCAAGTATTATGCCTAGGATCTTAATGTCAGAGAAAATCAACAAAGAATGAAAGAAATAATGGATCTCATCTCATATTGCAGCCACCAAGAAAAATGTTCTCAATTAAGTGCCGCCTTGGTTCAGTACCTCACCCATAAAATGAGTATAAATCAGAATTTTTCAACTTATAATCAGTTTTTTTTTATGTATTTTTTTTTTTTTTTTAACAAAGGATTCTATGTAGGGTTAAAAAATAAACAACCACCGAAGGAGAAGACTCATCAAACCTGAGAGTAATGCGGGAAAGCGAAATCCTTGTCTGGAATGACCAAAGCCTCCAGCAATTCGGCTCTCTCTTTTCTGCAGTCAAACAAAACCTACCATCCAACGACAAGAAAGGGATAAATGAGGTAAACATCTTATCTTTACTAGGAGAGTCTATTATGATTTTTACGCATGTTCATAAATACCACTAGAAAAATCTCTCTCGCTCTCTCTCTCTCTTCTTCTTCTAAACGCCCTAGCGTACCATCAATGCCAGCACCGAACTTGTGACAGCCACCATCGATGGAGACCGCCACCTCCAGTCCCAGCACCACCGTAGGTGGCTCCCACTTTGACGACAAGACTTGATTTGATAGATCTCTCTCTCCCCCCGTCATCTAGGCACAAATATCTTGATGATGATCATTCACCACGGAGGAGATGACATCTGAATGTCTCCCAAAAACAAAGGAGACAAGATCTACTTGGTTTTGTTCTGCCCCAAACCACAAGATCAATGCTGGCCGTGGAACTTTCCGACAGCCGCGACTACTAGAGACCTCCAGTGACGTTGGCCGTGGAACTTTCCGACCGCCATGACTACTAGAGACCTCCAGCGACGTTACAATCAGCGTCACCCCCATTCCAGCAATAAGCTTGATGCAGCATCTCTCTCTCTCTCTCTCTCTCTAAGGGAGGCTGATGGATGGTTGTAGTAGTGGTGGTGGGACGGGGACGACGGTCAATGTGCCAAGGATGAGGGATAAATTTTGACAGATAGAAGCATATGATCAAAACCTACGCAATTGTTTGTTAGCATTTTAGTTCCATTTATTTCATAAAAAATTAATGATTTGAAAAATATTTTTCTAAAAATAATTACTTGCATCGCTTACAAAAATGAACGAATGAACGAGAAATATTATCATTATCCATGAAAATATTTAAATATAAATGGTTGTTGACAATAAAAATATTTTTCATTGATTAATTATTTTAATTAATACAAGCAATCATTTTTATAAAAATATTTTATAAATTACACATTTTTGTCGAAACAAAAGAGTCGAGTATATATGATTTTTCTAAAAGAGCTACACAAAACAGTTGAAGATCCTGCATTTAATTATTATTATTTTTGGGCGGGGGGGGGGGGGGAGGCTGAGATTTTTTTCTCTCTGTTATATGTTTTACATATCCTATGCGGGTAAACGCAAATGACTTATTTTGGGAGGAAAAAATTATTCTTGAAAGAAAAATATCAAATACATATCTCAATTTTCACTTAGTAATTACCTGCGTACCTTTATTTTTGCAAGTATCATTGACATACCTCTAAGCAAAATCTCATATTAAGAAGATCAAATTGCCCCTACTTACAAAATCATTTTAACATCATGCTTAAAATTTGAGTGGTTTGGCTTTTAATTGGTTTTCATTATTTTGGATAGGTGTGAGAATTCAGGATTTTACGAAGAGTATTTTTGTAAAGAAAATGGTATGTTGTAGATAAAGACACAATAATAATTGATGTGGAGGCGCAGATCCGTTTCCAAAGGTAAAAACTCATGTAGCATTTACTATTTTCAAAGAAGATGTAAATAATCATAGGTTCTACTAATCGTCATGGCTAAAACAGTGGCTTCCCTTATGTGAATGTTATCAACAACAGCACGTGACGCACGCGTCCATGTGCATCTGCGCACATATGCACGCACTCACGCATAGAGGATTAGGGTTTTTTTTTTATTGGGTAATATAAGATGCACGGATTGCGTAACCACATTTCCACATATGCTACGATCATCACTGTCAACGCAATTAGTTATTTATTTGCTAAAACACACACCAAGTATTTGGATTTTGCTTATTGGGAAATATTAGGTACACAAATTGTATAACCTTTTGGACTAAGTGTTTTTCATATGTGCACATTGTATTGATCCATTATGTGATACAAGTTTTTCTACTAATTTTATCGTCACTCGTAATGCAATCTTGACATGCTAGCAATGTAAGGCTACAAGTGCAAAGGTTGCTTCAAAAAGCACATTAAAATCAAGACTGCCATGGATACGTGACAAGAAAAGCAAAATTTATGTAATCGATTGATCTTCTCAACCACCATCCACCAAGTGCAATCTTGACATGCTAGCAACGTAAGGCTATAAGTGCAAAAGTTGCTTTGAAAAGCACATTAAAATCAAGACTGGTATGTGACAAGAAAAGCAAAAATTTATGTAATCGATTGATCTTCTCAACCACCATCCACCAAATGCAATCTTGACATGCTAGCAACGTAAGGCTACAAGTGAAAAGGTTGCTTCGAAAAGCACATTAAAATCAAGACTGCCATGGATATGTGACAAGAAAAGCAAAAATTTATGTAATCGATTGATCTTCTCAACCACCATCCACCAAGTGTGGTCCTATATATATTTAAGAGCATGGTATTCCGGAATTTAGAAATGAAAATATAAAAATGTTGAAATTCTCAATCACCATTGCTTGTCCTATATAGCTTGCGAAAGTCTAAAAGGGACAAACAAAGCCAAAAGTTATCAAAATTTCCGAGAAAGCCACGTCTGCAACTTCCCTTGTTTTGTTAAGAGCATTTTTGCGAAAATAACAAATATTGATGTCATTGGATTGTAAAGAACAAAAATCACGTTAAATTATTCTGAAACAATCAAAACAGGATACATATGCTAAATATGGATAAAGTTATATAATTTGATAAGTAAAAACAATGAGTTCCGGTTAGCTACGAAATAAATGGAAAACTCATTAGTGAATTGATAAGTTTATTTTGATTTGGTAGTTTAGATTACACATAGTTGACAAATGCATTTCATTTACATCATTGACACGATGAAAATTTAAAAGCCAATACCGGAGAATTGATCGATTATTTAGATAATGGACTAATAACCTCTGGATAGAGCAAAGGTCCCTGTGCATGATCTTAGAAAAGTTCGCTTTGGTACGTACCTCTAGAGCGTGCTTGAAAACGCATTTGGGGAGTCTAGGGAAGTGGAAGCTGCAAATTTCAAGCAACTTCTTCAGTGCACTCGCCGAATCAGGCAACAGCAATTCCGACCACGTCGGAAATCCCAACCTCTCTAAGCACTCTCGGCTCAGCGACTCCGTCAGCACTGGGACAGAGCACGTCGCCACCACCGACTCGACCAGCTCAGGCTGCAACTCGGCCAACCTGAACGCCACCACCGCGCCGTAGCTGAACCCGACCAATGTGCACTGCTGCACTCCCAGCTTTGCTAGCCCCTTTGCCAGGCACTCCGCCTGGAATCCCACAGTCCGGCGGCCGTCGCCGGTAGAGGAACCGCCAAAGAAGAGGAGGTCCGGCACGTAGACCGCATAGTCCCTCGCAAGAGCGAGGACTTGGAACTGCCACGTCAGGATGCCGTCGCCCACGAAGCCGTGGAGGAAGACGACGGCAGGTTTTTTACCGTTGTTGGCATTCTTCTTGGATCGGGTCGGAGCCCAGATGTTCATGACAGTCCCCGGTTCGACCTCGATCTTTTGAGGTCTCACGCCGGCGAGCTTCATGGTCGCTCGCAACAAGGGTTTGTAAATCTTGAAAGTGTTCACCATTCTCTCACTCTCTCTCTCAGCCTGATTATGCACGGCGTCGTCCATCTTCGCCATGTACGTCCAGTGGTCATATATTTGTTGGGATATGTGAAGCCGACGGTGCAGTCTGACCCCACCCCACATGTTCCCATAACTTGCTTGTCCGGTTTTCCTAGGAATTTGAAATCTCATTCTATTTTCTTGTTAAACCGCACATCCCTATTATCTTTTATTCTTCTTTTTATGCTACGTATCATTGGGGGTTGTCTAGTCCCATTGCCACCGTTGGAGCTCTCCCCATCCGCGACCGTAAGTGAGTGGTGGCAAAGAGCATTAGAAGCTCGTTGGTACTTCGATGTTAGTAGATGCCCTTTCTTTACTGTCCCTCTTCCCAAGGCCTTGTGGTTTAGCAGTCCAGTCCAAAGAGAGAAGAGGAAAGCACAAACTTAGCTTCTCTGAAATGACCCAAATTTTCGGATCTTCTCTATCTCCACATCAAAATGAAGGCTCTCTTCATGAATAGTCATGTTGCCAAGCTCATCCTTGAACTTGATCAGCACCTTGGACGGAAATGTTGGAACCAAAAGGATAAAGGAGCTTTGAAGTATTCGAGGAGAGAATGTAAGCACACAAGAGAGAATATATTATTCAAAATGCCTTGCGAAGGCTTAATATGGAGTACACATCACACTCTTACAAACTTAACTATACAAGCTTTGCTAAACTTAACCCTCTCTCTCTCTCCGTTTCTCTCTCTATGCTCCTAAAGCTCTCTCACTCTCTCTAAAAACAAAATAACAAACGTAGGTACATATAATTATAAACATCTCCATCATCTGGACTCCACCGCCTTTGACTTCAAAATACAACAAGTAAAGTTGAACTTTTTCCTCTTGGTTGCCGTCTTCAGCGTGAATGGAAGTTGCCGAAATTTTATCCAAGGCCAAGTCCAACTTCACCATGCTAACCGACTTCAGTTTGTCAATAGGACAACTCATGTCTTAAATGTTGGGCTTATCACTTATCTTCATGCAAGTTGCTTTCTCCTTTCTCATCAGAGTTGAAGTCGATTAAGAGTGCACTCCAACACAGTCCAATTTTGCACTCAAACGCCTATACCATGTACAATGACAGGTCCAAGTAAAATTTTCTTTGATCTAAATCAATTTTACTACTTCCGACAAGGAAGACCTTGAACTGGCTTGACTAGCTTCGGATGCTCAGCATAAAGGACAACCTCATCTCTAGCAATGTCCCTAACCTTGAGTCCCTCGGCCCAAATGGCAATGCCTGCTCCAGTATCTTCAGCGAGATTTTGGATAGTTAAAAACCCCATGAATTTCTTTTTCTTCAATATCAATAGATTTGTTTCTTTAATTACTACAAACATGTAAAATAAATGGTTTTCTACAGCAAATTTGTGGTCCGATTGCTTGATATACACCTAACAAAATGATTGGGCAAATTGTACCCTTACTTGTAAAGTAACGGTGCCATTCTCCAAGCGAGGTCCTTTAAGACCTATTTGGTAACTGTTTTGTCTGCTCGGAATAGTTTTTTCTCATTCTGTTTCATGGACAAGTTTCTGAGTATTGGAACGCGTTTAGAAGTTGTACAAAATTATTATTCATGAAATAGAAAAAGAATAGGAATATATTTGATACGAGTTAAATTTTTTTGTAACTTAGAATTTCTTTTAGTTTTTTCTTATAATTTTATGAGTTCTTTTACTCTTTTCTTTTTTCCTTCTCTTCTTCTTCCTTCTCTAGTTGACAACCTTGACCCTCACTCAGCGATGGCGAGGTGGCTTGTTGAGGTCGAGCCCCACCCAGCCAAGGCAAAGCCAATCTCACCGAGGGTTGGCAAGGCTCCAGTGAGGTTGCTAGACCTTGTCATTGGAGATTGCCAACCATCACCAAGCCTAGCGACTAGCTAGAGGAGGAAGAAGAAGAAAAGAAAAGAGAAAAAAAAAAAAAAAAAAAAAAAAAAGAAACTAGCTTTATTCTAGAATTGTTCTAGGGAACAAGGAAGTAACTTTGTTCTTTTTTTTTTTTATTTATTCCATTGCAAATCTATTCTCAAGAACAAAGTTTAGAGTAAATATATTAGAGTGAGTATAATTTAGAATTTTTGATATTATAAAAAAATTCAGGATAAATGTATCATATTTAACATAATCTTGAGTATTTTTTTTTATGACTTTTCATTTATAATTTTTTTCTTTGTAGAAATTGTAAGGAGTTCTCTAGTGTGAAAAGAAGATAGGGACTGACATCAAGATTAGAAAGAAAAGTACTTGACATCTGCTTTTTGTGGCGTTGATTAAGCAAAATGATGGATGCCTAAGTTGAAATAACAGAACAATAATGGCATGTTTGATAACCGGCCAATTTTTGGTTATTTTTGTTCTTTTCTTCCCTTGAACAAAAAGAGAATAGAAAATTGTTTGGTAATGTTAGTTTTTTCTACTCCTGGGATCCAATTGGACTAATTTAGTCTTAATCATTTTTACATTGGTACCAAATTAGTCCATTCAACCAATTAGGCTAGAAATTATTGACATAGATACCGATTGTTCTATATGATATAGCCAATACTAATGTGAATATTTTAATGATATTTTTGAATTTTATTCTATTTTTAAATAATTTTTCCAATTATTTTATTTTCCTTTTTCATTTTCCTTTTCATTTTACTAGTGCCGATGGCTAGTCAATGACCACAGGCCATGGCCGATGAGGGTTGGCCTCACATGGGCAAGGGAGCACCGAAGAGGCCCCCCCCTGGATTTGGCAAGGCCAACTCTCACCTAGGCTAGGACGGCCTTGCTAGTTGACCTCACTGTGCCTCATAGAGCTAGATATAGAGACAGCGACAGCGAGCTCAGAAGCAGCAACTTCGGTCCAAGCCAATGCTCGGACTCACAATGTTTGAAGGAGCCGATGAACTAAGCGAGTTTGTGACCGGTTTTGATGAGTGGCGACGTTGGACCATGGGAACTACAAGGGAAATCCAAAAGCAAAGGAGGGGACGAGAGGTGTCAAATTTTGATGGACGACGAGGTGCTGTCGCTGCGAGGCATGTCTCCGCTCAGTGACAGGTGACGGTGGACTCAAAATGGCAGTGAGATAAAAAGCCCTTCAGGTTCTAGGGTTTTACGAATGGCAAAGAAGATGAAGACAAAGCTAATGCGTCGCTGAAGTTGAAGACGAGGCGTGGCGAGGCCATCTTGGCTAGGGCAAGGGTCTACGGCGCTGGCACTCGCCCTTGCCCAAGCATTGCCCGGCAAGCACCGGCAAAAAGAAAAGGGATAGGAAAAAAATTCAATTATTTTTAAAAAAAATGTCCACTTCAATACTGATTGTATCATATAGGATGGTCAGCGTCTACATTGGTATGACCGACAATTATATTAGCGATTTTTGACCTAAATTAGCTAAATGGACTAAATTATAACCAATTTAAAAAGGTTTTGGAATAAATTAACTCGACTAAAAAGTTTAGGACCAAGTCGTTACTAATATAATAGGTTTAAGATTTTTTTAATACTTTTCCCAAAACATAACACATAATTATCAAATCCTATTGCCTTGTATTCATCAAAGATAAAAGCACGCGACCCACACCTCTTTGGAACGATAGTACCAAATTAATTTGGTCACCGACGCGCACGGGTACCCAAAAATCATGCGATCGTAGTTGGTCCTTGAAGTAGTGCTAAGATGTCGGATGGTGGGCCTAGTAATTATAACACAGCTACTTTAATAGCAGCAACAAATGGAAGTCGGGCTACACTTATGTAAGGGAAGTTCTGCAAAGTACTGGAATTAGTAGAACCAACTTGGGGTAGCAAAGCTTGGAAGTAGCGTACTGACGCTGCCAAAGGAGATTGACGAAAAGATATAACAAAACCCGCCTTATATAGAAAAGCCGATTGACTAGCAAGATAAAAGAGGCTTGTAAGAAGACCAAACCTTGAGTAGAGCAAAGCTGATTGCGAGTGCTTGAGAACAAGAGGAATTGAGGCATTTTCCGCCATTCTTGAGCCCGTCTCTTTGCTGTTTCCTTATAGCCAATTAAGAGCTGATCCTAATATTAGTGGAAGTGTACAAACCCATTTGTAGATTTACTAGAGAAGTCCTTGTACTTAAATAAAAGACATTGCCTTAAGAGTAAACAAAGAGCACGAGGGACCCTTTATAAATAATTACCGGTGTAGTTTATGATTTGGGGAGTGTGGGTATTATGCTATTTATTAGGGTGAGCGAGAAGCCATTGGAGGGAGTGTAATAGTGGTTGCTTTTGATAGCAGGTAGCTATAGACGAAGTTTGGCGTCGTAGATCGTTCTATACATGTAACAAAGCGGTGTATGTGCTCCTAGCTAAAATATGAATTACAGTCTAATTAAACTATTGGAGCTGGAAGAGAGGATGTATGCTTATCAAGCCGACCATATGTAAATCAGGCTTGTAGTTTCTCCTACCTAAACTCTTTATTTTGTGCACTTCATTTACTAGTTCACTTGCTCGTAGAAGCAGGATTTAACCAAGGAGTTGGTTCTGCAAAATTAGTTTTGTTTACAAGAAAAACCAATTCAGTGCAGACATGGGACCACCCTTGTAGATTTGTACTACATGTTCTCATCCCAATGAGCAGCATGAATCGCAGAAAGATCATCACCCGCATGAATCCGAAAGACATGAGATTTATTATAAGGACTTCATGGGTAAGAAAAATGGCCTTGCATGTACTTGGAATGTCTCAATTAATTCGAAGAGATCTTGTAGCTAGTAAAACTTTCCCAAATGACATTCTAAATTCTATTTTGAAATTTAAATTGTTTATGGAAAGAGAAATTATTTCCGCCGTTTGCCGACTATTGTATTGATGAAGAATGTGTACAGCGGGAAATTTTAGCATGTTGATGATGATGTTGATGCTGTCCACAAAATAATTCTACACAGGGAAATTTTCTTTCAACTGTTATGACACATGTGGCCCTTCTTCAGCATGGAACATTTTGATTTTGATGATGGAGCATTTCTAGAAGTCATCAATTCTAGAATGGAGCTATCGACTTGGTGGGCAATTCATTGATCACATTAATTATTGACCAGCAACCTAGATGTCAATCGACAAGACAATTATTGGTTCCGAGTCTACTTCAATCACTTCACTTATGGAGGGTGTCTACATTCCTTGAAGGCCATTAACTCAATACTATTGGAACAAGCAAATCTTGCATACAATATTTCATATATGGCATTTCGAAATCTCATGTCAAATAAGAAAGGTATTAGTAAATGATTTATAAGTAGAAACTCACCTGGGCACATTCTTATTTGGTTGCTTTGAGTATTCCTTTTGGAGGGTTAGCCACTTGAATGGGCAGGGTCATCATAAATGGCATCCGCGCGAGACCATTTCAAGTAGAGATGCGCAGTTCTTGGATAGACTAGACCTATACCTAATTTGACAAGGTGGGGATTGATCACTGAAATGAGAGAGCTCAACTAAGGTGCACATCCTGGCATGCTTCTAGCATGACGAGAATGGACCGATCCAAGTATAGAACATGGGGAGTATTACTAGGCGACATATACCAACATTGAACACCACCTTATATGTTACTTTTGCATCTTTTGAAGGTCTTGAATCATCAGGAATTGGCTGAGTCATCACGCCATATGCGTAGCCATTCTCATTTTCTAAATTATAGATAAGTCATTTCATGTGATAGATCAAACTCTCCCATGGAGATACCAACCTTTTATCACGTGCACAATCTCACGTAGCTCTTGAGAATGTGTTGGTGCCTAAAAATGACACAAACAGGTATTCTTCAGTAGGAACGAGATATTTGATTTGTGAGGCATTGATATGAACTTTATAATTATAAGATATCATGCAAATTATGTTGGTCAGGTTGTGATTGGCATAGGTTTGGCCAACACCAGGATTAACATGCATCAAAATTGGTATTCGTCAATGTTGGCACCAAAATTTGACATGTCTAGCATGACTGATTGGTATCGAAGCACAGGATGAAGACTGGTACATTATAAGTAGTTGACATCCACGTGGCACAAGTAGTTGACATACACATGGCAAACCGGTTGGCATGAATACTAAACCCGGTATTACAAATTGATACTAGCCGCGTCCAAGGCATGAGAAACATGTCCAAATCGCCGGGGCACGTCCAGAACGTGCAGAGCACATCCACAACATTCTTAGAACGTGAAATTGAAATTCCACAAGTTCATGATTATAAGAACAAGTCCAAAACCGATACCAACCTATGGGGGCCGTGTCTAAAACTTGGGAGTATGTCCACAATTTAGAGAACATGTCCAAAACTTGGAGAATAAGTTTTAGAACGTGAAAGTTTCCTAGAGGATCATGACTATAAAAATAATATCTTTAAGTGTTAAGGACACATACTCAACCAAATCGCAAGATTTTATCTATTTTATCTGAGTCGCCTAAGGTTAATTTTTGTTCCTTTCTAATCTGTAAATCTTTTGATCAATCGTACAAAGAACAAATGTTTTTATATTTGCCAATAGGAGGTTGGCCTTCAGGGGAGATTATTCCCTGACGGCTAGCATCCATTTGGCAAATTTTGGGGCAATAGAATGATCCAAGTATTTTATTTTTGTTTTCTGGACATTCAAAACATATAATTAGATTTGCATATAAACATGGTTCACTCGTATCTGACGTCTCATCGTAGGGAGGGCCGGAGGGAGAACATGTCCAGATAGTAGAGACATGTCAACATAAGGTAAATGGCACAGGAAATTGAGACACAAATAAATTATCCACATCCATCAAGGGAGAGATCTCAAGTTTGATTTTCCATACTCACCTGTCATTGATTTATGGGCAACCTACTTTTGTTTTCTATAAAATCATCAATTTGAAACGTAGATCTTGTCACCCTCTAATACAATTTATGGAGCAGTTCGCCAATATTTCACGAAATTCTACACTACTAGCTATTATTCCACTGAATGGTGAGAGAAAATCAAGTATTCTTGAAATAAAGTTTGAAGATTTTCAACAAGAAAGTGATTAAAGAAAATATTTTCTAATTCAGTGTGCATTAAAACGGCAACATAAGTATTTTTATATATGCAACAAAATTGACTCCGTACAATAGCTACGAAGTAGATATAGATCTTTCTGTATATGTACATATAAATAACAGTAGTAAAGCTACACGCTACACAATAAAAAAAAAAAAAAAAGAAGAGAGTTATAATCTACTTGGTGAGAAAAAAGAAGAAGAAAAAAAGATGGATGTTACTCTTTGATATCTTTCACTAAGTCTACATTGAAGATCTTATCGTCCACACCACAGACTAGATGGACCTTCTGCAAAGATCAATTATCATCATCATATTTCTCAAATATGTATAGTATCAAAGAATACCTTTTTTAGATTAATCCAGAAATGAAAATAAACATGAAATTGAATTTTACGTATTAAATGAAGACTGTTTTTATCATTATAAAGGAAGCTGAAGTGACATGAATTTATTCCACGATGTCACGTGATTGCGTGCACCAATGTGTATCGTTTGTCGAACAGTTGGGTTAAACTATTATAGTGACTAAGCGACATTGAATAGGAATAAGGTTATATAATCTTCTTGTGAGTATTTTCTTATTCTATAAGAATGCGTTTATTTGGCAAAATATGAATGATTTAAAGAATATTTTTCTAAAAACAATTATTTTTTAAAAACAATCATTCCTATCACTTAAAAATAATAATAATAAATAAAAGAAAAATAGTTTCATTATCGACAAAAAATTTAGAGATAAATTGTGATTGATAATGAAAAATTATTAACTAATTATTTCAAATATAATAAGCGATAATTTTTTGAAAAATATTTTTCAAGTAATTCATTTTTTTACGAAATAAACAGAGCATAAATTTCTAATTTTCTTTTCAAATGTAGCTGTCATCAGAGTAGGTCCCCCATGTTCCCCCCTCTCTTGACAAGAAGCAATACTAGCATCTGAGCTAAAAACACGGGAAACATCTCACAGCCTTGTTGACCTTCATCTATACAGGGTAAGATGTACGCATATGAATACCCTTTTTGCTTTAAGAAAAGGAGGAGGAAACTTCTTCAAGATTCTATTAAACCTGGGAGTAGTCCGGCAAAGTGAAGTCCATGTCTGGAAGGACCTAAGCCTCCTTTCTGTAATCAAACATGACCTACAATCCAATAAATAAATAAATAACTTACAATTATCCAAAATTTTAAAAATAAAAATAATGTCTCTTTCATCATGATTTTTTAAAGATACGTACCTTATCCCACTTCAACAATTTTCTTCACGTGAAATTTTAAGTTATCATAACCTAAATAGTTCTTGTTTAGAGTGTAGACCTAAGGATTATTTATTTTGGCTATATAAGTAAACAGATACTTCTTTTGACTTTTTCGAAAGGCATTACTTGAACTTTAAGAAATCATAAAAGAAAAATTGTAAAAGGGATTGCTACTTCCGAAGACTTTTCAAAGCATTTGGACAGGTAAAAATTTAGTAGGAAGGTCAATACAAGAATATGCACAGAGCGCCTCAAAACGGCCTGATTATTATCTCCGTTAATTATAGAGTAGTCATTTGTGTTACTTCAATGTGCAGTCATTCCTAGGATTTTGTTATTTTCGTGTTATTTCTTTATGTTACTCGAAAATGTTTAATTTCCAAGGATCAGGATTGAGACTCTATTTATTTTTTTCAACATTAGAAAACTCCTTTTTTGTGTCTTTTCAAACTTATAAAAAATTGAGAGATTTCTCTCTATGCGCTTTATGAGTATGCGAGTTCACTCATGTCTATATGTTTTCTTTTTCTCAAATTCTAAATATCCATATTTCCAGCAAAACAATTCTGTAAATATCAATATTTCAAGCATTATGAGTCTGTGATATTGAAAAAAGAAGTAAAATTGTAAATGTCGCGACCTCTTTTTTTTTTCGGCGCCTGTTTGGGGCGGGCGCCTTGCAAAGGCTAATGGTTCGGCTATGTCTATTTTAGCCCGGACTCTCCCAAGTCCACCAATTCGCGACTTAATGGCTCAAATTTTTAACCTGTAAGTCAATTTTAAAATGGAGTCGCCACTGATCGGTTTGGGGTGGGTCGATTAGAAACCTAAGCGAAGTATCGGGAGAAATACTTGCTCTTGTGCAACTGGAGAAATTAGGATCGGGGACTTGATTACACTAGTTAATCACTAATGCCATTTCGGTACCTAATCTTGTTTAAACCCCGAGGCTTTTGGATATTTGAGGGATTTTTCATGCACTTGTGGAGGAAAAACATTTTTGGGTATTTTTCTCATTTTTGGACATAAAAAGCATTTTTTGGATTTTAAATCATTTTTTTCTTTACCAAAAAAATCATTTTTTTACTTTTTTTGGGAAAATATGGAATATTTTTTATTTTTTTTATTTTATTTATTAAAATATTATTTATATTAATATATTAATATATTTATTCAAAAAAAAAAAAAAAAAAAAAAAACGACTCGAGTCGGGTTCCTAGGTTGGGACCAACCCGCGGTTGTCTGCCCATAGCCCAGACTGTTTGCAGGCTCGACTCGGACCCTTTTTTGGTTTTTTTTTTTTTTAAACACAAAAGCCCAAATGATTTGGCCCGTTTTCGTTAAAAGAACTTCAGCCCAACAGCCACCCAGCCCACGCTAATGAAATCAACCCTAAGTGGAAACCCTACCCGGTCACCGACTTGGGTCCGACCCAGGTCGTGACTCGACGCGACGCCTCCTCCCTTTTTCGCTTGGACGCGGCACTGGTGGAGGGGCTAGGACAGTGAATTGGCGTCGATGGAGGCAGCGATACAGAGGATAGCAGCGGTAAGAGGATGCGGTGTGGCGGCACAGCAACAGTGACGAGTGGAGATGTAGAGGGGAATGGCGAACAAAGCGCAATCGAGGACTAGATCCCGCGGTGGCTCGGGGTGGCGAGGAGGGTTTCGTGCGGTTATGGCGACGGCCAAGTGGGGTTGATACCTGTCTATGGAGAAGGTATGGCACGGCGGCATTGCTGGTCAATGTGACGGCGTCGTTGGTGGTGGAGGCAGCTGCCTAGAGCGACAAACGCGACGGGCAGCGACGGTCGCAACAGCGGGTCCTTGGCTTCTCAGATCTGGTCCTCCTCTCTCCGACTCCTCTCGCTCAGACCCGACCCTCTCCCTCTCCGGCCGTGAGCTCTCAGATCTCGGCTGTCCCTGGATCTCAGCCTACTTGTCCTCGGCTCCCCTTTCTGAAGTCTCTCAATGGGAGGTTTCGAAGATCTGCAGCCCTCGATCCTCCGCCACTTCTCTGTGTCTTGCCGTAGTCGGGAGAGGCCTATTTATAAGCGAGGGGCTGGCCAGTCGATGGAGCTTCGACTGCCAATCTTCGCACACTGAACGGCCTCCGTCGGCCGAACTAGCGTCCCATCAGTCGAGGTGGCTCTAGCTAGGCCGTCTCGCATTGAAGACACGCCCACTCCATCTTTTGCTGCCGTCTCCATCTCCACTTCGGCGTCGCGCGCGACCTCGTCTCCGGCGCGTGCTGCTTATCAGATTGGGGAAGAAGACAAATGAGGAAGAAGATAAAGGGGCAGAAAGGGGGGCGGGCTAGAGGAGAAGTAGGTTGGGCCATAGGGGCCCATGCGGGGGGGAGAAAATAGCCCAGCCCCGATAGGCTGCCAATTTTTTTGTTGTTTTTGTTATTTATTATTATTATCTAAAAAAAGAAAAATAAAAGAAATTAAGGCCTAATTAATAACCTAATCAAAATTTAGATATCAACAGCTGCCCCTTTTTTAAGGTGAGTTCGCAAAGATTGCATTCAAAGATAAACTGATACCTAAATTTTGTCCGTTCATATGTAATAGATTATATCTTATTTAGGACCTAGTGTCCTATGTAGAAAATGAGTAATATAACATTACACATACTAAGACATATAAGAAGATACCTATAGTTACTTACCGGGAATGAATGAGATAGGGTGTGAATCCCGAGTTTTGGCAAGTATCCAGGTGTCATCTTACCTACTGCATGAGAAGATTGCTTCTCCAGGACCTGAGCCATTCTTCGGTCGCCTATTGGAGCAATAAGTGGTTTGTCTAGGACTCGAACCTTTCTTCGGTTGCCTTAACGAGGAATTACTTTTCCAAGACCCGAACCGTTCTTTGGTTGCTTGTTAAAGCAATAAGTTGTTTGTTTAGGACCCGAACCTTTCTTCGGTCACCTTGTCGGGGAATTGCCTTCCTAGGACCCGAACCTTTCTTCGGTCACCTATTAGAGCAATAAGTTGTATATCTAGGACCCGAATCTTTCTTCGGTCGCATTGACGGAAGATGCGTCGACCTTTCTCAGGGCATCTGTTTGTTGGGAGATAGTACTTGGATGATCACAAGTATAAACTCTTGGAGGATGCCTGGATGATCACAAGTATCAAAGAGATACCTGGATGATCACAAGTACAAACTCTTAGAGGATACTTGGATGATCACAAGTATCGAAGGGGTACTTGGATGATCACAAGTACAAACTCTTGGAGGATACCTGGATGATCACAAGTATCAAAGGGGTATTTGAGATATTTGTGAAGGTCTCTCACCTCCTGGTATGTGGAAATATCGAGGATGAGTTTCGCATATTCGTAAAGATCTCTCACATTCTAGTAATTGGGAATATCGAGGACGTGCCTTGCATATTCATGAAGGTCTCTCACCTCCTAGTTAGTGGAAATATCGAAGACGTACCTTAGATATTCATGAAGGTTTCTCACCTCCTGGTAATTTGGAATATCGAAGACGTACCTTAGATATTCATGAAAGTCTCTCACCTCCTGGTATGGGGAATATTGAGGACGTGCCCCGCATATTCATGAAGGTCTCTCACCTCCTAGTAATGGGAATATCGAGGACCTTGAATATTCATGAAGGTCTCTCACCTCCTACTAATTGGGGAATATCGAGGACGTACCTGAGATATTTGTGAATGTCTCTCACCTCTTGGTAATTGGAAATATTGAAGACGTACCTTGGATATTCATGAAGGTCTCTCACCTCCTGGTGTGGGGAATATCGAGGACGTGCCTTGCATATTCATGAAAGTCTCTCACCTCCTTGTAATTGGGAATATCGAGGACATACCTTGGATATTCATAAAGGTCTCTCACCTCCTGGTAATTGGGGAATATCGAAGACGTACCTTGGATATTCATAAAGGTCTCTCACCTCCTAGTAATTGGGAATATCGAGGACATACCTGGGATATTCGTGAAGGTCTCCCACCTCCTGGTAATTGGGAATATCGAGGACGTGCCTCACATATTCATGAAGGTCTTTCACCTCATGGTAATGGGAATATCAAGGATGTGCCCCGTATATTTGTGAAGGTCTCTCACCTCCTGGTAAAGGGGAATATCGAGGACGTGCACTGCATATTCATGAAGGTATCTCACCTCCTAGTAATGGGAATATTGAGGACGTGTCCCGCATATTCGTGAAGGTCTCTCACCTCCTGGTAAAGGGGAATATCGAGGACGTGCCTTGCATATTCGTGAAGGTCTCCCAGCTCTTGGCAACATAAACTTAAATGTAGCACGAGGCTTACTTGGATGCACTCAAAAGGGCTAGAACACCTGGGTAGCCGCAAGTGTACAAAGTACTAGAATACTCGGATGAACACAAGTATTTAATGATATGATATGGGACCACTCAGGCAAGTCCAAGTGTCATGATGATAAGAGAGCATACTTGGGTAACCGTAAGTGCACAACGCAGTGGAATGCTTGAACATCTACTAATATTATTTGGGGACAACTCGGGCAGGTTGAGTGTCATGGGAAGGGAGTACCCGGAGGGCGTTAGGTGCTTGAAAACAACAGGATACTTGAGTAGCTACCCAGATGATGATAAGGGAGAGTACCCAGATGATGATAAGCACTCATGAACGATGGGATACTTGGTTAGTCTCAAGCATCTAAATTCCGAAGACGACTCGAACAGGTCGAGTGTCGATAGGAGGGTACCTAGACAGTGGGAGGTACCTAAAGACAAAGGGATACCTGAATAGTCACAAGTATTAATACTCTGAGGACAACTCGGACAAGTCGAGTATCGTTAAGAGGGAGTACCTAGCAAGTGGTGGGTACTCAAAGACAAGGGGATAATTAGATAGTTGCAAGCACCCAAACTCAAGGGATGACTCGAATAGGTCAAGTGACAAGAAAATAGTACCTGGTCAGTGGTAGGTACTTTAAGACAAATGGGGATGGGGATAGGGATATGCTTACATGGCAATATCTATGACCTCTAAGAGTATGTCTACTATTTGCATAGTATGCACACATGATTATATGTGTTGTAAATTCATGAGTTCAAATGAGATTCATGCATGATAATTTTGTCAATTTTGCATCATCTGATTTTCACTTGAGAAGATTTTGAAAGACATCATTCATTTAGAATGTAGACATCTTGAGAATGCTAGATGAGAGACTCTCAGTCTGAAAGGACTTTCCGCTCACTCTCATGGAAAATGCTATCTTGACCATTGATGCAGGATTTATAAGGACCACACTATCTCACTGTCATCATGTCAGCAGGGGTTCGACTATTCTCACAAACGGTACGACTTCACCAATGTGAGAGGTCTTTGTCGAAACTGTGATGAAGTCTTGGTCAGCAACTCATCAAAAGGGACCATCAAGGTCGAAACCGATGGACAAAAATGTTGCACGATCATCTTCGGGTTTACAAGTCAAGAACCCTGCGAAAAGAGATGGAGTAATCTTGCTCGTACTTCTTCGAGCGATGCTTATGTACATATGAAATCCTACGTTAATTGAAGTGCCCTAGTCTAAAGAGACTTTTACAATGGGAATGTAATGTAGACTTGGCTCACATGTAAAAGGGTGAGAGTTGGTGATCATCTCGGCATTTGTCACTGGTCTTTCTTGTCAGATGGAGGTTTATGGACCACAACAATAACTTTTTGTTGGCTATATTTTTACTGGGGGCATTGGCCTTACTTTTACCAAGTACACTGATTTTTCATGCCCTTATTTTTATTCCAGTTATTCATTTATGGGCATTAACCTTGTTTTTGTTAGGTACACTACTTTTTTATGTCCTGCTTTTTCTTGTCGTTGGAGGAACTAGCCTAGGCAAGTTCAAACAAAGCACCGTTATTAGACTCTTGAGTCTTCATCTTCAGCTGGCACTCTAGGCTATGGCAATGACTTCTGATTTGTCTCAATGTGAGGGTAAAATTATAGACTCACTTAGGTTGTACAATGAATACAAGTGCATAGATAAAGAATTGCTCTTTTGTCATTCTAGGGCACTTAAATTAACGTGAGTGTTCATATGCAATAAAGACACTCGAAGATTGATGCGAGTGTGAATAAGAAAATTTCTATCTCTCTTCTCACCTTGTGATGATGCTTCGCCTCCGATCTGCCCTAGTGTGGGGTGGTTCTTGACGGGGGGTATGAGAGAAGCTTCACCCGTGTATGGGGCTCAAGAAGGGGGTGAACAATGAAATGCTTGTCACTATTTTGGTTATCGTACCATTTACGAGAGAACTCTTTACCCTGCGGCCATGGAATCTTCTGCACTTATCTCACAAGTGTATAGATGGGGGAACTGTGTGTAGGATATGGCTTGCCTTTCATCATTCTAACGCGCCTCATCCAGTATGCTCAATTAATCTTGTATTCTTCATTTAGTTGTCTATTCTAATAATCCTCAGTGGAATCAGTAACTTAGATAGACAAAATCATCATGCAAAATCCATTTGGAAAAGGCATGCACCATTTTAAATGTGGTTGAGTTTGTACTCTCAGAACAAATGAATGATTTTGGCTCAAAAAGACCTTGTTGGTAGCTTTAAGGTTGACAGAACAATGTTTTTAAATTTTGAATATCAAAAGGGTTATTCACAAATAGGTGTCGATGGATTGCTTTTATTAAGTAGGGAAATGACACAAGAAGGATCAACCAAGGTTGGGGATCTGATCATTGATTTGACGGGCCTTTCTATTTTTGCCCTTGCAGAAGAGAAGATGTAAACTGATCAATCAACAGGGCCAAAATTAAAGTTGAATTAAGGTCTGAAGGATCTTTGTCATTTGCTTTGGTGATTACTCAGGACGCTATTTTGCTTAGGAGAGTTTGTCATGCCTCTCATTGATTTGTTATTCTTGTTTTTGACAATTAGGTGATCCTACAAAAGATAGGAAAGAACATGTCAATCACGAATTCTCTCAGGAGTTGAACAATTGGGAACGATACAACATTACCCTCCATTGGTTTGCAATTGATTGGATAGACCTAAGACATCAGGGGAAGTCTGGCACTTTTCACTCCGTTAGGTCACCACTCAGCTAAAGCGTTAATGGCGTCCATTGCTCCTTTTTTCATTTAACTGAATTGGCTTCTGGATGACACGTTCTTTTACATGAAGTCAGGTGAATTCAATACGAGTCACTTGATTTGCCTAATTAACCATTAAGCTTGGTTCTTGAATCCCAATGCTTCCTTAGAGTTTGTATTTGTTGACTCCTAGGGATATTTAAATGTCGATGACAACCTTTTCGTCTTGACACAATTTGACATTTCTTTCGATTGGTCTTCCTCATTTGTGGCCATGTATGCATGATTGATGGTTGTTGAATCATTTTCAACATCTTCCTTTTGTGGAATTTTCTTCTGTCTTTGACTATATGACCATTAGCAGCATTGGGCAAAGTCATGTACTTCAAGCTTCTATGGAATTTGAGATGGACAATCAAAACTTCCAATTCTCTGATGGCAATCACTTCTTAGGAAAGCATGCTTCTGGAGCATGAAGTGAGGTTTCTAGGCCTTAAGTCATCGTCTGAAATAAGGGGCTAGAGAATGCCTCAACTGTCTAGATTTCCTCTCTATTGACAGTAGCCAATTCAAAGAAAGAGAATAGATCCCTTCCTTGTGCTTCTGGGCTTGTCGAAGCTAGAAGTCCCGTTGATGAAACCACAACATCTAGTTGCTCAGGCACGTTGTGGGGAAAAGATATTGCTCCGGCTTGAGAATGAGTTAGGCAAGAGTGAGGTGGAGTGCACAGGGCTCTTGGGGACGGCTTGATTTCAACCGTATGTTTGTACCTATTACGTCCTATTTTTCGTTTCCTGTAAATAGAATAGAGAGGACATCATTTCCAAAATTACATTCAGAGAATAAAACTTACCTTCTTTGAAGTGGGATGATCTTTTCTATTTGCCCTTGTTTTCTTGGCAGGGTGTCTTCGAATTTAGCGAGTTCACATGATGCGCCAGCTTCAAATGCCCCATATCACACTTAAAGGGGATGATATTCTAAGACACGAAGTGAATGAGTCAGAAAGACAAACGTGATTAAATTTAACATCTTGTTTTGAAGAAAGCTTTTGGTAATGAAATATTTTTTGTTTTCAAAAGTATATATCCTTGGGAGGAAGAAAGCATGAGGAAGCCCAGCACTTAGTATTCTCCTTGGATGGCATTTTCTTTTCATGGTTGGATAGCATCACTGGGCCAGTTTGGGATACCGCCTCATGCTCTCGAAATATTTTCAACTTTATTTAATAGGTGGATTTACATTTTGGAAGAGTGATTTCAAAAGTTAGTTCCTCAAGCGGAACTGATGTTGAAAATAAAACAAGCCAGACTTAAGAAAGATGTACAGGTTCCCACGTTGGGGATCTACTTGAGCGGGCTTGCACCCATTTCCCCTTATGGTCCTTCGTTGATGGTGTCCATGAAAAGGTCTCCCAACATAGTGGTCATGTTATCTAGCCCTTCTTTCTCTATTTCTAAGGGTGGCACTTCATTGCTTGAATAATACCTGGCCTCTACTAGCCCTTGATAGATGTCAGCGGTATGTGCTTCGACATTTCTGCTCTGACTATCTTCAGAACTGAATACCACGTTTACTTTGTTGGTGTGATCAGGGAGCGAATTGCTCTAGAATGAGAAAGCTTTAGTGTCTAACAGGTTCTGGATTTGACTCTTGAGGGTGAAGCACTCATCAGTCGAATGGCCCACTTCTTCCATGTGATAGTCGCATATTTTTGACGAGTCATAGTTGGAAAAACTTTTAGCATTGAGTCGTTTTAGCTCAATCGAAAGGAGGTTCTTCTTTCAGAGGATTGCCAGTACCTGTGATAGAGATCCAGGAAGAGGAGTAAATTGTCTCTTGTTGCTGTAACGCTAGGATGGCTGACGGCTGGTGGTTTGTTGTTGTCTTGCACTTGTCTGAATTGTTGGAGAATGATTGTAGGTCGCATTGACATCTACCAGGGGTTCTTTATCTTTCTTCATGCTGAACCTGCCTGTGGATGCAGGTTTAGTGAACCAACCATCCCTCGACCCTATCTCGATTTGCTCCCCTACTGGAATGAGTTGATTAAATTATTTGGCAATCGTGGTTACCATTTAATTGCGATGCTCATAAGGGAGGGTTTTGATAAACATCTTTCTCAACTCGAAATCGGTTGGTTCAGGACTGATTTGGGTGGCCAGATTCCTCCATCTAATAGTATATTCTTTGAACAATTCGTGCTTTTTCTTTTCGGTACGCTCAAGATCCTCACGAGAATGGGTAATGTCCATTATGAACTTATACTGCCTGAGGAATGCCTCACTCACTTCGCTCCATGTTTCGAGGAGATTCATGTTCTTTGTAATGTACCACCTCAGGGCAAGGCCTATTAGACTTGATTGGAACAACTGGATCATTAATGGTGCATTATTAACGTATTGGGTCATTCGAACCAAGTACATTTGCAAATGAGCCCTAAGGCAAGTATTGCCATCGTACTTCTCAAACTTAGGAATTTTGAATTTTTCCGGCATTTTGACATTGGAATAAATGGAGAGGTCTATCAAAGTAGGATCTTGGAGGCCTTACAAATGTTTCAGCCTCTCCTCAAGCTTCTCGAGGCGTTTGTGCTCAATTTTAGACAAATTGCCTGGCTTCACTTTCTCAATCGCGGTTTAGTGCGAATCATCCTCTAATTCAGGCATATTATCGTCGGTATCTCCACCTTGATCACCCCTAGTAGATGATTGTGGCAACAATACCTCAATTGAGGACGGGGCGGGAGTGAGTTTTCCCTAGGTGGAGTCTATCTGCTTTGAAAGTTGTTGAAGCACATTGAAGACTTGCTTCATTTCACTTTTCACGACCGCAATACGGCTTGGTACATTTTCTTCGACCATTCTTGCTATTGCTTTTGAACGAGTCTGGATCGGCGAACGTTGTCCGTGATTACCTAGTCATGAATAAACAAGCGTGTGTGAATACAAGGCGTAAATAGGGAGTCAATCCATGATGAAGACCTAATCCTACCCTTTTGTTTGTTTATGAAAAGTTTGTACATGTAGAAGATTTCCTAAGCATGATTGAAAAAAGGCATGTGACATGTTTGCATGGACTAGAAAGATACTCAATTTGAAAGGCAAAGAAAGTATGAATTGCAACAAATTTTGAAAAAAACTTCTATCCCCTTTGAAGCAAACGATTTTGAAGCAAACGAAAATTCTTGCAGAAAGGGACTTTGTAACATGCTTGAGAATAAAAACATCAACTGAAAGTAATTTCTTTTGCAAAAGTTTTTTTTTTTTTAAACTTTATGACAATTACTTCCGAATTTAAATGACCGTGATATTAAATCCTAGACTAATCATCGACCGCTCAATTTATGCAGGAAGGTAAGTAAATTGTAAAGTACACGAAAAAAGCTTACATCACGCGAGAAAATTGATGACAATCACATAGACATGTGCATGATATGTGCGGCTTGATTTATAACTAAGAAGGTTTGTTGAAATTAAAAAGGTATCCGCCCATCGTAGTCTCACGTTAGCAGCGTACCCTCTTATCCTTGGACAGAGAAATTCAAGGAAAAGAAAGGCAACTTCATAACGTAGTCTCGCGTTTGAAGCCGTATCTTTCTTAACACAACCCTAAATATCCTATGGCGGCCCAGGTCCGACAGCCGGGTTGTATGTGTCATATGTAGTGCTAAAACAGTAAAGCATAAACAATAGTTTATAATCACAAAAAAATCTATTTTAACCAAAATTAAAATAAACATTTAAGCTACTGACCTGCAAAAAGAAAAAAAAACAAAACAAGTCAGTAAAGTGCTTAAACAAGATAAAACGGCATAAATCCTCAAATGTTCCTAGTGGAGTCGCCAAGCTATCGTGACCTCTCTTTTTTTTAGCGCCCGATCAGGGCGGGCACCTTGCAGAGGCTAATGGTTCGGTTAAGTCTATTTTAGCCCAGACTCTCCCAAGTCCATCAATTCATGACTTAATTGTTCAAATTTTTAACCTATAAGTCAATTTTAAAACGGAGTCGCCACTAATTGGTTTGGGGTGGGTCGGTTATAAACTCAAGCGAAGTATTAGGAGAAATACTTGCTCTTGCGCAACCAGAGAAATTGGGATCAGGGACTTGATTACACTAGTTAATTACTAATACCCTTTCGGTACCTAATCTTATTTAAATCCTGAGGCTTTTTGGATATTTGAGGGATTTCCAATGCACTTGTGGCGGAAAAACATTTTTTGGGTATTTTTCTCATTTTTTGGACATAAAAAGCATTTTTTTTTGGATTTTAAATCATTTTTTTTTTGGCCTTTTCTAACTTTTTTGACTTTTTTGGAAAAATATGGAATATTTTGGATTTTTTGATTTTATTTATTAAAATATTAATATATTTATAAAAAAAACGACTGGGTCGGGTTCCCAGGTTGGGACTGACTCGAGGTCGTCTGCCCATAGCCTAGACGAGCCCGCAAATGGCCCTTTTTTGGTTTTTTGAAAAAAAAAAAACACAAAAACCCAAACGATTTGATTTACCAAAAAAAAAAAAAAAAAACCCAAACGATTTGACCCATTTTCGTTAAAAGAACTTCAGCCCAATAACCACCCGACCCACATGAATGAAATCAACCCTAAGTGGAAACCCTACCCCGTCACCGACCCGGGTCCGACCCAGGTCATGACCTAACACGACGCCTCCTCCCTTTTTCGCTTGGACGCGGCACTGACGGAGGGGCTAGGACAACGGAACGGGGTCAACAGCGGCGGCGATACAAAGGACATTAGCGTTAGGAAGATGCGGTGTTGCGGCACGGCGACAGTGATAGGTGGAGATGTAGAGGAGAACGGCGGACAAAGCGCGATCGAGGACTAGATCCTGCGGTGGCTTAGGGCAGCAATGAGGGTTTCTAGCGGAAATGGTGATGGCCAAGCAGGGTTGATACCTGTCTATGGAGAGGGTATGGCACGACGGCATTGTTGGTTGGTGAGACGGCGTCGTTGGTGGTGGAGGTGGCTGCCCAGAGTGACAGACGCGACGGGGCAGGGACGGTTGCGACGGCGGGTCCTCAGCTTCTCAGATTTGGTCCTCCTCTCTCTGGCTCCTCTCACTCAGACGCGACCCTCTCCTTCTTTGGCCGTGAGCTCTCAGATGTCAGTTGTCCCTGGATCTTGACTTGCACGTTCTCGGCCCCCCTTTTTGAAGTCTCTCAATGGGAGGTTTCGAAGATCTATAGCCCTCGATCCTTCTCCACTTCTCTGTGTCTTGCCGTCGTCGAGAGAGGCTTATTTATAGGCGAGGGGTCGGTCGGTTGATGGAGCTTCGACCGTTGGTCTTCGCACGCCAAACAGCCTCCGCCGACCTAACCGGTGTCCTATCCATCGAGGTGGCTCTAGCTAGGCCGCCTCATATTGAAGACACGTCCACTCCATCGTATGCTGCCTTCTCCATCTCCACTCCGGCGTTGTGCGCGTCCTCGTCTTCAGTTCATGTTGCTTATCCGGTTGGGGAAGAAGACAAAGGGGCAGAAAGGGGGCCGGGCTGGAGCAGAAGTAGGTTGGGCCATTAGGGCCCATGCGGGGGGGGAGAGAAAAGGAGGGGGCTAGGCTTGAAGGCTTAGCCCCAATGGGCTACCAAAATTTTGTTTTTTGTTGTTTTTATTTATTTATTATTTATTATCTAAAAAATGAAAAATAAAAGAAATTAAGGCCTAATTAATAGCCTCATCAAAATTTAGGTGTCAACAGTAAAAATATATAAAAAGGAGGAAAGAGTTGAAAGAAATGAAAGCAGTCGTGATGCTGCTAATTTGTCCAAAGATGCTGTCAAAGGTGACAACTAGGTGGCGGTGAGCATGACAACAGTGGATTGACAAGGATTAGGTGTAGGACGCAAATTGCGCAACCCCAAGATCTCCATAACCAGAATAAGAACATGCATAATTGAGTAGAAAGATTAACGCACCTATTTTGGGATTCATCGAACATAAAGCGAAAGCAGAAAAGGGATTACCCACATATCAAGGGGATCTACGCATCAAGTCCTTCTCCTCTATTGTCCTCCGTATCACTAGCTCAATGAAGCAGGCCCCCTCACGTGTAGCGTTAGGTAAATGCCCCTTAGGTGAGGATACATGTGAGAATTAGGGTTAGAGGAGAGACTTGAGCACTGTTTATAGAGTTTCCAACCAATCCCTCTCATTACGAGCCAGGCTCAACTTGGCCTACACTAGCCAGCCCATATTAGACTAATTAAGAAACCTTCTATCTCACCTTAGACCAAATCCCGTAAAATGGTAAATGTTAAACGGTAAATTACAATATCAATTAATGTAGTCCACACTTAGAAAAACTCTTACATTCTCCCACTTAGACTATATTAATTGAAATCGTACTGTATGTGTGCATATTTGGTTTAGAGATAATTCTTAATAGTTAATCCTATCCCATAAAGTCTTAAACACCGAATCATGACGGTAACTGTATGTATACACACAGAGCCTTCCATGGTCATGAATGTTCTCAACTTTATTGATAGGGATTCAATATGATAGTGTGGCAAATGGATAACATCTTTCATAGAGAGATCCCATTTGTCAGTCACCATTCTCTTAACTTTAGGTGTCACAAAAACTTGTTCCACTAGAGAATGCTTTATGGTTCCAATGAACCCACATATGTCTTGTCCTTACGGTTAACCTTTCTTTATGTATCACAAGACATATGCACAAGGCTAATAACCGGATGCCCGAATGCCCCTAACCTTCACTCAAGGTTTATACAATTCCTTGAGACTTTATCAATATGTATTCAACATAATAACAACGCATTCCAAAATATTTTATTGAATGCAAAAGTTGATACATATCAAACCGTTACAAAGTGTAACGAACACAGATGAAATCTTTATCAGAGTAAAGCCAAAATAACTCCCACTAAACAACAGCATCTCATGATGCTTCTAGGCTTATACTAATGACAGGTCACTTAAATACACATGGGCGTAGGCCTTTAATTAGTGGATCTGCAACCATATCATCTGTGAAAATATATTATATTATTATGTCATCTTACTGTACCGTTTCCTTTTGGTAAAAAATTTTGACCATCATATATTTAGACCCCTTGAGACCTTTGCAGTAAATAAATAATACTACAAATTTGTTATCTCAATACAATCATATGGGGTTAATTCATAAAATTAAAACGGTCAACTCCTTAATGAGGTTCCGGAGCCTAATAGCCCAAGTAACAACCTAAAAGAATGTTACTAGCACTGCTTACATAGTAGAAGATGACATAGAATTTTATTTACTGCACTTCCTGCTAACATAAATATGTATTGTGTTATTGATCTCTTGTCATCATAACATACAACAAAATTTACATCTAAATACCCACTATCTGCAAAAATTAAACATGTCTGTAAATTAGCATATAATTTCTTGTCCTTTTAAGTACCTCAAAACCTTCTTGGCAGCAACCTAGTGATCACGTCCTGCATTTGACTGATATCTGCCTAGAAGTTTCGTCACAAAGACAATATTTAGTTTAGTGCAAATTCGAACATATATTATACTTTTAAGTGCACTGACACAAGATACACTCTTTAATGAGATTTTCTCAATATCTAAATAAGGACAATGTGATAGATTCAGTCAATCACCTTTAACAACATGAGCAATTCCTAGCCTGCAATGATGTATATTGAATATTTCGAATATACAATCAGCAAATGTCATCCGAGAAAATCTAATATAATATGGCAAAAACAATCTTTACAGACCTCAATACAAAACATAAAAGATACTTAAGGTCACTACTTGTAAACAAAATATCATGTACATAGTATATGAGAAAAATAAATTTCCTCCCACTGACTTTGCAGTATATTGAATTATCTCGTTCTCAATAGAACAAAATAACAATATTATGAAACTTTAATAATATTGTCTGGAAACTTTCTTAAGACTATGAATAAGACTTTTTAGTCTACACACAAATTTATTTGAATCTGCTGCAAAATCCTCAAATTACATAATATAGATTTTGTATCTATTTGGCGTAACTCCATATCAAAATAAATTTTTAATGACACATTCACTCTAAAAGAATCTTTAAAAATAGTAGAAAGAAATAATTATTTCTTCATGATAAATTATCCACCCCTCTTTCAGAGTGAAAGCTTTAGCTACAAGTTTAGTTTTAAACTTCACAATTTTCCTTTGAAATTTTGTACGCCAATTTGCAACTAATGAACTTGTGATCTTTAGGCAAGTAAGTTGATTTCCAAATATTATGATGTTTCACATATTATATATCGCCTTTTATGTTATTTAATCATATACTTGATTGAGAACAAAAACGACATTTATAAATATGACATTACATCAACCATATAGTGGATATTGTAATCATGCTCTCACAAATAGACTATATAGTCTCGATGATATAACTGATCGTTTTCCCTAACAAATCTCCTTAATAAAGCTGCAACCACTTCATTCTGCACTTGAGAGGTTTAAGAAATTTCATAATAAATTATATCAAGAATAGTACCTTGAACCTCAATAAGTTTAGTTTATGGTATAGGAGATTCCATAATTATATGTATAGGTAAGGACAAAAATGCAGTAACCTACATCATACTATTATTTTTAATAGTCTGAGATAAGTTATCATCTACAATTACGTTAATCTTTAGAAACTTTAAAGTATGTGATTCCATAATTCTTGCACCTTCTTTAGGGTCATAAAATCAATACTCATTTAACAATTTAGACAATATACAAAATAATTCCGAGTGGATCCGAATTCCAACGGACTTAATATTGGATTAGATAACCTCACTTTTGCATGACACCTCTAAATTTCATATGATTCAAGTAATTTATGTCTAGTCTATAACTCAAAAGAAGTTTATGAAACTATTTTTGTATGTGAAAATGTTACTTTCAAAATATCAGCTCATAAAAGACTAAATAAATTAGTCTTACTAATCATACTCATCACCATGTTCAATATGGTGCATTTATGCCTTTCAGCCAAATCTTTTTGTCAGGATTTTCAGGTATAGTAATTAAGTTACCACCCTAGAATCTACCAAATATTTGACAAATGACCCTTTAAGCTATTTCGCATTGTCATACTTGCCAAAATACTCATAGCCACTGTTAAGCCTGACAACCTTTTAAGATTAATTGTAATTATTTTATTCTTTATCATGGCCATTTTCCTTAAATAGAAAACTTTTGGAAATAACCTTTTAACCATATACAAGATGTATATGTACTTAAACACAATCTTTGCAGATGTGTCATGATTTCGATATTAGACAAGACATAATTACAAGCTACTAAGGCTTCCATCATCTTATAGCAGTGCAATCCGCAGGCAAACCTCTTTTCAAGTGTTCTCATGGACAGTAAACAACTTCTATTCCTCTTTTCTCAAGCAGCAAATCATATGTCCACTACTTAAAATTTGAAGCAGTAAAAACCTCAATAATAATGAAGTTATTAATTACAAAAAAGGTAACTGAAAACCAAGCAATATATATAATTAGCATCATGTGAGTACCGTGTAACTTGACGTACAAGTACACATCCAGAGAGTTACACGCATAATCATATAATCACCATCATGTGAGTACCGTGTAACTTGACGTACAAGTACACATCCAGAGAGTTACACGCATAATTATATAATCACCTTTGGACAAAATATATGACATGCAGTTGTACACTCCCCACATGATAGCGGTTATGAGAATATATTCCAATTCTTTGTGAATTCATCACCTTTGGGTATATGAATCACTAAAATCAGTCACTCCACCACACTATCATGTATCCCTCCATGAACTAATACACAATCACCTCCTTTGGGAGTATGACTACGCATTAGATCAGGAGACAACTCAATCATCATACGAGACCGAAATTTCTCAAACCCAATCAAGCGTGCCACTTTAGCAGTGACTACTCAATTAAATCATTGAAATTCTCTCATACTAGGGATATAAACTTTACTTCTCACATACTCCATATATATGTGATTTTAACTTTAGTGATAGGGGTAGCATATCACCAAAATCACATATCATGCTAATTACATTACTTTATTCATTAATAAAAATTAATCATATATATATATATATATATATATATATATATATATAGCAAACCTGAAATACATATTCCAATGAGATCACCAAGCACAACAACACAAGAAACTTCTCATAACAGAGAAGAAAGCATCTTTTATGTACCCCGATTACATAGTACAAGAACAACATAAAAAGAATGCTGATTTAGATGATCTATTACAAGTTAACATCATAGCAATACAGGGTACATGGGATCAAAATAAAACCTGGCAGCTGATTCACTATTGCTCATGAGTTCATAAGGCAAAAAATAACTCTAAGGCCAACAACTGATTTATTAGCCAATTTTCAAGTAACAAATTATCATTGTAATCAACCAATGGCCTATTAATTGAGTCAAACCAGAGAACCAAATATCTAAAATTTAACAGTAGATACTATTGCTCTGTGTAAATGCTATCATACTTCTTAATCACAAAAATATTCAACTTGATAGATATTAACAAGTGACCAGATGAGTTCATATATAATATGCAGTAACTTAATTGACATCCATTACCCATATACAACAGATATGTTAATCAGTACAACCGGTTTGGTCACGAGTTCTTAAGAACGTCTATCATTCAAAGGTTATCAGAAGAAACAAAAATACATCAAGATGCGTATAAATAACTATGCTTGAGCAATAAAAGTTCCATAACTTTTCTTTTTTCTCATGACCTCAATACATAGTTCAAATATTATCCCATAATGGTTGTATCTCATTAAGCCAGCTTTATTTCACAATAAATTTTAATTTTTATTAATGAATCACACCATTATAATGTTTATGTGATAACATACTAGTAACCCAACACTTGTATTTCCAAAATCACAGAAAATACAAGAAAAATACGCAAAAATACACTAAAAATACACATATTTAGGGCATTGTATGTATTTTCACATCCATAAAATAATCAAAAATATAAAATAAATACATCACGACGTAGAGGGAAATCATACGAATCTAACGCTACCAGACACGGGCCAATCGGAGTCTCCATGCGCCCACACGCGATGCCTGAGTGCGCGGTGTGTGGAGCTCACACGCGGCGCGTGTTCGACACCCAGGGGCGCATGGCCGCACGTGGGGGAGCGTGCGGCCTCCTCCGGCGACGCGCCACCGACCGTCTTGCTTGTCTCGTCGAGCCCAGTTCGAATTTGTGATTTAATTTTATTTTTATTAAACAAAAAATCTCGAAAATCACAAATTATGGCAAAAACTTTATGCGTTCAAGTTCTAGGGTTACGGTTGCTCTGATACCACATGTAGGACGCAAATTGCGCAACCCCAAGATCTTCATAACTAGAATAAGATCATGCATAATTGAGTAGAAAGATTAATGCACATATTTTAGGATCCATGGAACATAAAGCGGAAGCAGAAAAGGGATTACCCACATATCAAGGGGATCCACGCATCAAGTCCTTCTCTTCTATTGCTCTTCGTATCACTGGCTCAATGAAGCGGCCCCCCTCACGTGTAGCGTTAGGTAAATGCCCCTTAGGTGATGATACATGTGAAAATAAGGGTTAGAGGAGAGACTTGAGCACTATTTATAGAGTTTCCAATCAGTCTCTCTCATTATGGGCTAGGCTCAACTTGGTCCACACTAGCCAACCCATATTAGACTAATTAAGAAACATTTTATCTCACTTAGACCAAACCCCGTAAAACAGTAAACGTTAAATGGTAAATTACAATATCAATTAATGTAGTCCACAATTAGAAAAACTCTTACATTAGGTAGAAGAGAGGATGGTAATTATAGTTAGGTGAGTTTGAGGAGTAGTTAGAGATGGATGCATACGTCATTTTCTTATTAGATGGCCAAAGGGACCATCATTTGATGGCTCATATTCTATCCATGCTCTGTAGAGTACAACGTGAGGACTTGCTCGAGAACTTACCCTTCATATTAATTATATATGTCAAAATCCTGCATTAGGTTTTCTTACCAAGATTATGCTGGAGTATTTGTTGGTGAATGTGCACATCCACCAAATTGACACCTCTCGTACTAATCAAAGTTTAGTGGCGCAACAAAGCCATAGATAAATTAGGATTCAAAGGATCTACAAACTAGCACTCGAGGTCCACATGCTTACGAGCATAATTGTGGAGAGAGATCTCTTTTGTTTTTGTGAATATGATGATAGCTATCTAAAATATCGAAAAGATCAAGTAAATTTACCACTACCCTATAAGATACTGCTGGAAAACCCGAAAATAACCTTAGACTATAAAAGAATTTAAAAAATGAATAAATGTTCCAGAAGTCCTACAACTTGTCACGAAAATGCATTTTAATCCTAAAACTTACAAAAAGTGCATTTAAGTCCTAAAATTTGTCAAATTGTTTCAATTGAGTGTTATCGATGCCGTTAGCATTTTCCATTAAAAATGCTGACGTGGCATTTTAAATAATTTTTATTTTCCAGGTTTATTTTTTAATTAATTTTTATCCATTTTTTAAAATTAGATTTAAAAACTAAAAAATTAAATTCATTCTTATCTTATTTTCAACAAAAACTAAAAAGAAAATTTTTAAAAATAAATTTAAAAAATAATGTTAATAAATATTTTAACTAAAAAAATATTTTTAATTAAAATGTTTTTTAATAAATATTTTAACTTTTTTTCAAATTTTTGGTGAAAATAAGATAAAATGAATAAATTTGATTTTTTTAGTTTTTAAATCTATTTTTAAAAAAATAATTTAAAAAATTCACGTGGAAAATAAAAATTATTTAAAATGCCACGTCAGCATTTTTAACGGAAAAGGCTAACGGCGTCGATCTTAGAACTCGTTTGAAATAATTTGACAAGTTTTAGGACTTAAATGCACTTTTTACAAGTTTGAAGACTGAAATGCATTTTCGTGACAAATTGTAGGAGAGACTGGAACACTTATCCCTTTAAAAATTAGGAAAAACCTAAGTTAACAAGGAAAATAGACATAAAAATATAAAGATGCCCTGAAACACAATTAAATGACAGACTTTGAGGCCCAGATGACTGTAAACTAGCTTTTTGAATTGACCCGATAAATCTTTTTGGATAAAAAATTATGACCGTTAATATTTGATTTTTGGTCATTTAACTTTTTTGTCACTCATGACTTTTCCAGGTTTACTTAATTAAGTTTCTTTTTTTTTTTTAAGTTTCTTATTAGTTCTATCAATATTTTCATAAAATCTTAATAATTTTTAGTTTTTGGTATTACTGTTGTTATAACTTATTATTTTTATATTAACAATTTAGTTAATTTGTTTGCTTTTAAATTTCCTTTATTATTTGTTTTACTCCTACAGAAATCAAGGGTAAAAGAAAGATGTCTATTTAAAAAAAGAAAGAAGATGAAAATACATATTTTCCCTTTAAAGTCATGACTAACAGAAAATATAACAACAACTAAAATAAAATAAAAGTTGATGAGGTACTGAGTAAGAATTGAAGGTTCAGGAGTAAATACACGTGCGGACCCCTCAAGTGCCACAATTTTGGCCAAATGGACACTTAAGTGCCATAACTTATGAAATGTATACTTAAGTGCCAAAATTGGAGTAAAATGGATCACTTGAGTGTCACTCGGACCAAAATCCGGCCAAAACGCCAACGTGGCATTTTTCCGGCGAAACGCGCCCAAAACAACGCCATTTTGCATGCGACGTGGCCAAAATGGCGTCGTTTTGGATTGACGTGGAAAAAAATTAAATTAAATTAAAATTAAAATTTAGTTAAAATATTAAAAAATAATAATTTTAAAATTAAATTTAGTCAAAATATTTAAAAAATAATTAAAAAATTTTAAAAAAAGTTTAAAAACTTTAAAAAAATTTTTTTTAAAAAAGGCAACGGGGGAGGTGGCTAAGGGATCAGCCCTCGGCCGCCGTCGCCGGAAGGGTCGGCGACGGCGGGGGAGGGTCGGCTGGGCCCGGCCGGGGGCCGACGTGGCCGCCGGCGGCGAGGGCTCGCGAGCCCTTGTCCCGATCGGGGGTGAGGGCTCGCGAGCCCCTCCCCCGGCCGGGGTCGCCGGCCCCGGGTGGCCCGTGACCCCGGCCGACCCTCCCCGCCGTCGCCGGCCCTTCCGGCGGCGGCGGTGGCGGGCGAGGGCTCTCGGCCGCCTACCCCTATTCTTTTTTTTTTTTTTTTTTTATAAATTTTTTAAATTTTTTAAAGTTTTTATAATTATTTAAAAAATATTTTAACTAAATTTAATTTTAAAATTATTATTTTTAAATATTTTAACTAAATTTAAATTTAAATTTAATTTAATTAATTTTTAAATTTTTTTACGAGGTCAGCCCAAAACGACATCGTTTTGGCCACGTCGCGTGCAAAACGACGTCGTTTTGGGTGCGCTTCACCGGAAAAACGCCACGTTGGCGTTTTGGCCGAAGTGGCACTCAAGTGATCCGTTTTTCTTCGAATATGGCACTTAAATATACCTTTCGTAAGTTATGGCACTTAAGTGTCCCTTTGGCCAAAGTTGTGGCACTTGAAGTGTTCTTTTGCCGGAGTAAATATATTATGCTGTAACCTTCGGGTAAGTTTTGTGTAATTTTCCCCAAAATTTTTATTATGTATCCACCTCTCCTTTTTCTTTAGCAATGCTAGTTGCTAGATATAAATCTCATATTGAAACTTGGTCATATAAGATGTCTACACAAGCTAAAGGAGACTATATGTATAGGAGGATTGGCTTCCAATAGTAACTTGGTTAGATTAGTATGAAAGCGAGAATATTCAATTGAGTGCGTGGTACGAACCAATGAGTTTCAAGGTGTTCATGTGCCTGAGTTAGTTAGAAAAGTCTATGGAGCTCGTACTTCTAAACCGTCCTTGAAAACACGAGCAGGCGAGAAAATATGAGGGGATTCTGGGCAACTCGTGACTCCCAATTTCAAACAATTTCTTCACCCCATCTACAGAATTAGGCAACAAAAGCTCTGACCATCTCGGAAACCCCACTCTCTGCAAGCACTCCTTGCTTATCGACTCAGTCAGTGCCGGTATGGAGCACGTGGCCACCACCGACTCCACCAGCTCGGGCCGCAACTTGGCCAACTTGAACGCCACCATCCCGCCGTAGCTGAACCCCACCAGAGTGCACCGCTGCAACCCAAGCGCCGCCAGCCCCTTCGCCACACATTCTGCCTGGAAGTCCACCGTCCGGCGGCTGTCGCCAGTGGCAGAGCCACCAAAGAAGAGGAGGTCCGGCACGTAGATGGCGTACTTCCTCGAAAGTGCAAGGACCCGGAATTGCCATGTGATCATGCCGTCACCGACAAAGCCGTGAAGGAAGACGACCGCATTCTTGTTTTTGTTTGGAATTCGGGTTGGAGCCCAGAAGTTCATGATGGTACCGGGTGCGACCTCGATTTTTCAAGGTCTCATGCCGGCGAGCTTCATTGCCGCTCGCAAAAAGGGCTGGGAGAGCTTGATTGCGTTCACCATTCTCTCTCTCTCTCTCTCTCAATATTTGTTTTTGTGCGCTCGGGTTATAGCGGTGGGGGTCAAAGTTGCGGGCATGCTAAAAACCAAGGACACGGGATTCTATTTCTTCATTCTTTTTCCACTTTTTGATAATCTAAGCCCCACGTTACTTCGTGACTCTTCGTCATCCATCTATTTATTTCTTTACATCTTTATGGAAATCCACGTCAATGTTAAGATTATTTCTTTGCTTTATTTTAGGTCAAAGTCAAATTCCCCCAGCAAGTAAAGAACGCATGGATCTCTTGCTATTTAGAATAGTGTTACTGTTACTCTTAAATTAATCCATTTCTTGACATTTCTTGCTGTATAATGACATCATTTCTGTCTTTTGTTGTTGGTACGGATGGCCAGTCAATCATAACCGTATGATATAAATTATATCATATTCCAAAGGAGTTGCGGAGAAGGAATCTACTAATTGCTTGAGCATGCGAGTATCTAGATGTCTTGCACATACTCATTTAAGAGATTATATCCTAGAGTTGTGAGAAAATTTAGTGCATATTTCTGGGCTAAGTAATAGGAGTGCAAATTTGTAAACTGTAGTGTTTACATTGGCAATCAGTCACCCAAATTCCCTTTGAGCAAAGATTTCAAATTCAACGTGTTGAAAATGCTACAAGATGCTAAGATAAAAGTTAAGGTCGAGCTTTAGATCGAGACTCAACAATCACATTTGCAAGCACAGGTAACAATTAACGGTGGGTATTATCTCGCCTGCACAACTAGACTTGTAGGGATTGTTATATAAGGAATAGAAGTGCCTGGCGTGACACTCTATTATCCAATTCCAATTGAATTGTAATGATTGATTTGAGGAATAGAAGGGCCCTCCAAGAGTGTCTTTTTGAGGCCTTTTTTCCCAATTCCAATCGAACAGCATCCGATAAGCCACAACGATAACGATCGAGGCATTAAGGTTTTTGTAGCAAGGGAATAGAGTGCATTGCAACAGGAATGGAAATGCAATAAAATACAGTGTTCATGTTGGCAGTTAGTCACCCAAATTCCTAATTAACTGATATTTTGGATGCACCGATTTGACAACACTATAAGGCATTGAGATGCTCAAACAGACAAATTATCTTGAAGCCGAGTAAAAGGTGGAGCTTTAGATCAAGGCTTAACAATCACATTGCAAGCATAGGTACCAACTCATATATTCTCACTTGCACTACCAAATTGGTGGGAATTGGTATCCATAGAATGTAAGGTCCTTCCTTCCAAGAGTGTCTTTTCAAGGCTCTATTATCCAAGTCCAATTGTACGGTGTCCAATAAGCCACAATGATGGAGGCATGAGAATAATTGAAAATGAGGGAAAAGAATTGTGTATTCCTTGACTACTTAATAAGAGTGAAAAAGTTATAAATTATAATATTTAGATTGTTAATCAGTCACCCAAATTCCTAATTAGTAAAGACTTCACATTCAATAAGTTAACAACATAATAAGGTACAGCCATTTGCACTTTCGCGGGTACTATTCACTCTTCCTCTATAGCTAGGCAATCGAGTAACTATGCTACCAGTTAGTCTTCGTGCGATCTTGGGCGGTCTAGCCAGTCGTTGGAGCTGATTTTTGGAGGATAGCTTGGGCTTTCCTCCCACTTCATCTCCACCGTAGCATTTTCTTTGGATCGGCCTCCTCGGGTAATTATGCTCAATTCTTGTTAGGGTTTTGTAGGTCTCCTTCTTCTCTAGTTCGACTGTATTGTAGCAATCCTGAACCATGGATACGCCCACAACAAATGAGCGCCATTCAGGCCCAGCTAAGAACCATCAACCTACTGCCAGTCAAGTTCCTTCGGTTGTTGTAAGTGAAGGCTAGAAGGGCAAGGCCCAACTAGCTGTTGAAGGGAGATGGGGTTGAAGCCATATCAGGCATTTGTCTGCTTCCTTGGGCCTCCTTCTGCTAACAAGGAAGGCCAGGCGGGCCATAGCCAAGTACAATTGCAGATGGTCGACGAGGGAGAAGTCGGGCTAGGCTCCCCACCAACAAACCCCAGACCCAAGACCGTCACATGGCAGCCTTGAAACCCCCTCCCTTGATTATATCTTGGGTGAATGTCGTCAAATCAGCTATGAAAGGTTATAATTTCACCTATATACCTCCTACCATTGTTGATAGCAAAGCTATGGTGACTTTGTTCGAGGAAATCCTAGAGGCTATAGACCCGAAATGGCATGAATGCCTGGTCGGGTATTATATGGGTAAAAAGCTTCCCTTTAAGCTTATTGAAGCTACCTTGAAACATGTTTGGGGAACTAAGCTTGCTGAAGTCTTGGCGAATGATGAAGGATTCTATTTCTTCCACGTCCCGGACCCAGTTTTTCGCAGGAAAATACTGGATGATGGGCCATTGACAGTGGCCAAGGTCTTGTTAGTTTTGCAACAATGGCACCCGCTACTTGGGTTGAATAAGGATCTCCAAGCCTCTATCTTAGTTTGGGTTAGGCTGAAGAATTTCCCGTTTTCCATGTGGTCAGCCCCAGGGATTAGCGCGATGGCAAGCGCCATCGGGAATCCTCTCTATGTGGATCTTAGAACAGAACAAATGAAAAATGATCTCTTTTGCAAGAGTTTGCATGGAGATTTCTGCCAAACACCCTTCACTATGATTTGGTGGAAGTTATCCTAAATGGAGAATCTCATTTGGTGGCGGTTGAGTACGAATGGAGGCCAATCTCTTGTCCAACTTGTGCTACTTTCGGCCACAAATGCGCGGTACAAGCAAGGCCACCTTCTCCAGTTGTAGCCCCTCTGATTGCGGTAATCCCTGATGCTCCACCCAATGCCCAAGTTCTGCCCTTGTCCCAAATTTGGCCCTGGCCTCGGTGGATGATAGAGAACATGCTCGGCTTCCCCTAACTAGTGATGGCTCCCCTAACCTTGATCAGACACCCACTTTTGCTCCAAACCTCTCTATAGTTCTAGGGGCTCCTGAGATGGATTGGAAACAGGTTGGGGGTAGAAAGAAAAAGCAACCCTTGGTGTCAAATGTGGCGAATCCTCAAGTGGTGACTCCTAGGGGGCAAACTAGATTGTAAATGTGAGTGACCCCACTCCAAGAGGGAAGTCTACTCTTGCTTCTTGAACGGCCCAGAAGGGACAAATTGTGCAACCCAAGATTTGTGATGCCCCTGCTCCCTCTCCGTCCCTACTTGCAAAGTCAACAAAGAGGGAACTACCTCCACAGCCCCGTCTATGAGCTCGGAGGATGATTTGGATGATGTTGCAAGCTTGGTTAGTAGCTCAAGTTATAATATCCTGATTTTCAGGTTTTGTTTTTGATTGAATAAGTTAGGGTTTTCATCGACACACCTATAGTTCTTTTCTTTGAGTTGGCCACTCACGAGATAATTAGCTTATTAGGTAATGCTATTAAGGAATCTAAACGCAATAGACTCAAGAATTCAACTAGGAATCGACTGCTTAGCTGTGCTAATCTGCAAGGATCATTATGGCACTGCCAAAATCGATCAGAGATCAGAGATAGGTTGATTCGACAGAGGTATGTGATTAGAGTGTGGATGATTCCACCTAATTTCAAAACTTTTATCGAACAATATTAGACTAATTTTTTTGTCGTTTTGGTACCCTATATTCGTATTTGAAATCTTGAGATTTTCACAATAACCGAGAGTCGCCAATGTGTCGAAAATGTACAGTGTGGTTCGAAAATAATTGACCATAGGTTAAATGTGCTAAAAATTCCTAAAAGCTACAATGTAGGTTAAGTCACGCTAAAATCGTGTTCGATTGAAATTAACCGCGAAATTGAACTCGATTTCAGAAACTGAAAGTTCGGTCATTTGACGATTTATTTTAGAAACATCAATTCATTCTCCGAAGAATTTTTGGCTAGCTCAGGATTTTTACAGAAAATCAATACGGACGATTCGAAAAAGAAAGGAAATTCGGAGGGGCCAAGTTGAGTGGATGTTTGGCCTCTGTAGTGAGCTATTTAGTGAAGGGAAATTGTGGAAACCGTGTAGACTTCCTCCACAGCAAATTTGGTCACCAAATTGGGGAAGTTTGTGAAGAAATTGAAGTCCAATTGAAGGAAATTTGTGGGCTAGTATGGGGGCTACAATATTTGGCACCAAAACTTGTTATTTATGGGATTTTATGCTATAAAGTATTATGGGGGACAAAAGGGATGAACATGTTGATTTTGGGGGATTAAGTATTGATTAATTAGACATTTTACTTTGACTTCCCCCCCATCCGTGGCTTCTCTAGCACACCAAGCTGCTTCCCTCTCTCCTTCGTGCGACAAACTCTCTCTCTCTCTCACTAGCCGAGTCTTGCTTCTTCATTTCATTTTTTTCCTTCTGTCTTTGCTTCTCTTTCAATTTTTCTTCAAAGACTCTAGCTGCCTCGAAGACCGCCAGCTCGTTCTTTCTCTGCTTTGCCGCATGCCATCTCCCTTTCACCACCCAGCTGCACCAAACACTCCCCATCTCTATCCATGAACTGCTCCTACTCTTTTATTTTATTTTGTTACCTTGAAGTTCCACTTCCCTCATTTAGTTGCCACATGTCCGTGGCTTCTCCTTCCACTGAGCCAACTCCTAGTAGCAAAGCCTCACCCGAAGCTGCTCCTTCATTTGTTTCCCCTCTCACTAGTAGTGCCCCTCTTCCCCTCTTGTCACTAGCAAATTTTCACGAGCCCAGCAGCCCGCACATTTCAGCCCCGTCAACCGAGCCCAGCAGTTCGCTATGGGCTTGCAAGGCCTTTTCAGCCTGGTTCAAGCCTCTTTTGGAGCCGCCATAAACCCAAGTTTCGGCCGTTGTTGCGCCACCGTCGCCGTGAACTAGTTTTTGTGCTGAACCGGTATGTTTATATCCTAAACTCTAATTAGGAGGACTAATTACACTTAAGGTGGATTAGTTATGCCTAAGTAAGATAAATGTTAGTTAGTTAGTGTAATTGTTAGTTAGTAGGTTTAGTTAGATGCTTAGGATGGTTAGATGGATTTAGTTAGGAATTAGTTAGATTTTATAATTAGTGTAATTAGATTAAATTAGATAGAATGGTTAGATTTATTTGTTGGTTTGATTAATTAGCCTGATTAGTTTAGGTTGATTTAATTAAATGCTTTAATTGATTTATTTTGTAATTTATTTAATTATAGGTAAATTATTTAATTATTTGATATTTTTCTAGAAATTATACCGGGATAGTCGGTGACCGGAATTTCATGCTGATTGTCGTGGTGTTATTGAATTATGCAATTGAGTGTTGCTTTGCGCAATTTGGTGCTGAGTGTTAATTTTCAAATTATTATTCCAAAACTATGAGATTTCGGTATTTAATCAGAAAATACTGGGTGTTGAGTTTTGACACCGAAAATATTTTTAGGTACTATATTAAATAGTGAGATTTTAAAAAGGAATGATATCGATTTTTCCGGTTTGATTTGATCGTGTACCCATACACAACTATTTTCACTAAGTGTTTTTAATATGAAGAAAATAAGCCAAGCACATCATTTTAATTGAGGCGTTTGAGTGCAATGCACAATGTTCTTGGTCGGGGTTGGATGGTCGTGTGCTGGTTTTGAGAACCCATCACCCAATGTGCGTCAGGTGGACAATGCTCTTATATGAAAAGCCATTGACAACGAATACCGGTCATAGTAAAGGTTAGGTCGATCCTCCTATGTGGAATGCCGTCTTGAGGTAGACATTTCCATTCTTGATGGTGCAAGACGACGCCTGGTTGCGCCGGAAGACCGCTATGTGTCGGGTAGATCGTGCCTATGTGGCCATAATCAATTAGAACACATGAATGAATGATTTAGCCACGCCTGATTATGGGATGAAATTGTATGGCATAGAATGGACGTGTCGTAACGATTTGGCCTTATAATCGAGACTCCTGTGATTAATTGAATTGTGTAAGACATTTCAATTGATGTGTGCATTTATTATATGCATTTGTGATATGAATTATGCCGACGTGCAATAAAGGACTGAGGCGAGGCGAGTCTCATTGATTGTGTGGCTATGTGGCTGTGTGATTAGGACGCCCTAGGTATATTATCTTCCTAATTGGAGTTTAGGGCGTGACCTTACTGAGATTTATATTTCACCCCGTCGTGGGTTACCATTTTCAAGTCCCTAGTGTGAAGAACTCGGAGCTTAAGGCAGAAAGGTCAGGAGCATAGGTGGCTTAGTAGTTTTTTTTTTGGAGATAGACCTCATGTACATAAACCTTAGTGTTGGCATCTGTGTATAAACTAGTTGGTTTATAAAAAGAGTTTTGTGAAATTGTGGTCCTACTTTTTTATCCCATATTTGTGTTGTCTGGGGATTGATTTTTGTCACGCTTCCGCATGTGCAGTAAAATGAAATGGGTCGACGATGCATCTTAGGATGTCGCATTTTTATTGACTACCGAGGGATGTGTGTGCACTCGAAGTTCGGGGTGTGACATAAGTAAAGATGATCAAGTCCCAGAATGCTCTTGAGCTCCGAAATCTAATCATGCTGGGGCGAAGCTAGTGTCACAGCAGGACAAGGCACAAAACCCTCCCCCAACTCTACTACTCACTTAAACTAGGGACTAGCCGGCGACGTTTGGGCAAGCGGAGGTAACCGTCTTCCTACCTTGTATCTATTTATATATGTACATAGGTATAAGGAATATTAAGGGGCTAGTGAATCTCCTTAGATAGGCTAAAGTCTAGAACTTCTTCTCCACATATAATTTTTGTTTTGTTGGGTTGTTGGAAATCAAAGTTCTAGTGTCGTTGTTCCTGTCCATTTCTTCTAGTCTTCTAACAGGTTGGAATTGGTGGAATAATTATGACTACTCCCCTAGAGGGAGAATATGGGTGGGATGGAACCTTTTCTCATTAATTTTGATGTTTTCTCGGCCAATGCTCAAGCGATTCATGGCACGCTGAAGTATCTAAATTCTAGCTCGGATTATGCAATCTCGGTTATTTATGCGAAGCATACATACATATCTCGGCAACCGTTGTGGGAGGAGCTCATTAGTTCAAGTGTCACAATGCTAAATTCAGTGTGGTTAGTGGTAGGGGATTTCAATGCCATCAGGGATCCTTTGGACCGGGTAGGCAACTTGGATACCTAGATTCCTTCTTTTGATGAGTTTGGGCAATGCTTAGCCTAGGCAGAGCTAGATGATTTAAGGCACGTTGGTTATCGGTTCACTTGGGCTTCATCTTCTGGTGCCAACTACAAGTAAAGGAAGATTGATAGTCTTGGTCAATTCCAAATGGTGCCAAGATTTCTCCTTCTCGGAAGCCTCATTCCTTGCCCCAGGCATCTTCGATCATACTCCTATGGTTGTCAGAGTCTTGGCCCCTTCTCTTTAGAGAAAACCCTTTAAGATTTTCAACTTTTGAATGAAGCACCCAGCTTTTCGTGTAATCGTTACTCAGGTTTGGCAGAACTTAAGTGAAGGTGTTCCCATGTACAAGTTGGTTTGCAAGCTAAAGACCCTCAAAAGCTGCCTTAAGCAGCTCAACAGGGTCTCGTTCTCCAACATCTCGGCCAGGACAGCACAAGCAAGGAACACTTTGTGGGTCACCCAAGATGCCCTCTAGCTTGACCCGTCCAACATTTTGCTTGCTGAGCTAGAAAAGAACTAGCTGTGGACTTTCTCGAATCTTTGGATTCAAGAGGAGTCATTCTATAGGTAGAAATCCAGGGTTAGGTGGCTCAAAGAAGGAGACCGGAACACTAAGTTCTTTCATCATTCGGTCAACAAAAGGCATTTGACGAATAGAATCCTTTCAGAAAAAGACACCTATGGTATTCTAATCACTGATCCAGGCTTAGTACGGCAACGCTTTGTTAACCATTTCCAAGATCTTCTGGCGCCTTGGGATCTTCCAAGGAGGCTTGTTGTTTGGGACATTCGAGCGGTTATTCATTGCCCCATCAATGATGAACAGGTTAGATCTCTATCTCGCCCTATTTCTAATTTAGAGATCAAGGATATCATCTTCTCCCTTGCTTGCGGTAAGGCTCCCGGGCCAGATGGTTTTAATGCTGAATTCTTCAAACTTAATTGGGAGGCTATAGGACTGTCGATTATTGTAGTGGTTAAGGATTTCTGGGAGATTATTATGTGAGATAAAAAAACACCATTTTAGTCTTGGTACCGAAAGTTCCTAATGCTTCTACGGTCTCTGACTATAGACCTATAGCGTACTACAATACAATTTATAATGCATCACCAAGCTCTTGGCGAATCTAGTGGCTATTGCACTTCAAGATATAATCAGCTCCCCAAAATGCCTTCATCAAGGGCCGGTGAATCAAGGACAATATCCTCCTCGCCCAAGAGCTCTTTAGTGGGTTCCACCTTAGCACTTACTTGCCAAAGTGTGTTGTCAAAGTGGATTTCTAGAAAGCCTATAATACTCTTGATTGAGACTTCTTAGAGCTTACTCTCCAACCCTTTGGTTTTCCTGATCATTTGATCAAGCTTATCATGATTTGTGTCCGCACACCTAAATTCTCCTATTCTATAAATGGGGAGATGCACGATTTCTTTTTAAGTGGGCAGGGACTTCGCCAAGGAGATCCCTTGTCGCCTACTTATTTACTTTGGCCATGGAAATCTTCTTTGAGATCCTTTACCTTCGTTCCAGGCAACTAGGTTTCAAATTCTTCTCTAGGTGTAAGACAACTTGTTTATCTCACTTATTCTTTGCAGATGATGTCTTCCTCTTCTGTGAAGCAAACATGGCCTCGGTTTCTCTCCTCAAGAAGGCCTTGAAACCTTTTCTTCTTAGAGTGAAGTATACCTTATTGGAGGAACAGTCTTTATTCGGACCTAAATGCTTCAGACTTTTGGGTTCCAAGAAATATCTCTACCTGTTCGGTACTTAGGGGTCCCCATTATCACCATGAGACTTGGCAAGGCTGATTGCAACACCCTTGTCAACTGGATAACTGCAAGGGTTTAATCTTGGGCTCATTGTTTTCTTTCTTCCACGCAATATAAGCTTTTGGGCTAGTGTTTTTATGCTTCCTAGAGCTGTCTTGGATTGCATTGAGCAAATTCTTAGACAGTTCCTATGGAAAGGCTCGGTCTTTGGTAGAGGAGGTGCGAAAGTCTCTTAGGAAAACATTTGCCTTCCAAAGGAAGAAGGGGGACTTGGCATACGCAAGTTGCGGGATTGTAACTTAGCAGCCATGCTTAAACACATATGGATCATTTTTACTAATAAGGAATTCTTGTGGTGTAAGTGGATTCACTCCACTTTTTTGAAGAGGAAAAATTTGTGGGTTGCAAACAAGCCAACTGTATGTTCTTGGGCTTGGAAGAAACTCCGGCTTAAGAGAGATTTCGGCCTATGCTTCCAATGGAGTATTGGGGACGGCCGTTTCGTGTCCCTCTGGTTCAATCATTAGCATCCCAGAGGCCCCCATAATCTGCTATTCTTAGACATGTTCATCTATCAAGTGGGATTACCCAGGCTGGCCTCGATTGTAGACCTTTTCTCTGTAGAGGACTAGGAGATCAAAGCCATCTTGGAGTCATGGGAGATTCCCCTCCCCGTCCTTTCGCAAACCTCGGATCGTTTTTGTTGGACTAATAGTACCTCGTGCACTTTCTTGGTTGCGTTTACATGGGAAACTATTCGATCAAGGAAAACCTTAGTCCCTTGGTTCTCTTTCATTTGGAGCAACTCCCTCACACCACGGTATCAATTCAACCTGTGGCTCATTGTCAAGAACTAGCTCCCTACCCAGGTTCTTCTATTTTCCTATGGGAGAATTGGGGGCGTCTCGTGTGCCTTTTGCAATTCTAGGCTGGATTATATTTCTCACTTATTTTTTGGCAAAAGTATACCTCAAGTGTCATAACTTGGCACAAATGGACACTTAAATGCCAAAAGTTATGAAATGTACACTTAAGTGTCACATTCGAAGAAAAATGAATCACTTGAGTGCCAATCCAGCCAAAATCTGGCCAAATTGTATACATGTCATTTTTTTGGCGAAGCGAGCCCAAAACAATGCCGTTTTGCATGCTAACGTGGCTAAATAATGCAAAAATGACGTCGTTTTTGGCGGACGCGATAAAAAATAATATAAAAATTAATTAAATAAAATTAGTTAAAATATTAAAAATAATAATTTTAAAATTAAATTTAGTTAAAATATTAAAAATAATAACTTTAAAATTAAAAAAAAAAAAAAAAAAAAACAAAAAAGAAAACAAAATAGAAAAAGGGGGCGGTGGGCGAGGGCTCAACCCTCGCCACCGCCGCGCTCGTGCCATCGCCGGGAAGGGCTAGCGACGGAGGGGGGAGGTCGGCTGGGGTTGGCGGTCCCCGGCCAACGGTTGGCAACCCCGGCCAATCGGTGGTGAGGGCTCACGAGCCCTGCCACAAATCGGGGCAAGAGTTGCGGCCCTCGCCCGCCCGGGCCAAGGGCCGCCGCCCGCCGTGGCGACCCCCCAAGCGGCGGCCCTTGGCTCGGCCAAGCAAGGGCCGCCAACCCTCACCTAGATCTATGGCGAGTGGCGAGGGGTTGTGGCCCTCGCCCAAATCTAGTGAGGGTCACCCCAACGGGCAGCAGCTCTTAGCCCGACCGGGCGAGGGTTGCTGACCCTCACCAGATCTGGGTGAGGTCTGCAACCCTTGCCCCAAATAGGGGCGAGGGCTTGCGAGTCATTGCTACCGGTCGGCCGGGGTTGCTGACCCCTAGCCAAAGCTCGGCGACCCGGCTGACTCTCCCCACTCCATTGCCGGCCCCTTCCGACGACGACGCGGAGGCGGCACGGTGGTTGAGGGCTAAGCCCTCAACAACCACCCCTTTTTTAAAATGTAAAAATTATTATTTTTTAATATTTTAACTAAATTTAATTTTAAAATTATTATTTTTTAATATTTTAACTAAATTTAATTTTAAATTTAATTAAATTAATTTTTATAGTATTTTTTTATCACGTCAGCCCAAAACGACGCCGTTTTTGCATTTTTTGGCCACGTCAACATGCAAAATGGCATCATTTTGAGCTCGCTTCACCGGAAAAATGCCATGTATGCAATTTGGCATGATTTTGGCCGGATTGGCACTCAAGTGATTCATTTTGCTCCGATTTTGGCACTTAAGTGTCACTTTCGTAACTTTTGGCACTTAAGTGTCCCTTTGTACCAACTTATGGCACTCCAGGGGTCCGCATGTCCTTATTTTTTAGTTGTCGCATTACCTCTGAACTTGCGTCTTTTTGAGCTGCTAGATGCAACCTTCCTTAGTAGAATAGGTCTTGGCAGGATAATCTCTAGTGGGCTTTGAAGTTTCTCTCAGGTAATGAATTCTATTAATGCATTGCTCGATTCTCCTTTAGAGCCATTTGCCATGTGATCTAAAAGACGCGGAGAGAATTCTTTTTCGAGAACAAACTCTGTTTTTACCAACCTTGAAGAACCACCTTGTCAGAGTTATCAAGGACAAGGTGCTGATCTTTTGTAACGTTGCGGACACTACAAGAAGTGGGAGGGTACAATGCAGCTAGGGTTTGGACCTGTCCATTTTCTCTCCTGGCTCGTCGGATGAGACCCTATAATTTTGAGTTGGATGCTACCGCTTTGCCTACCCCAGTTCTCTTGGAAGACTTGCTGCATTTTGGTTGTCAAGTTTCCCTTGTGTTTCCTTTCGAGGGTTGCCGTTGTTTGGTTCTCCCCTCTCTTCCTTTTTCCTCGGCACCCTTCCACTCGGTTTAACATGTTTGTCTTCCTGAGTGCAAGTTTTTGGTGCCGAGTCTCCTATTGTATAGCTTCTTAGTTAAAAGTCAATATATATCTTACATTTACCAAAAAAAAAACAAAAAAACAAAACAAACACAATAAGGTACAATGATACCTAAGTAGACAAATTGTAGTGAAGTTGAGTAAAAATTGGAGCTTTAGGTCAAGGCTAAGCAATAGCATTTTTATGCACAAATAACAACTCGAGGTTGATTCTCTCTCCCGTACTACCAAACTTTTGGGGATTAGTATATGCGGAATAGCATGGCCTAGAAAGGCCTTCCCATAATGTCTTTTCAAGATTCTATTATCCAATTCCAAATAAAGATGATCAATAAGCCACACTGATAAAGGTATGAGGCTCTTAATTATGAAAAAGAAAGTAATTATTCTATTGTGGAAACACTCCTGAATATTTTGAAAATTGACAAAAATTTATAATTGACTTATGTTTCTGATAATAGCTTTTCCAGGAAGAAGTTTTGGGATTCATAATCATATGTTATTTATCATATCCATAGTCGGATAGTCTATGTGAAGAGTATATCCTTAATATTCATAATATATCATATAAGGATATCTTTCGATCACAGAATCCTTGTGCAAAAGATAGTGGATTGGCGCAGATTCCTTGCCTTATATATTGATTGATCTAGAAGGAAAGATTGATGATCATAATCTCTTCAAGATGGATTATCCCAAACCCTGAATAAAGCAATTAGAAGATGGAATATTCTTTCTATACAAGGGACTCAACTAATGAAAACCCGATTTGCTATATGGGCAACAAAATAAGGAGACTACATTCTTGGCAAGTCTCGATGTAATCGAATCTTCCAGCATGGGATGATTGAATGAACAGTCCTCAAAGGGAAAATCCAATGGTTAGCTTGGATATTGAGGAGTTTAAAAGGAGGTCATGAAGCCAAAGAGACTAAGAGAATCATCCAAAGTTCTTAATTCCAAAGTTCTAGAGAAATCCCCGTTCTTACAATTCATCTTTGTGAGCTCAAAGCTATAATATATTAGAAGTTGTTAGAGTGTGAGATTGGGAGACTTGATCACACTTACTTGAGTCAAAAGTACTCAGCTTTTGTAACCTGTAATAGATTCATCTAGCAGAATCCAACCAACTGTTTATCAACGCGGGAGAGTGGACGTATGCTTGTCAAAATTGAACCATTATAAATTTGTTGTGTGCATTTTTCTATCTGTTAAACTGCTTTTACTTCTTGTGATAAATTAGTGTATATCAATAAGATCTGTGCTTTGCAAGATTTAACACCAGACGTTGTCCTACTGTAATGTTAGTTTCAATTTTCTTTAAATTCTGCATATTCACATATTAACCCCCTCTAGGTATAGTTCTAGCCCTAACAATTGGTATCAAAGCTCTGTTGCTACTTATTGAAGTGTTATATTACTTCAAAGTTAACGATTTGCTATGGCTATCAATATTGCACTAGGATTTATGGAAGGACTAAGTGATACAAGGCTTCATATTTCGATGGAAAGGATTCAACATTTGGAATATCAAGATGAAAGTATTCATCAGATCCATGTATCCCTTGGAGTGGGACGTAGTTTTGAGAGGAATAAGGCCTAAAGCCTCATCATCCAAAATGGAAGGAGACATCAAAAACCAGAAATCGAAGCTTTGTCTTATGCAGATATAATTAAAAGAGAAGCATTAGATGCTAAAATAATTTACTCATTATACAATGTTTTATCTCCAATAGACTATTACAGACTTTCTTCATGTGAAACAACGAAGGAAATTTGGAACAAGTTACACATCACAGAACTGACCAAGTTAAAGAGACAAAAATAAATATTCTCTTCGGGTAGTACGAATCCTTCAATGAAGCCAAGCGAATCAATGACTGACATGTTCGGTAGATTCACAAATATTGTCAATTAGTACCAGATTCCATGAAAGTGAACAAAATCTTTCGTGGGTTGTCCAAGTAATGGAACAATATCAAAACATCTATTTGTGAAACTCAGAGGATCACACCATTGTCCATAGATGAACTCATGGGAACACTTCAATCATATGAAGAAAAATATCTGAATGAAGAAGGAGACTCAAGAGGTAAGAAAATGATTACTTTAAAATCTAATTTTGTTTATGATGTCTTAGCTTTTGAAGATGATGAAGAAGACGATGAAGAAATAGCTCTCATGGTAAAGAAATTTTGCAAGGTGACCAGGAAATGAAGAAAATTTAAAAGGAAAGGACCTTTCAAATCATCTTATTAGAAGAAATATTTTAGTGAAAGAGAAGACAACAAGGATGTAATCTATTTTGAGTGCAAGAAGCGAGAACATATCAAGTTGAATTGTCCTCTTTTGAAAAAAAGAAGAAAAACAAGTATGAAAAAAGTAAGAAAGCACTGAAGGCTGAGACTTGGAATGATACGGAATGTGACAAAAACGATGAAGAATATGCCAATATTTGTCTAATGGCAAACTCGGAGTTAGAAGATGAAATCGAGGTAAGTAATTTCGATATTGCTAAAGAAGTTTCAAATTGTATAGATGAATTATGTTCTAATTATAAAGCTACACTTAGCAAGATATCCAAATTGAAGATGGAAAATTCAAAACTAAAACAAATGATCTTCTTCAAAAAGAAAAAAAAATCGAATATCTTGAGAAAGATCCTTCCAAAAATCAAGAGAATCAAGATTTAGTTTCAAAATAAACCGATCTCTCGAAAAAGGAAATTTCAAATGTTATTAAAAGATTTTCCATTTGTTTGAAAACCTTAGATAAATTCGGTCTTGGTTGTAAGAACAAAGATGATCTTTAAAACAATTTTTCGAAATACAAAGAGAGAGAAAAACAAAGACCTTCAAAAACTGTTTGCAAACATCATTTTCAAAAGCAATTTGTAAAACCTATTGGTTGAAATTTCCTTAAATGTTCAATCTACGGGCATCCGGATTATTTTGAAAATGATTGCTCAAAAGATTGAAAACCAATTCAGAGAAACTTTCTAAATATAGCTGAGCTGTCTAACTGAAAATGACCCAGACAAATATGGTACCAAAGAAACCTGGAATTTGTCTTGATAATTGCAAGTACCAAAGATAAAGGCAAATAAATAGTACTTAGATAGTAGATGCTCAAGACACATCCAACCAAACTTATTAAGATCTCAAAGTATAATGGAGGAAGAGTATCTTTGGTGGGAACAACAAAGGAAGGATCATTGGTAGGGGAACAGTCATTACCGGAAATCTCACAATAAATGATGTGTCTTTAGTCAAATGACTCGATTATAATTTGATTATCATCAGTCAATTATGTGACACTAGATTTAGAATTTTTTTCAAGAAGACAATTGCTCAGGAACAAGTCGAGATGATAAGCAGTCCTTTATTGGAAGAGAGCATGGAAACATATATCTATTAGATATTAAATCTGATGATGTACAGTGCCTCGTATCCATCAAGGACGAGATGACATGTATCTTTATTATGGTTGTGCTTTTGATTCATGTCACTTAAGACAATCCTATTTCAAGTTTTTTCCGTTGAGTTGTAGTACTTTGCATCCTGATATTTTGTCGAAAACGTGAGAATGTAAATGTGTAGCTTAACACTCTACTAACTAAATTGTGATTGAGCTTTTGTAAGGTTCTCTAAACTGAGTTAACAGTGCTTACGATGCCTGCATTTCTGATGCAATCAAGAGATAATGATGGACAGACCACTGTGTTATATTCAAAAGAGTCTCCGTCAGCGTAGTTTAGTGTGGCAATTATTTCTTCAGTTTTTAGATCTTGACTGCGATAATTTGTTTTCACTTGGCATCAAATCCAGCTAGCTATGCACAGGGAAAGTAACTTCCAAACAGAAAAACCGCATGCTAGACCTAACGAGTTGCAAGAAGCACTAAGAGAGCTGTGCAGGGTGGGAATGTCCTAGCAGAAGTAAATGCTGTCTGGACATAAGCAACCTGTGCTCATACAAAAGAACACCGACAGAATTGTTAGGTACCGATCGAGTTCTAGGGAATCAATTCACTTCAGACAAGTAGTGTTCTCTTTGATTGTAACTATTCGTGATGAATGACCGTGAAAAATGGCCCTGGTGCTGATCTTGCACCAACCAAAAAAGAGACTAACAAAATCATTAATATGGGCACCATGATCATGGTTTAGCCAAGAGCATTATAACTAAGACAAAATTCATATGCTCATTCATTTCTAGGTACAACAATAAAGTAGAAAGACCAAAGATCCAACAGAGTATAAACAACTCTCCACACATTCCATAACTGTAGTATCACGTCTAGCCACAACAACAACTGAGGATGCTTTGTGAACTTACATTCTTCGTTCAAGCATGAGTCATCTATCCCTTTTCAGCAGATGATGGCGTTATGCTGAAAGAAATTAGTACAAAAACATACAAAAAGGATTCAGAAGTAACCAAGAAGAAACAAAAGTCCTAGTCGCAAGGGTGAAAAGGCAAGATATCTGAAGAGACCAGCTTTCAATCGGATGAGAGGTGACATCCTCCCAACTTTTGCCCTTCTAGTTTCGAACAAGGAAAGTCGGACTGCATAAATTTTTCTTCAACTACCTTGCATCTTCTTAAGAGCTTAACGAGGTATAATAGTTCCTCATAACTCGTGAAAGCTATATACGTAAGGGCCATGGGTTCCTTCTCTAGAGCCACAATATGTAACTGGCCAAAGAGTCATTCTTTATCTCCAACCACAAAACGGTTTTTTGTTGTGCTCAGGCCCGACAAATGCAGCCACAGACTACATAATCACGAGCCACATTCCAGCAATCATTTGCCCAACAAGTTTAAATTCTGTACCTTTTAAATTACTTACTAGATGGCGTCAGTAGGGACACTCCAATACTAGAGGTGGCAAAATGGGTCATGGACCCATTTTTGGACCTATATTCTTTACTAATGGATCGTATATGGGTTATGAAGATGTAATAGCCCAGCTAAAATGGGTCAAAGTGTTTTAAGTTCAATTCATATGGGTCGAAAATGGGTCATACGTTCTGACCCATTTTCGACCCACTTTCAAAAACCTAAAAAAGCATAAAATTTCATCAACGACCATTGCCCTTCCTCACTCACCTCTGCTGCTTGCCTATGAGCCACCTCTGCCACTCACCTCCACCACTCGCCGTTGCGGCTCGCCTCCAAGTTGCCTCTACCACTCGCCTCTGCCGCTCCCTTGAAGGTCGACGAGCTTCATCACCCACCTCCACGGCTTGCCTCCGAGTCGCCTCCACCACTCGCCGCCGCAGCTCACCTCCGAGTCGCCTCTACCGCCTGCCTCTAAGGCTCGCCTCCACTGCTCCCTCAAAGGTCAACGAGCTTCATCACCCACCTCCGCTGCTCACCTCCGCCAATCGCCTCCCCAACTCACCTCCGCCACTTGCTGCCGGGGCTCGCCTTCAAGTCGCCTTTGCCACCCACCTCTGAGGCTCGCCTATGCCGCTCCCTCGAAGGTCGACGAGCTTCAGCCTCACGCCATGAAAATCCAGCTCGCGGGTGTTGATTTTTGCCTCAATAGCACAACTTGAGCCATTTTAAGCCTCTCAATCCCTCCAACCCTTCCATGATTTCCTCGTCTTTCTCTTGGCCCATCGCCTTGTCCTTTTTATATCTGTTGGGTGGCGCGTGCTTCATTTAGTTTCCTAAATTTCTACTGCTGCTATCAATGCGTGTGATTCTTTTTCTTATCTCTATTCTTAGTCTACTTGTTGGTGGTGAAAGATGATGAAGAATTTGCATAGGAGAAATGATGTTCAATTCGGACACGGAAACTGAGGAAACGTCATTTCTCCTATTCAAATTCTTCACCATCTTTCACCACCAGCAAATAGACTAAGAACAGAGATAAGAAAAAGAATCACACGCATCGATAGCAGCAGCAAAAATTGAGGAAACTAAATGAAGCACGCGCCACCCAACAGATATAAAAAGGACAAGGCAATGGGCAAAGAGAAAGACGGGGAATTCATGGAAGGGTTGGAGGGATCGAAAGGCCTAAAATGGCTCAAGTTGTGCTATTGAAGAAAAACTCGACACCCACGAGCTGGATTTTCACAGCGTGAGGCTGAAGCTCGTTGACCTTTGAGGGAGCGGCGGAGGCGAGCCACAGCGGCGAGTGGCGGAGGCGAGTCGGAGGCAAGCCTTGGAAGCGAGTGGCGGAGGCAAGCGGCGAAGGTGGGTGACAAAGCTCGTTGACCTTCGAGGGAGTGGTGGAGGTGAGCCTCAAAGGTGGGCGGTGGAGGCGACTCAGAGGCGAGCTGCGGTGGAGAGTGGCGGAGGCGAGCCGCGGAGGTGAGCAGCGGAGGTGGGTGACGAAGCTCGTCAACCTTTGAGGGAGCAGCGGAGGCGAGCCTCAGAGGTAGACGACAGAGGCGACTTGAAGGGGAGCGGTGGCAAGTTGTGGAGGCAGCTTGGATGCGAGTTGCTGAGGTGGGTGATGAAGGGCAATTGTCATTGAGGAAATTCTATGTTTTTTACGTTTCGAAAATGGGTCGAAAATGGGTCAGAACGTGTGACCCATTTTCGACCCATATGAATTGAACTTAAAACACTTTGACCCATTTTAGCTGGGCCATTACATCTTCATAACCCATGTACGACCCCATTAGTGAAAAATATGGGTCCGAAAATGGGTCCATGACCCATTTTGCCACTTCTACTGAGGGGTTTTTAGCAGTAGAGATTGTTTGATTAGGGTTGGGTTCTACCGTTTTGTGGCTTAAATGGGGTACAATCACAACTTTGTTCCAGCTGAATGAGTTCTTGGCTTATATCTTATTCTTCTAGTTGATTAGTCGGGTCTAAGGTTCGGACTGGTTGGGACAGCAATGCTTGTTCTTAGAGAAGTGTCTTTATAAATTTTTGACACATTGAGTTCCTCAATTTTTGCTATTGATGCATGTGATTCTTTCCTTGTCTCTGTTCTTAGTCAGTTTCACAATCACTTGATTGTTATTGCTTGTTTGGTTGCATGTTTTCTCTTTTGTACTCTACGGAGAATGAAAGTTGGAGATGTTTTCTTTTAGTGTTAAACAAAAATATAACATGTCATTTTCTCTTTGAGTAAATAATTTGTTCTAATTCATGTTTTCTTTAACTAATTAGTTGACATGTCAAGATCTAATGATGATCAAGAAGAATATTCAACAATAGAAGGGTCTAAGAGGCATAGAGCTACATCCTTATTTCATGAGGATGAGGATGAGGAAGATAACTCTACTTGCTCTAAACAATCGAAAAAATGCACTTCTACTGTATGTTTTGAATTCGAAAAATTCACAAATGAGGATGGCAAAAGAAAGGCCAAGTGTAAATGATGCGAATCAACTTACATAGTTATCCATGGGACAAAAAAATTGTTGCATCATTTACATACTTGTCCCAATCAAGAGGCCAACGTTGACGATTCCATGGAACAATTTGATCAAACTATGTTTAGAAGCAAGTTAGCAAAAACAATAGTCAAACACAATTACACATACTCTTTTGTAGAGCATGAGGCTACCAGAGAATTGCTTAGTTATCTTAGTCCAAATGTGAAGCACATATCGAGGAATACAGCAAAAAGTGATGTGGTAAAAGTTTATGAGAATGAGAAGAGATATTTAAAATCATATATTATGTCACTTTCTAGCAGAATATATTTAATTTCTGACTTGTGGACTTATGTGACAACTGATCATTATATGACTGTCACTGCCCATTACATTGATGAGAATTGGGAATTGCATGCAAAGGTTTTGTGCTTCTCCTATGTGCCACCTCCATACAATGGTGCCATTTTATTGGAAAAATTGCTAACTTTGTTGAAAGAGTGGGGCATTGAGAGGAAAATTTTCAATATCACATTGGGTAATGCATCATACAATGACCGTATGGCTAATATTTGGAAAAGTACACCTTCTATGAGATCCTCTTTGTTGTGTAATCCTCTTTGTTGTGTAATGGGAAGTTTTTTCATGTACATTGTGGTGCACACATTCTCTTATTGTCCAAGAAAGTCTAAAGATAATTGATGGATTATTGCAAAATATTAGAGAATTTGTCAAATATGTGAGAGCTACCCAAGGGAGGAGAGCAAAATTTGTTGAGTGTATAACACAGTCTTGCTTGAAGACGAGTAAAAAAGTACATCAAGATGTGACTACTAGATGAAACTCTACGTACTTAATGCTTGAAGGTGCTTTGGTCTTTGAACATGCATTTTCCCATTTGAAGCTAATTGATTCTAACTTTCTTACATGTCCATCACCTGAGGATTGGGTTAGAGCCAAGAAAATTGCATTCTTGTTGCAACCTTTCTATGATATTTCTACTCTCTTCTCTGGAGTTAGATATCCCATGGCAAATTTATATTTCTATGGAGTATGGCAAATTCAGCTTCGTTTGACAAATGCAAGGAATAGTGAGGATGTAGCTATTAGATCTATGGCTGTGGCAATGCTAAAGAAGTTTGAAAAATATGTGGAATTTGTACGAAGCATTCGAGAAAAGCTTTATATGCTTTTTGATGAATATGTAACCTCTACATCGAGAGATGATCGCTTTGCATCTTCAATTAGTCAAGGTAACATTTCAGTTGAGGACATTGTCGAAAACATTGGGGACAATCTTGATGAGTATGATGCATTTGAGAGTGAACACTTTGGCTCGCAATCTACTAATTCACAATTGGATTTGTATTTAGAGGAGCCCAGGGTGGATAGAAAAAATTCCCTGATCTCAATGTCCTTGATTATTGGAAAGCTAATTCACATAGATATCCCGAGTTATCTCTCATGGCACGTGATATATTGAGTATTCCTATAACTACTGTTGCCTCAGAGTTAGTCTTTAGCATTATAGGACGCATCCTAAATAAATATTGTTGCGACCAAATTTTTGGGTGATCTACCTAAGATTTAGCTAATGAATTGTTAAGCCTAGACTTAATTCGGGCTCTCCCAAGCCCATACCAATTCGCGACTTAAGTTGAAATTTCTTAACAAGCAAGTAGATTTTATCTAGGAGTCGCCACTAATTAGTTTATGGTAGGCCGATTAGACACCTAAGTAAAATAATAAGATAATTATTTTGCTTCTACGAACCAGAGACTTTAGGTATAAGGACTTGGTTACACTAGACTTCTCTAATGCCCATTCGGTACCATTTCTTTTATTTTAAAAAAATGTTTTTGAATGCAGCTTGGATTGATTTTAAATCTATTTCCCTAACATGTGAGGTAATCATGCAGGTGTGCAATCCATCAATTTAACACTCAAGAAAGCAAATAAATAAAAATACAAGACTTACCTCGTACCAACGAAAGCATCTGCATTGTTAAATCAGAATTCACATGATTAACCCTATATATGATTTCTAATTAATACGCAAATTTTTTTTTTGTTTTCATTTAATTAATGAAAATCATGCTTTATGCAATGTAATATAACTAAATGACCTAATTCTAATGATAGGCAATTTTTAATTAAATGGACCTAACAACAATCATTAAATGGCATGCATTTCATGAATCTAAATGACATGCAATGAAATTTTTTAATTTTTTTAATTTTTTTAAAAGAAATGCAATCTATCCTAGAGATCGAAACTAATTTATTCTAAGACATTTTTTTGTATTTTTTTATGAAATTGGAAATTAGAAAACTGTGAAAATTATCTAACTAAATTAACATTCTATCCAACTTCTATTAAGAATTAGGTCAAGCTAAACCCTAATTTAAACTTAGATATTATCTTAACTTGGCAATCTCTAACCTAAGATATAGTCTATCTAGATCAATCTAAATTTACAATGAAATATGCAATTTTTCTAATGTGTAATGACATACAAATGATGCCCTAATTCTGCATGACATATGTATAATGATTATTATTATTATTATTATTAATTTCGAAAAAAAAGTCAAATATTTAAACATGCAATTTAAGCTAATGAAACAAAAATCTAACATGCTAAATTTTTTTGTTTTTTCAACAATTCATGATAAATAAAATGCTTAACCCAAATATGCAAATAACCCTAAAGCATGCAATATTCTAACCCAAACATATTTCAAGATAAATAAAGCAATCACATCAAGACAAACCATTCAAAATCACCAAAGTATCATACACTGTTCAGATCAAGGGATAATATCTCGCTAATAAAATTGATAAATTGATCTTAAGCCTTAAAGATCAAAATATCAATTTTACTCGCTTGATTAATTATTTCATCTAAAGCCTTATAAATGAAATAAAAAACCCAACCGCGATTGCGAATCAGGTGGTATGTTAGAATTTCCAATTATGCATAGGGAAATATTTCAAATAAGAAAACAAGAAATAAAATGATAAAAAAAGACAAACTTGCATAATAAAACAAATAAAATCTACCTAAATTGATTTTTGTCTTTTTATAAAAAAAAAAAAAAGGAATCTTGGCCGGTTCGGAGCTCCAATGAGGGGAGTCGCCGGTGAGGGTTTCTGGCGAAGACATGGCAAGTAGCACATCCGGCGCGGGGCAGCGAGGGTGGACGACGATGAGGGGCTCCGGCGAAGCAGGGCACCGACGAGGGGGTGTAGTGGGCCGCGAGGCTTGCTGTTGGGCACCGGGGGGAAGGCGAGCAGTAGTGGTGTTGGCTTCGGTGGCGTTGGGTTGCGGCAAGGACAGTGGCATGGCAGCGGCTGAGCGTCGGGCGAAGGCGAGCAGGGGCACTCGGGTCACGGCTGCTCTGGGGATCTCGGATCCGCCGACGTTGGTTGCGGCTGCAGCAAGGGATCTCGATCTACCGGCGTCAGGTCACGGTTAAAGGGGGGAACGTTGAGTGTTGGGTCACGGGGGATCTCGATCGGCGAGGGCCGAGGCATGGTAGGAGGCGAGGCGGAGCACGGCGAAGCGGCGTCGGCCTGCGAGTCGCGAGATCGGGGAGCAGCAGTGGCGTCGGAGAAGGGGAGCGACTTGGAGACGGCGAGCGGGGCTCAATTGGATCAGGAAAAGTCGAAGCTGGGTTGCGAGCAGACGGCGCGACGTGGCAAAGGCAAGCGGACCGGCGAGGTGGCAAGGCACGGTGGTTCCGGCATTGCGGTGTCGGCACGGTCGGAGGCCTCCGAAGAAGATGAACAGTCGGTTAGGGTTTCTCTTTTTTTTTTTCTCGACACTGTACACTCTTTCCCCTTCTCCTTTTTCGAAATTCCACTAAAAAAATCAACCTCTCCACATATTTACTCTCAATTTTTTTTTTTTCGAATTCTCCTCCTGTATCTGTACACGCACCACACCTTTTATAGGGGAAAATTTAAATTGTTATGGCATATTTTGTTTCCAATTTAGCTTGTGCATAATACGTTAAATATATCATTGCACCCCGTGCGATATTCTCTTTTATATTTTTCGAATATTCCATCTAAAAATTTCCTTTCTACTCAAGAATATACCCCTCGGTGTATATTATCTGAATATATGAAAAATCTCACCTGAATCAATGCTCACCATCGGTCCAATGCAAAAAATGAAATAAAATAAAATGTTTCTAAACTATATATTATGTAAAATTTTTTATTTTTTGGGGTAAAATTAACTCAATTTTTACGCAAAAATTTAGGTGTCAACAAATATCGTAGTAACTGTCACCTAAAAATGTGGAGGTTGAGCTATGCATTAGAGATTGGTTGTTTGGAGTTCCACCTGAGGAAGATCTTGAGGACGAATCTCTCATTGTCGACTTCCAAGACTATTTGCATTAATTACTTTCTTTTATTTGTAAAGTTCACTATTAAATTATCTCTTTTGTCTCCAGATTCATACTAGCATGTTAAAATGGGTTTTGTCTTGTTCTTGCAATATTGTAGGTTCTTAACAATGTGCTAATATGTGTGTGTATGCACGCGCGCGCGCGCACGGATATATATATATATATACAAACATTAAATGTTGATGCAACATAATAATGAAATTCATGTGCCTATTGCATTCCATATGATGAAGTTTTGATTTGGGGTTGTAAATGATTTTACGTTATTTGAAAAGCTATAGCTTGGTGGTGCATAACTAATTGCTCTTTTGTTCTTGTTGTGTTGCTGCACATGTAAATTGTAGGCAATGGTGCAAAATATGTTGATTGCCAAATATATGAAAAGATAACTCAGTTGAAAGAACAAATTGCAACACTTGAGAAGCGTAAAGAAAGGTTTGTGTTACATGATACGTTTGTTCTTAATATTCCATATTCATTGTCTCATGGATGATACAATATAGCATAGGTACAAGACTGTCTTTGTAGACCAAATTTCAATGTTTCGACAGGCATGTTGTGAGCTTTTTGGTTATAAGGTACCTTCTCTGTACTTGTACCATGTTTTTCCTCTGATATGGTAGTTGACTTCTTGGTAAATTGCAGATATCTGTAGAAGCTTTCATAGTTTAGGGAAGCTGATTAGGGGTGGCCAACCATAAACAAGTTGTACTATGCTTAATTAGTCCGTGTGAACATTTTTACATTGTTTCATTATTGAAAGATGAACTATAATACCACCACCCGTAGCGGCAGCGCTGGCTTTGGGCTCTCTCCCCCTCACGAAGGGGAGAAGTTCGAACCCCAGCGTTGTCGTTAGGGATTTTTAAGCGTGACGCAATGGTGGTGGGTCCTATACTAGCGTCACCTAGGTGTTTACGTCGTGGCTGTCGACTGGCAGTGGTTCCTCCAGTCCAAAAAAAAAAAAAAAAAAAAAAAAAAGATGAACTGTAATTGGTATTGAGTTTAAATTTTCTACCTCTAGAATTGAAGATATCATCATATTTGGGACTTGGTCATGTTCTGCACTTGGTTAACCTGTATGAAGTTGACTTAGTCTGGAAAGAGGGAAGGGTGATAACTCTATGTGAAGAAGTTTCTGAGCATTACATCTTCTTCTTCTTTTGGTAAGGTTTGAGCATTTGCATCTTTTTGTCTATCTTTCTAGGATTTTCAGGAGAGTGGACAGTTTTGTTTGAATTACAAATGTAGCTATAGAATTATTTTCTTGAACGAGCAAATGAGATTCTTATTAAGAGAAGCGTTTACTTTCAATTCTAGATTTGATGAAGCTCACATAAATCCGACTTGCGAAAGACCATTTTCATTCTTGCCTTCGCGGATGTTTCATTAGATAGTGTTCAAATAGCTAATACTTATATTCACATTACAATTTTCAGTTACTCAATAGTATGCTCACTTTAAATAAGAAAAGCATGCGCATAGTCTAATTTTTCATAAATATTTCAATTTATAGGTTTTTTTAACATTTTTTTATTTTATTTACTATTTTTTAATTTAATTTGAGGTTTTTATCCAATTAGCATATAGCTTAAAGTGAGCGTGGGGTTTTTTTTTTTTTTTTTTAAGAATATTAGTGGGTTTTAGCAATATGAGTCGGGTCGGGTATAGGTTGGGTATGGGTCACTAAATTTACACTACAAGAATATGGGTCAAAATGGGTTAAATGTGTCAAATATAGGTCGACCCATTTTTGACCCGACCCATACTTGACTCGACCCACCCATTTGCCACCTCTATCCAATACCAAAGCAACTTTCAAACTTTAGTCAATGGAAGACCCATTCCACTCAGAGAAGAGAACCTTTGCTTATCATCAACAATCATTCAAAACAACAATGACCAACTACTAAAAAGCCAAACTGCTTTTCAAAAAATTCATTCAAATCCCAATTTCCATTTATCAATTGGTCTAGCTAGTAAGAGTATTTCATCAAAAAGTGTGCCTGCCTAGTATGGGAGCCACCAATGGGGTTGCGACAGGTGACGGCGGGGCTCGGGGAGGTGGTGGCGACGGCGGCGTCCGTGTTCAAGAGCAAGTGGCGCTTCGAGGAGGAATGAGAGAGAGAGAGAGAGAGAGAGAGAGAGAGAGTGCCCTCCGCTCATGGAAAGGGAGGCAAAAATGCGAGCAGAGGGTCGTCAGCGTCGGCAAGCAAAGGCGCTTCGCGGAGGGGAGAGAGAGAGAGCAGAGGTCGTGAGAGTGAGGTAAAAAAGTGACGATGGGGCTTAGGAGGTGATGATGGAGGTGTCGGTGGCATCGGTGTCGACGTCAAGGTTGGGACCAACGGAGGCAACCAGTGGAGGCGGAGGGGCGTTGGTGTCACGGTTCGCTGGAAGAGAGGTGCAATGACGAGAGAAAAAGCACAGAACTATTTTTTAACCCCTTGTGATATTGTTCTTCTCCTATATTGGAACAGAGAATGGGGGGAGAGAGAGAAAAGAGATGAAAGAGATGGTCTACAAGGAGAGAGAAGGTTAGAGAGATAGAAGAGAGGGAAGCATAAAATTTTAAAAAGGGAAAATGTCACAAAATCCTTGAACTTTCATCTAATGTTCAATTTCATCCATGAACTTTCTATTTGTTTAATTTGGTCCCTAAACTTTCATTTAATGTTCAATTTCATCCCTGAGCTTTCGATTTGCTCAATTTGATCCCCGAACTATTAATAAATGTTTCATCTAGTCCCCGACTATTTGAAAATTGACCAATTTTGTCATTCCTTTAGTTAAAGTTAACGAAATTGATTTACATGACTTTTAGGCTTTTAAATATAAAATTTAAAAAAAGATGCTTGGAATATCCACATGAAAATTACCTGTAAAACATGTCAAATTGTGGCCACCATCCAAAAAAGAGATACAAAACCACTTATTCTCTATGCTTTTGTAATCAATACTCTCATCTCTAGTTGACCCCTAATTTTCTTTCATTTTTAAGGATATATATTGACTCATAATTCTAGTAATCCAACTTAGTTTCACGTCATCAATTAATGCTCCACATCATCACTTAACGGTTTGAACAAACGGAATGACTAGATGGAACATTTGTTAATAGTTTAGGGACCAAATTGAGCAAATCGAAAACCTATGGATGAAATTGAACATTAGATGAAAGTTCATGGACCATTTGTGATATTTTCCTAATTTTAAATTATCTCAGTGTGGGGCCTGGATTATATGTGAACGACACATGTCAATTTTTTTGTGGTTTTTCATATAGCCCACGTGGAGAATGACTCATCTAAAATTTTCTCAGAAACCTCTCTTGCTGCGTGCTCGCTACCGTCTAACCCGTACTCTACTACCTTTCTCCCCATTGTCCCGCCATCTTTGTTAGTACGTGTATTTACCTGGGATGTCCATTTACTTAAAAGAAAAAAAAAAATTGCACTGCCATCAATTTTTAAAGAACCAATTTATATCACAAGATTTTTGCTGGAAACAACGTAGTTTGTTTCACCTTAAATCCTAAATATTCTTCAATTTTATGTTCAGTTCAAATTATGTTTCTTTTTATATAAAAAAATCACCGAATTTCACTCAAATCTCATAAATTCTCGGTTAACCTTTTGTTCCAAGTCACTGTTAATCATTTAATATAACATTATCACGTCAACAAACTAATGTGGATTTAAAAATAATAATATCATCATGATACTAATCCAAGAAAAACGAGGTTTTGTCTAGAAAATCCAAATCAGCCTCTCCCTCCTTAGCCCCTCAATCCTGACCAGTGTGCAGCCTCTCCCCTGCAACACCATAGGTCTGGTCCGACTCCGCCTGTGATAATCACCTAGCCAACTCCACAGCCAAGCTACCTCCGCCTCCAAAGCCCCCTCTCTCCCGTGACCTCGGCCTCGCGGCGGACAGTGACAATAAACAGTCATCTGCCACCACTATTCCTCTGTCTCTCTCTATATTCCTTTTATATAGTAAAGCAAATTCATAACATAATTTCGACATCGAACACTAGGGTTAGAGTACGTTGCAGCAACAGAAGCAAACAAGGAAGCAATGTGGCTGAGATTTGCTTCGAAAGCAAGATTGCAACCAAATAGAATTGTTATTTATTACGATAATTAAGTGCACATGTCTTAAAAAAAACAAAAACAAAAAAAAATTCATCAAGATGCACACCAAATTGACGATATTTGTAATCTTTTTAACAAATTATTCTACTAATTGTTATAACAGTCATCAGAATACGACCCAATTATTTTGTATGTCCAGCTTTGTAAATAGAGGCCAGAATTTTCTTCAAACATTTATTGTAGACGAAAGGTCTCTCCAATGCAACCAAATGGCCTGCTTTCTCAATGCATACCAGTGTCGCATTATCTCCCAAATTTCTGTCCAAAAGAACATAACCGAACGAGTCAAATTTCTGCCGAAAATAATTGAACGGAAACCCAGTGGAGCAAACAACATCTTTTAAGAATGTCTATTTACAATAATAGATATCGGGTCGGAACAGAGACAGAGAGAGAGAGACGTATTTAACGGGAAATTATCAGTGAACCAAGTACCAGTAAGATAAATAAATCGTTACAAGTGTATCAATACTTCCCAATTAGCTTCATGCAATTTCACATAGAACATATAATAGCTTTATTAGGTCTGCAAACCGTGCAAAAGAAAAGTTACACTGTCCTTGTCGTAAGTTGATTTTATATGTCTAAATTCATTTCTTAAAATTCTGATACAAACATATGCAATCTAACGAGTTGTCTTAATTGCAAAATAAAATTGGACAAAAAAAAAAAACTGTGGTTAAAGTTTATGCCAAGACATGGCTTCTATTCTTCACGATGGAAGATAATCAAGCAAAAGGAAGCAGCAAAGATATGCTGATATCACAATATGGTTTCGGCATTAAAACTTTAGTATTCATAAATAAATAAATATAAATTGATTGACGAACTATTAATTGGAAATCTGTAAACATACTCTTTCAGTGATTTGGCTACTTCAACAGGGAAGATCCTGTCATTCTCGCCCCAAACCAGATGCACCTTCTGCAAAAAGATCCCATCAATCATCAGCCCATTTCCACAACATTCTACAAATATAACTAGAAGGAAGGTAGTTTGAGAAAGTCTTGCGTCCGTAAACCCGAATAATCTAAATCTATTTCGTATCAACCATATGTAGCAATGGAATAAGTTGTAGCGTAATGGCTATTGCATTAATTAGTACATTGTTTGATTTAAGTATTATAGTATCTATTATCCTATTTGTTGTATGAATCACATATAAAATAAGGGGTAAATAGTTTTTTTTTTCATTTATTATGACTCCAATTTGATCATTTAATATGTCCAATTAAAAGAATATTATGTATTACATAGTTAAAAATATGATTGAAATAACAATTATAATTTTTTGAGCATTGATTAATATAATCAGTAATGATTATTCATTATATATAGATAATAAACTATTTGATTATAGAAATTTAGATAACTGCACCTGATAGGAGGCAACTAATATGATGCTAGTTATTGTTATAAATTTAATATAAACCAATATTTGTGTCCTACATAACATAATTATTATAACATCCACTGTTTACAGATTATATCTAGTATTTTATTTATTGACGACATAACATATGTTTATGTCAAAAAAGTATAATTAATGTTATTACTATATATAAATAATTCAACAAATTTAGTCATAATTTGGAATAATAATCTAACATAGATAGAGTGAGTGCAAGAGAAAGACGTGGATATTTAATGTAGTTTTGGCTGTACTACGAATTATGCTATAACAAATATTGCTGCATACAAAAACTGTAATGGGCATTCAATATGTAATATAATAGACACTATTACAACCAAACAATGTTCTACGTATTGCTTCCATGTGGCGCCACAGGATCTCATGGCTGGCAATAGCATTAAGTGGGTTCACATGCATTCTAGTTGGCAGTAGCATTAAGTGGGTTCACATGCACTTCACATGCACCGAGTGCATGTTACAATTTTGCGTGTAGTCATTTACTTAGGTTCTAACCCTTACTTTCTTTTGCTTTTTCCATTTCTGTCCCAAACTCTATACAGGTTCTTACTAGAATATGTAGGTTTTTGCATCACATAAGTTTTGGCCACTAATCCTCTCACTTGAATCTAGTTATAGATCTGACCTTGAAGGATGAGCTTGTGATAATCTCTGCCAGTATAGATATACTCTTGAAGGATAAGCTTGTGATGATCTTTGTCAATCATGCTCAATTGAAAAGCCTTGATTTTTGGTTTTTTTGTTTATTTTGGAGATCTATAGGTTTGTTTTACCGTTAGTATAATAAGTGATGTGAGAGAACTTGAATGAGCATTTATCAGCTAGATAGTGTTCGAACATCAGTTAAGAAATGGCAAAAGAACTATACAAGTGCCAAAACTTGACACACGAGAGAACACTTAAGTGCCAAAATGACACTTAAGTGTCAAAAGTTACAAAAGTTACACTTAAGTGTCATTTAAAAAAAAAAAATTGGCAGACCTTAGTGCCAAATCCAGCGTTCTTGGCCATAAATCCTACGTGTCAATTTTTTAATAATATAACTCACTATATGACTCATTAAAGAGCTGAGTCAACAAAGAAGAGTCAAAACGACATTGCTTTGACTCTTTTTTGAATTTTAATATAAATTAAATTAAATTAAATTTAAAAATAACTCATTTAAAAAAAAGAGGAAGAAGATAAAGATTACAGAAGTCGAGGGATCAACCCTTGCCGTTGCCTCCCACGGTCACCAGGAAGGACCGGCAATGATGGGGGAAAGGTTAGCCAAGGTCAACGAGCCCTGGCCAAGGGTCGATAACCCTGGTTGACCTATGGTAAAGGCCTACCCCCTAGCTAGAGACGGCCCTTGGTTTGACTGGGCAAGGGTTGATGTCTCTTGCTGGATCTTGGGAGGGCCACGACCTTAGCCTCAGATCTAGGCGAGAACTTGCATGCTATGAAGCATGGACACATTTCTGTAGCCTCCATGTCGTGTCGACGTGTCGGACACGCTCGAACACGCGGTCAACATGTGTCAAATTTTCCGACATGTGGTCAAATCTTCTTGACAAGTTTCAACACGCATGTCCAAGAGAGATGATCATTGAAGAAAATAATGGCAAGGGTGCAGAGTCGACGGCAAGGGAGTGACCGTGAGGCTGCGATGGTGAGAAAAGGCTAAAGGAAGAGCAGAGACCGAGGCAACCTAGAGAGAGGACCGCAACTGCGATGGAGGGCCGGAGGCAAGGCGGCGAACAATTGTGATGAGGCGACCGAGAGAGAGAAGAGATTGAGAGGAGGAGGAGAAGGCCAGGGCTAGGGTTTGGGGGCGGGGGAACTCAAAAAATTAAAAATAAGATTTTGATGGGACATTGCCGTGATTTCTTCTTTCTGGAGAGAGGAGAATATGAGTGTTCAATTTTCAAGAAAGAAGTGACGCAGCCCCGGGGGGTGGCGGCGGCGGCGTGGGAGGTGCGAGGGAAAGGGGAGTAAAATAAGTTTGTTGAGACGGCGTGGGAGATGCGAGGGAAAGAAGAGTGAAATAAGTTTGTTGAGGGGCAGGATAAAGGGGTGGGTGGGGGTTGGCGTGGACCCCAAGGACTTTTTTTTTTTTTATTAGAATAGTAAATAAGGAGACTATAAAGTGGGGAGAAGAAACGATGGAAAGAGAGTGAAATAAATGTGGGGTGAGAGTTGGGGTGGACCACAAGGGCTTTTTTTATTAGAAAAATAAATAAGAAAAGCTATAAAGTGATTTCAGAAAATAAAAGTGTTGAATGTTGAATAATAATAAATTTTGGTTATTGTAAAAGATTATAGATTTATTTAAACAAGTTAATTCTAATTTCTTTTTAGTCATTAGTTTCATTAATACTTTTTTTAGAGTTAGAAATATGTTCTCAAACATAATTACGCATTAACTATGAATATGTCTTTCAAATTTCCTATGAATAGATTTATTAATATTATTAGTGTAAGTGCATTGTTTGCTTTTTTATTATTATTTATTTAATTATGAATTTGAATCAAATTAATTAAAAATAAAAATATTCATTTAATATATAACATATTGGATCGTGTTGAAATTCCCTACTTTTTGAGGAATGACATGTTGGTGTGTTGTGTCGTGTTGTGCGTATGTCGCGTATTCGTGTCAGTGTTACATAGCTTGTAGGCCGTCACCGCCAGTCAGCCAAGGTCGCGGCCCTTGGCCAGGGCTCGGTGACCCCAATTGACCCTCCCCCACTGCCCTAACCCTTCCTGGTGATGGTGGGGAGGCAGCAACGAGGGCTAAGCCCTCGCCTTCTGCAATGTTTATCTTCTTCTTTTAATAATAGTAATAATTTAGTTTTAAATTTAATTTAATTTGATTTATATTAAAATTCAAATTCAAGGCAAAACGACTTCGTTTTGCACTTGTCTCATTGAAAAAACCTCATTTTAGTATTTTGGTTAGATTTTCTCATTGTTGGGACTTAACTAATCCATTTTGCTCCGATTTTTGCACTTAAGTGCTCTTCCGTGCTAAGTTTTGGCACTCCAAGGGTCTGAGTCTCGATAAGAAATATAGCAAATTTATATCAAGGTAAATATACCTAGCATTTCCACTAGGGTATACTAAATTGAACACAAAAAATATCAATTTCAATTATACATATGTATTTAAAGGCATGCACATGCAATTACATATGGTATTCCAGCCTAGACTATATATATAATTATCTTAGGATAATTATAAAAAAAGTCGTAAATATATTACATTAGTTTCAATTTAGTTATATACATTTTAATTGTTTTTTAATTAAATCCATCCAACCAATTTTGGCTAAAAATCACTGATGTAGATACTGAGCATCCTATGTGGCATGGTCGATACTAATGTGGAATCTTTTTTTTAATGTTTTAACTTCTTTCTTTTTTTCTTTTTTTCTCTTTTCCTTCTTTCCTTTTTTTTTCATTGTGTCCGACGAGAGTCGTCGAAGCTCGCTAGTAGGCAAGACCATTGTGGTTGTAGGTGAAGCTGCCTTCACCATTTCTAGGCAAGGCCAACCTCGCCAGCCAAGGACAAAGCCACCTTCGCTTGTGGCCGGCAAAGGCTCCATGGCCCTCGCATGCAGTCGGTGAGGGCTTCATGACCCTCTCCCAGTGGCCAACGAGCTGTAATGACCCTCCCCCAGCCATAGTAGAGAGAGAGAGAGAGAGAGAGAAGAAGAAGAAGAAGAAGAAGAAGAAGAAGAAGAAGAAGAAGAAAAAAGAAGAAAAAGGAACAAAAATTAATGAAAAATTGAAAAAATATTAAAAATTTAAAAATTATCCATGTTAGCCCGGTCATGCCACGTAGCATGACCAACATCCAAGCCAGCAATATTTGGTAAAAATTGATTAAATGAACTCAATTGGTAAAACGTGAAAATGTTTAGAATTAAATTGATATAAGTGCAATAAATTTGAAACTTTTATGGTAATTTTCATGAATTATCTTAGTTGTCGATGCAAAAGCCACACATCATCTAACGAGATGAAAGGGTTGACATCAAGTCAATTATGCATATCTTGCATAGACATGTTATGAACTTAATACATATAATCTACCATTGGATTTGGTGAGAACCATGGAAAGTAATTTTACAAGTTGCGAGGATAAGTGTTCTTAGGACTAGCTTTTGACAGAGAAATTGTAGCATACATCACCACTGTGAAAAGTTTTACACGAGCATATTTATACACTATCAATCGAGAAGATTAGCTGGTTATGGTCCTCCAAAAAGGTGAATGAGATCGTTTGTGTATACTTTTCTTGATATAGGCGGTTTTGCTCTATCTTTCCCTTTTGTATACTTGAGCAGGTTACAAACAAGTCTTGCATTGTCAGAACAAAACTTATACTAGAGTGACATGCAGATTTACACAATCCAAATATTATGCCTAGGATCTTAATGTTAGAGAAAATCAACAAAGAATGAAAGAAATAATGGATCTCATCTCATATTGCAGCCACCAAGAAAATTTTCTCAATTAAGTGCCAGCTTGGTTCAGTATTTCACCCATAAAATGAGTATAAATCAGAATTTTTCAACTTATAATCATTTTTTTTTAATGAAATTTTTATTTATTTATTTTGTAACAAAGGATTCTGTGTAGGGTTAAAAAATAAACAACCACCGAAGGAGAAGATTCATCAAACCTGAGAGTACTGCGGGAAAGCGAAATCCTTGTCTGGAATGACCAAAGCCTCCAGCAATTCGGCTCTCTCTTTTCTGCAGTTAAACAAGACCTACCATCCAACGACAAGAAAGGGAAAAATGAGGTAAACATCTCATCTTTACAAGGAGAGTCCATTATAGTTCCAAAAAAAAAAACGGAGAGTCCATTATGATTTTTGCACATGTTCATAGATATCACTAGAAAAATCTCTCTCTCTCTCTCTCTCTCTCTCCTGCTTCTAAACGCCCTAGCGCACCATCAATGCCAGCACCGAACTTGTGACAGCCACCATCGATGGAGACCGCCACCTCCAGTCCCAGCACCACCGTAGGTGGCTCCACTTTGACGACAAGACTTGATTTGATAGATCTCTCTCTCTCTGCCCCCGTCATCTAGGCACAAATATCTTGATGATGATCATTCACCACGGAGGAGATGACATCTGATTGTCTCCCAAAAACAAAGGAGACTAGATCTACTTCGTTTTGTTCTGCCCCAACCACACCATCAATGCTGGCCGCGGTACTTTCCGACCACCACGACTACTAGAGACCTCCAGCGACGTTACAATCAGCGTCACCCCCATTCCAGCAATAAGCTTGATGCAGCATCTCTTTCTCTCTCTCTCTCTCTCTAAGGGAGGCTAATGGATGGTGGTAGTAGTGGTGGTGGGACGGGGATGACGGTCAATGTGCCAAGGATGAGGGATAAAATTGACAGATAAAAGCATATGATCAAAACCTATGCAATTGTTTGTTAGAATTTTAGCTCCATTTATTTCATGAAAAATTGATGATTTGAAAAGTGTTTTTCTAAAAATAATTTCTTGCATCGTTTATAAAAATGAATGAACGAACGAGAAATATTATCATTATCCATGAAAATATTTAGATAACTTATGATTTTTCTAAAAGAGGTACACAAAACAGTTGAAGATCCCGCATTTAATTGTTTTTTTTTTGGGGGGTGGGGGGAGGCTGAGATTTTTTTCTTTCTGTTATATGTTTTACATATCTTATGCGGGTATCACTTATTTTGCAAGGAAATAATTATTCTTGAAAGAAAATATCAAATACATATCTCAATTTTCACTTAGTAATTACCTGCGTACCTCTATTTTTGCAAGTATCATTCACATACCTCTAAGCAAATCTCATATTAAGAAGATCAAATTGCCCCTACTTACAAACTCATTTTAACATCATGCTTAAAATTTGAGGGGTTTGGCTTTTACTTGGTTTTAATTATTTTGGATGGGTGTGAGAATTCAGGATTTTACCAAGAGTACTTTTGTAAAGAAAATGGTATGTTGTAGATAAAGACACAATAATAATAGACACAAGAATAATCAATGTGGAAGCGCATATCCGTTTCCAAAGGTAAAAACTCATGTAGCATTTACTATTTTCAAAGAAGATGTAAATAATCATAGGTTCTACTAATTGTCATGGCTAAAACACGGGCTTCCCTTATGCGAATGTTATCAACAACCGCACGTGATGCACGCGTGCACGCGTCCATGTGCATCCGCACACAAACGCGCGCACTCACGCTTAGAGGATTAGGGTTTTTTATTTTATTTATTTATTTATTTATTTATTGGGTGATATTAGATGCACGGATTGTGTAACCAAATTTCCACATGATCTACGATCATCACTGTCGACGTAATTAGTTATTTGGTTGCTAAAACACACACAAAGTATTTGGATTTTGCTTATTGGGAAATATTAGGTACACAAATTGTATAACCTTTTTATATATATATATATATATATATATATATATATATTCCAGCACTATGATTGTTGAGGTAATTAGTTATTTAGTTGCTAAAATTAAAATTAACTAGTGAATTATAAGAGATTCTTAACATATCAGTTTGTGCATTTTTATATTTAATAATATTGATATATCCGTGCTGGCTAGTAGGATGACAATGAATGATGTGGTAGCTCGATAGACACAGGCGAGTGACAGAGACCACAAGTTATTGAATCATAGAGATCTTGTATTGATAGTACGTTTGTGATGGATGTACATTAGAGAGTTGGTAACTACTTGCCATCTTCATTGTTAGTCTATCCCATGAAATTTTTTAGCATTCTGTATAAGCATGTCCAACTCTTATGTGCAAGTGGGATTACGAATAACACATGAAATTTGACAAATGAGGGTCCGCATGTAAAAATAAATTGGGGCAACATTCTAATACTTTGTTAAAATTGTCAACTCAAAAGCCTAAACTAATAAGTGAAAGTAGATCACATATATATAGAGAATATATAAATCTCATAGATACATGATATGGGATACTTTAACATTCTACTAAAAATAAAATTAGTAGAAAAACTCGTATTACATAATGGATCAATATAATGTGCACATATGAAAAGCACTTAGTCCAATATGACATCAACATGTTAAGACTCGTGAAAATTCTTCCTTCTACCGATATTACAATAATAAATGTCTTCATCAATTTGAAGCAAAGTCAAGTCCTCACTTTGTAATAGAGAGATTCTCCAAGTCCTATATATAGTAAAATGTATCTGGATCATTAGATTTGATAAAATTCTCGTGGGGCCCACACTTATTAAATCTAAAGTTTCTCAAAATTTAACTCATCGAATATATTGTTTGAGATGAATGAATGAAACAAGTGATGAATTGATGAGTAATGGACCTTCCCATAGTTAAGACTAAGGACCACATATTTAAAATAAGTACAATCAACTTCATTTGTAAAAGAAAATTGTCAGTCAAAAATTTATTTGAGAGGCATGCGTACCATAATATTCCAAAATGATGGTACGTGTTGAAAAAATTCAAATAAATTCACCTTAAGAAAAATATCGTAGTCCAATCCAAGCCCTACATGTCCCTGTGTTTTTGTGAATAGCATTTTTCAAACTATGATCCGATACTAGCCCCCAAGGACCTATATAAAAGATTTCCTTTGAGAATTTATCAATTGTAAAGTTTCTAAACTAATACTAGAGAAATTTCCAAATAAAAGCTTAAAATGCTCTTATTTTCTCAAAATAAAGACCTGAAATGGATATTATTTAAAATAGAGGCCTGAAGTAGCCATAAAAGTTTCAACTAAGGACCTGTCTCGCTGACTAGCTAAGAGCATTTTTGATCTAATATAATTTTTATTTTAAAGATTATTTAAATTATATTTAAAAAAATGGGCCAATGATGGTGGGGAATGGCCAATCAAGGGTTGCCAAAGGTCGCCAAGCCCTAACTAGTGGCCAATGACCCTTGCCAATTGTAGGCAAGGGCTTGCGCCTTGGGCAAGGGTCACAGCTCTCACCCAAATCTAGCGAGGGCTACTAGCCCTAGCCTAGAACTGGTCAAGGGCCACCACTCGCAACCGACCCTTGCTAGTGGCGACCCTCGTCGACCCTTGGCCGACCATCCCCTACCATTGCCAGCCCTTCCCGGCAATGGTGGGACGGCAGCGACGAGGGCTAACCTGATTTTTTTCCCTTCCTTTTTTTTTAAATTTATTTTTTATCTAATACGAAAAAAAAAAAAAGGAAAAAAATAAAAAATGTAAAGGACAAAAATGCCTTTGTCAACCGGTCACTTAGGCCATTTTTTGAAATAAGATTTATTTCAAATTCATTTGAAAAAATAAGGACACTTCAGACTCTTATTTAAAAAATGAAAGCACTTTATGCCTTTATTTAGAATTTTCCCTTAATACTATTATCGATCCTCTAATGTGTGTTCTTCTTATATAAAGTTCTGAAACTTTTAATACTGATGAATACTCTAATTACAATGGTTCATGCAATCAAATCCTTTTGTCATGAACACACATAGTTGTAATGCGGTCCCCATAGGAATTTAAAAAATTTAATATTATAGAGAAAACAAACAATTATTTGAATAATCACGAGTATTTCTTCATAACTTTGATAAGCTCTTGAGCAAAAAGAAATAGTAATAAATATTATTATAACAATAATTGATCGACTAAATTCGAATATGTGGAAAGAAGGAACATTTGTGATGATGGAGGTGACTACAGGACAGTATAGGTGCCAACGACTAAGGCTAGGGTAGACGTAGAGGGTGACGACACATGGTTACTCTCTCTCCTCCAATTTTCTCACTTCTTATCGATTTTCTTCTTTATTACTCTAAATTTTACATTGGTCAAAACATATAAAGCTGAAATTTCAGAATTTTAATTTTCTAGTTATGTTCGTAAATTAAAATTGATTAATTCAACAACAGATTCAAAATGATTAAGGGTATTGATGATGAAAAGAATCAATTAGAGTCATCTAATTTAGAGGACTTTGCCGCACAAATTACAGGTGCCGCAATCATTTACATAAAATAGCATCTTATTGGAAAAGTTAAGAAACATAATCATTTACTCAATATAATAAAAGCATAACCAAGCAATTAGTCATTAGCACCAAAATTAGAAATATTATATACTTACGCTAAAATTGCATTAAACTATCCAAAACAAAATATTACAAAAGTTAAAAACAATGAAACATTTCACCAATCTTATACCTAGGGTCAACTATAGTTGAAAATGCTTTTGGTGGGAGAGAAATAAAAAGAGATAACATTAAAATTATGCTATAAAATCGAAATCAAAAAGTAAATTTGATTAAATGATCAATAATAGATATCTTGGTGATTCAAATTTAAACATAAATCAACTAAACTATATCGCATTGCTACAATAAATTGATGATTAGCGCAACATGTTATGTTAAAATCCACTTTCTTATGATAATTTTTTCCATTATATTAAGTGAAGCCGCACATATTTTGTCAATTTAATATCGTCGCTCATAATGCAATCTTGACATGCTAGCAACGTAAGGCCACAAGTGCAAAGGTTGCTTTGAAAAGCACATTAAAATCAAGACTTCCATGGATATGTGACAGGAAAAGCAAAAATTTGTGTAATCGATTGATATTGTCAACCACCATCCATCAACTCTAGTGCTTGGTCCTACATAAATTTAAGAGAATGCATTTTCGGAGTTAGAAATGAAAACATATAACTGTTGAAATTCTCACCCACCTTGTCTAAAAGGGAAAAACAGAGACAAAAGCTATCGAAATTTCCAAGAAAGCCACGCCTGCAACTTTCCTCGTTTTGTTAAGAGAATCTTTTCGAAAATAACAGATATTTATATGTCATCGGATTGTAAAGAACAAAAATTACGTTAAATTGTTCTAAAACAATCAAATAGGATACTCATGCTAGATATGGATAAAAGATATAATTTGAAAAGTAAAAACGATAAATTCCAATTAGCTAGGTAATAAATCGACAACTCATCGGTGAATTGATAATTTTATTTTGATTTGATAGTTTCGATTACACATAATTGACAAATGCATTTCATTCACATCATCACATCATTAACATTATGAAAATTTAAAAGCCGATATTAGAGAATTGATTGATTATTTAGATAACGGACTAAGAACCTCTAGATAAAGCAAAGGTTTTTGTGCATGATCATAGAAAAGTTCGCTTTGGGACGTACCTCTAAAGCGTGCTTGAAAACACATTTGGGGAGTCTAGGGAAGTGGAAGCTGCCAATTTCAAGCAACTTCTTCAGTGCACTCGCCGAATCAGGCAACAGAAATTCCGACCACGCCGGAAACCCCAACCTCTCTAAGCACTCTCGGCTCAGCGACTCCGTCACCACCGGGCCAGAGCACGTCGCCACCACTGACTCGACCAGCTCAGGCTGCAACTCGGCCAACCTGAACGCCACCATTGCGCCGTAGCTGAACCCGACCACTGTGCACTTCTGCACTCCCAGCTTTGCCAGCCCCCTTGCCAGGCACTCCGCCTGGAATCCCACAGTCCGGCAGCCGTCGCCGGTGGAGGAACCACCGAAGAAGAGGAGGTCCGGCACGTAGACTGCATAGTCCCTCGCAAGGGCGAGGACTTGGAACTGCCACGTCAGGATGCCGTCGCCAACGAAGCCGTGGAGGAAGACGACGGCAGGTTTTTTACCGTTGTTGGCATTCTTCTTGAGTCGGCTCGGAGCCCAGATGTTCATGACAGTCCCCGGTTCGACCTCGATCTTTTGAGGTCTCACGCCGGCGAGCTTCATGATCGCTCGCAACAAGGGCTTGTAAATCTTGACAGTGTTCACCATTTTCTCACTCTCTCTCTCAGCCTGATTATGCACGGTGTCGTCCATCTTCGCCATGTACGTCCAGTGGTCATATATTTGTTGGGAATGTGAAGCCGACGGTGCAGTCTGACGCCACGTGTTCCCATAACTTGCTTGTCCGGTTTTCCAAGGAAATTGAAATCTCATTCTATTTTCTTGTTAAACCGCACATCCCTTCTATCTTTTTATTTTTCTTTCGTGCTACGTATCATTGGGGGTTGTCTAGTCCCATTCCCACCATTGGAGCTTACCCCCACCCCCCCCTCTCCCGTTTCTCTCACCCCTTAAATGCCGTCTCTGCAGCCACAACTTTCGGGTGTATACTTTTCCAATTTCCCCATCCGCGACCGTGAGCGAGTGGTGGCAAAGAGCATTAGAAGTTCGTTGGTACTTCGATGTTAGTAGATGCCCTTTCTTTACTATCCCTCCTTCCAAGGCCTTGTGGTTTAGCAGTCCAGTCCATAGAGAGAAGAAGAAAGCACAAACTTCTCTGAAATGACCCGAATTGGCGGATCTTCTCTATCTCCACGTCAAAATGAAGGCTCTTTTCATGAATAATCGTGTCGCCAAGCTCATCCTTGAACTTGATCAGGACGTTGGACAGGAAGACCTTGAACAGGCTTGACTAGCTTCGCATCCTCAGCATAAAGGACAACTCCATCTGTGGCACTGTCCCTAACCTCCAGTCCGTCAGCCTAAATGGCAATGCCTGCTCCAGTATCTTCAACGAGATACTGGGTAGTCAATAACTCCATGAATTTCTTTTTCTTCAATATCAATACATTTTTTTCTTTAGATACTACACACATGTAAAAGAAATGGTTTTCTACAGCATATCTGTGGTCCGGTTGCCTATTATACACCAAACAAAATGATCGGCCCGAATTGCACAACTACTTGTAAAAAGTAAAGGTGTCATTCTTGAAGCGAGGTCCTTTAAGACCTGTTTGGTAATTATTCTGTTATGGAAATAATTTTTGCTCATAAATAATTTTTCTTATCCTGTTCTTTGGACAAATTTCTGAACATTCGAATGCATTTTGGAACTGCACAAAATCTCTAATCATGAAATAGGAAAAGAACATAAATGCATTTAGTATAACCCTTAAATTTTTTTGTGACTAAAAATTTCTTTTAATTCTTTTATAATTTTATGATATTTTTCTTTTATTTTATTTTTTTTTTCTCTCTTCTTCTTCCTCTTATAGTCGGTGACCTTGAGCCTCGCTCGGCCATGGTGAGGCCGACCTCGTGGTGGCTAAGCAAGGTTGACCTCGCCAAGGGCTAGCAAGGATTAGGTGAGGTTGTTGAACCTCATTTTTCACCACTTGCCAACCATCACCGAGCCTTGTGACTAATTAGAGGAGGAAGAAGAAGAAAAGAAAGAGAAAAGAAAAGAGAAAAGAAAATGACGATTCCTAGAATTGTTCCTAAGAACAATTCAGTTACTTTGTTCCACTTTTTGATTTTGTTCCAAATCTATTCTCTGGAACAAAGTTTATGGTAAAAAAATTATAGTGAGCATAATTTAGAATTTTGGATAAAAAAAAATCTTTAACATAATTTTGCGTAGTTTTTATGACTTTATGTTTATATGGTGTTGCTCTTTGTGGAAATTGTGAGGAATTCCCTACTGTGGAAAGAAGATGGGACTGACATCAAGATTAGAAAGAAAAGGACTTGACATCATTTTGTGGAGTTGTGAAGCGAAATGATAGGTGCCTAAGTCAAAATGACAGAACAATAATAGCATGTTTGATAACCAGCCAATTCTTGGCTAGTTTTGTTCTTTTGTTCCTCGAAATATAAAAAGAATAGGACTTCATTTGGTAACATCAACTAATTTTTATACTTTTGAGAACCAATTGAACCAATTTAGTCCTAAACATTTTTACATTAATACAAAGTTAGTCGATTCAGCTAATTAAGCTGGAAATCGTTGATGTGGATTTAGTCATTTTACATGGCACAGCCGGCGCTAACGTAGATATTTTTAATAATATTTTTGAATTCTATTTTATTTTTAATAACTTTTAATAATTGTTTAAATTTTATTTTGTTTTAAAATAATTTGTTTTTGATTTTTTTTTTTTTTTCTTTTCCCTTTTATTTTTGCTAGTGTCAATGGCTAGTTGAAGGCCACAAGCCATGGCTAGCAAGGGGAGCACCAGAGAGGCTTCCCTCGCTACATATGGTGAGGCTAACCCTCACCCAAGTTAGGACGGCCTTGCCATGCCTTATAAAGCTAGATATAATGACAGCAACAGCGAGCTCGGAAGTGGCAACTTCGGCCCAAGTCGATGCTTGCACTCCCAATGTTTGAAGGAGCTGATGAACTGAGCGAGCATGTGACTTATTTTGACGATGGCAATGTTGGACCATGGGAACTAGAAAGGAAATTCAAAAGCAACAGAGGTGAGAAGAGGGGCCAAATTTTGATGGATGGCGAGGTGAAGTGGATGTTGTCGTTGCAAGGCATGTCTCCACTCAGGGATAGGTGATAGTGAACCTAAAATGGTAGTGAGACAAAAAGCTCGTTAGATTCTAGGGTTTTATGAATGGTGAAGAAGATGAAGAAGACAAAGCTAATGCGTCACTCAAGTTGAAGATGAGGCGTGGTAAAGCTATCTTGGCTTGGGCAAAGGTCAACCTCGCCGACACTCGCCCTCAACCGGGGAATCGGCTAGCAAGGTGACCCTCGCGGCCATGAGGGACCAACCACCAAAACCAGCAAAAAGAAAAGGGATAGGAAAAAGATCAAACAACTATTAAAAAATAAAAAATTATTAAAAAAAGTCCACTTCAACATCGTCTATACCATATAGGATAGCCAGCATCTACGTCAACAATTTCTTATCTAAATTGGCTAAATGGACTGAATTAGTACAAATTTAAAAAGTTCTTGGACTAAAGTAGTTCAAGTGAAAAGTTTAGGACTAAATTGTTACTAATGCAGTAGACTTGAGACTTTTTTGGTACTTTTCCTTAAACATAACACATAATTGTCAAATCTTATTGTCTTGTATCCATCAAAGATTAAAGCACGCGTCCCATACCTCTTTGGAACAATAGTACCAAATCAATTAGGTGGAGGATGCACATGGTTACCCAAAAATGTGTGATCGTAGTAAGTTCTTGGTAGGGGTGACATCAATCTAGGGTCAACCCTGGACTAGCCCAATCCTGCCAGTCCTGGACTAGTTCTTAGGGAGACTGGGTCGATCCTTGGTCTTGGGATTCCTGTACCAACACTGTACTTGTTGGTTCTCGATCCTAAGAATTTAGGGTAAATCCAACCTAGAGCAATCCTAATTGTATATATATGTGTGTGTCTATATTTTATTTATAATTTTTTTTATGACCCAAGGAACCCCATACAACCGGTAGCTGGTGGGCAAACCCTGGGGCTGCACGAGAGAACCACCACCCTGCGCAAGTGGTTAAGGCACCAAGCGGTTCCACTGGGTTTCGAACCCCTCACCTTGAGGGCAAGGATCAACAGGGCCTTATCCAGCGGAGCCACCACTGCGGGTGGTATTATTTATAATTTTTTTATATAGAGAAAACCCTAAAACAAATGGCGTCAACAATATTAAATAACTTATTAGTGTGGAGTCCAAGTAATTTTATATTGTTCTTTAATAAGTTAGATTTTTAATGTCTTTTAAAGTAGAGGCATTGTTCACCCAGTAGCGAGGGGTTTGAACTAAGATTTCTAGATGGATGTGATAGGGTATTAGTACGTTCGACACAAGAGCCATAATTTACAAAGAAGGAAAATATTTTTGTGAGGAGTCATCATAGCATCCAAAAAATTATAAATAGCTCCTCGCGGCATCCTCTTCTAGTATTCATTCTCTTTTATCTTATTTGTCATCTTAGTCCTTAATTTGCCAAAATCAAAAGAAACAATTTCTCCGCTCGCCACTTGACATTCGCCTCGCTCTCTTTTGGTTACTCATGCTACTTGCCACTCAATGCTCACCTTGCTTATTGCTCTCTGCTTGCCCTACTCAACACTCACCCCACGCTCACCCCATACTCAATGCTCGCCCCACTTGACACTCATCACTAGCCTCTCTTAGCTGACCTCACTCATCACCGAACCCATTGGGCTAGTCCGATCATCAGTCACATTTTCAAGGAGTACAAAAAATGAAATAGAAAAATTATCAGTTGGTTTCGAGTTGACCCTGAAATCAGACCGAACCTATTGGGTCGGTCCAGTCCTCTGTCCCAAAAATTAAGGACCAACACTGTACGGGTTGATCCAAAGGTAAGGGGGTGGTTTGACCCAACTCGGACCATGCTCACCCCTAGTTCTTGGAGTAGTGCTAAGATATCAGATGGTTGGCTTAGTAATTATGACATAGCTACTTTTATAGCAACAACCAATGGAAGCTGGGTTCTACATTTATATAGGGGCAAAAGTACAACTCAAGTATCAAAAGTTAGTATGGGTGGACACTTAAATGCCAAAACTTCCAAAAGGTATGCTTAAATATAACTTATTTTAAAAATTGGACACTTAAGTGCCAACTCCGACGAGATTTGTAGGAATATGTCGTGACATTATTTTAATAATAAAACTGGTCTACGTGACTCGCTGAAATATTTACTCAGCAATGCTTGTCCCAAAACAATGTTGTTTTTTTTTTTTCTCTAAATTTGATTTTTAATATAAATATAAATTTAATTTAATTTAAAAACTAAAATTAAAAAGAGAGAGAGAGAGAGAGAGAGAGAGAGAGAGAGACGGAGAGAGACAGAGACAGAGAGAGAGAGAGAGAGAGAATAGGGGAGGCCCTCATCACTGCCACCCCATCATCGCTGGAAAGTGCCATGATGGTGGGGCGCGACCCTTACCTTCAGTTGGCCAAGGTTGTCGACCATTAGTCAGGGCTCGGTAACCCCGGCTAACCCTCATGCCGACATCACTAGCCCTTTCCATTTATGGTGGGGCGAAGGCAATAGGGGCCTCCCTATTCTTTTTTTTATAAATTTAATTTAATTAATATTTTTTTGGTAAAGTAATTTAATTAATATTTATATTCATTAAATCAAATTTGGATTAAAACAATGTAATTTTGGGCTAACTAGCCATGACAGTTCCGTGTGGATAAATTGTTTTTCAAAGAAATGCCACATCATTTAATTTAATTTAACTAAAATTTAATTTAAAAATCAAATTTCAAGGCAAAACGACATTGTTTTGGGCTAATTAGCCACGTCAACCTCACATGGATAATTTTAAAAAAATGCCACATCATTTAATTTAATTTAACTAATATTTAATTTAAAAATCAAATTTGGAGGTAAAATGACATCGGTTTGGGCTTATTTTGATATGTCAGTGCCACGTGGATAAATTTTTTTTTAAAATAATTGCCCTATCAGTAAAAAAATGTCGCTGGAAAATGTCACGTTAGTAGTTTGGCTGGAAATTCTCACCATTGGCATTTAAGTGTTCATTTCTTCTCCGATTTTGCCACTTAAGAGTATTTTTTTTTTGGATATTTTGGCTCTTAAGTATCTACCCATGCCATGTTGGCACTTGGAGTGGCAAGCACTCCTTATATAAGGGAAGTTCTGCAAAGTATTGGAAATTAGTAGAAACAACTTGGAGAAGCAAAGCTTTGGAAGTAGTGTGATGTGGCACCCCCGATGGCCCCCGATCCGTTAGGGTCGCCACACATCACTGCCTTTCTCTCAACTTGAAAGTCTATTACTATAATACCATAGGATTTCGATAAATCCATGAGTTATGGGGTCTATATCCTTTCCATTGGTCCCTGCGCAAAAATATGGCGAAAGCGTATCCAACAACTCCCAACGATGCACACCAACTAAACACTTTTATAGATAATAGCCGGACACTTTTATTTACATAAAACTAGATGGACAATTATTAGTCGATACATCAAAATACCGTAGTTTTCTATACTTGGCTATACTTCAAAAGATACCAGACATTTTCAACAGTTACAAACATAAAGTCCATCGTTTAATGTCTGCATCCAAAATTTTCTTCCTCTGCTTACCCCATCTCACAGTCACACCCAACCACTCGATCCCCCGTTGCTATTTGCTGGTGGCGGTGGCAGTGGCCCCAGCATTTGTCCATATGGATGGGCGAATATGACAACATACTCCCGAGGTATAGGGCCGGTGGGAAGACCAGTATCGAACATCATAATCACTCTCACCCGTATGAACATTAGTCCTCGTACCTCAGGGTTGTGATATTCTGAATGCTCCCATTGTAAATTGATCGGAACTCCATAGAATGTACTGGGAGGTGCGGGCAGCTGAGACATTGTGCTTAGTCTGAAATGTTAGTCTCCAAAAGGGGTGAGTACAACCACCCAGCAACAAAAGATCTACTAAACTATGCTATGCGGAACCATCATCATCAAATTTCATGTAAAATTCACAAATCACAATATCAAATGAATAAGTATGCATCAAATCAATAGAATTTTTCAAAGCAATGGTATAACTCAGTTTCAAAACTAGAACACATCATTTCAATCACATGGGTCCCGATTATAAGGCCAAACTGTTATGACACATCCCATTTCGTGTCACATAAATTTGCCCCATAATCAGGCGTAACTCAACATAATAATCAATTTTAAAACTTGAAAATTTTTTCTCTCGAAGCACTAGCGTTTGCGTCCTTCCAGGCATTCCAACCAACTTGGCATCACAAAAGCCTCCAGTTCCATATTTCATTCACCGGGCAACCAAAGCGTGTCATGTCTCACCTCCAGGCATCTCACACCTCACCTAGCATCACGAGGAATCTCCAGGGCTCACTATGTTACCAGCGTCCCCTACCCTCCGAAATATGTATCGTCATACATCTGGGCATCCTGACACTCCCAGGGAACCTCTGGAGCTCACCGGTCCCTAGGCATCCAGAGCGTGTCATGTTTCACCTCTAGGCATTCCGACTCCCAGGGTATCGTTGACTCGAGGGTCCAACGGCAATGATAATACCTCAGCCATGGTATAGCAACTAAATCATTTCAATACCAAAGTATTTTCAAATCATCAATATGGAGAATCCCTTGGATTTTCTCCTGAAAGTCCATTTTCACAAGTACATTTGGCAATCGGCAGGTCAATAAATTCATATTTCAATCCAAACTTGAATAGTTTAAAATACCTTCTATTAAAAGGTTCGAAAACTGAAAATACGATACATTCCTTTAAACATTTGAAAATTATATCATAGTATATATAAATTTTGACACAAATTGAAAGATTTCCAAAACTGTTTTCGAACAAAATTCATTTACCTTCATCACCGCAAGATATAGTGCACAACCGAAGTTCCTGATTGAACTATTCATACGGATTCTTCAATTTCCTAAGCCCAATCTACTTCAATCATCCTAAAATTCAACATCCAACATCCAAAACTCAAATCTTTTCAATCTAGCTGCACTACTTCAGACAAGAACGGCATTGCATTACATAGGCTAGTAGACTTTCACTTGCCTTAAGTTTGACGGTGTCAACGGCAAAAAACCGGGAAGCTCGCGGTCATGGACACGACTCGGCAACAGCAATTGCGAGTGGCGTCGGCGTCGATGGCACGCATGCATGGGCGGAGGGGACGGTCTCCTTCCTTCCCTCTCACTTTTGCTCACTGCTCTCTCTCTCTCTCTCTCTCTCTCTCTCTCTCTCTCTCTCTCTCTCTCTCTCTCTCTCTCTCTGTGCCTGGTTTCGCTCGGTCATTCTCTCTCTTGCTCTCGTTTCCGAGCCATTTTGTTCCTTCACTTAATTGACTTACTTAGTCAATGCATGCAGGTTGCGGTGGCAGCATGGTCGAGAGACAACTGGGGGAGACGTGCCCTTAGCTTGCAGTGCCTTGGAGTCCTGTTGGCGGTTGACTTCCGAAGCAACGTGGCCATTGCTGGCCTTGCATCAGTCAACACTCCACAATTCAGTTGACTCAATTGTCGATCGAATGGGGAGAGATTGGGGCGGCTTGGACGTAGGTGATCTCTCCTCCCCATGCATGCATGCACATCCTTCATGCATGGCCGAAATTCTCCCCTCCTCTGGCTCACAAAAAGACTATTAATTAAAGCCCAAGTCCCTATAAGGTTACATAAATACTTGGGTCGTGTGATCGTGTATAGTCATCGAAACAAATGTGCACATGAGTTTTTGTTAGTAGGGTATACAAGTGGGTGGAAGAGGGTTTCGATTGTGGTGTTACCTAAGGGTAATTTCGATGATCGGACCATTACTAAATGTAACGTATTGGTCCAACGATGATAACGAAACAGTGTCCGCAAATGTTACCAATGACGCAGTGCGACGATACTTTCGTCGATCTGTTGTGGACCGTCACATATTCGAGGATTGACAAAAATCCAGATGTCACAATTCTCTCCTCCTTAGATAATTTTGTCCTTGAAATTTTACATCTCTTACATATCCTTGAAAAGATGAGGGTACTTCTGCCTCATTTCTTTTTCACTTTCCCATGTGGCCTCTTCCATATCGTGATGTCACCATAATATCTTAACTAGTGGAATTTTCTTTGTCCGAAGGACTTGCTCCTTTCAATCTAGTACCCGGATCGGCTCTTCCAGGTACCTCATTTTCTCATCCACTTTGATGGCTTCAAGGGTCGGGCTGATACTTCCTCAACATCGACACATGGAACACGTCATGTAAATTTGCCAGCTTAGGAGGTAATGCTAGCCAATAAGCTACGTCTCCTATCCTTTCAAGTATCTCAAAGGGTCCAACAAATCTTGGGCTCAACTTGCCCTTCATCCCGAATTGTGATATTCCTTATACCGGGGATACCTTAAGAAATACGTGGTCTCCTACATTAAATTCCAAGGGTCTTCTACGCTCATCTGCGTAGCTTTTCTGTCGACTTTGGGCTATCTTAAGTCTTTTCGTGATGCTATCAACAACCTCTGTAGTAATTTGTATTAGTTTAGGTCCTGTCAGTTTTCTTACATCTCCTCCCATATAATGCTTCATAGGGTGCCATGCCTATACTTTTCTAAAAACTATTCTTATATGTAAATTCTACCAAGTTTAACTTTTCATCCCAACTTTCTTTAAAGTCGATGACGCAAGCTCTTAACATGTCCTCTAGTGTCGGATCACTCTTTTTGTTTGTCCGTCTATTTGTGGATGAAAAGCAGTACTAAATTGGAGCTTAGTCCCTAAGGCAATTTTAAGACTTTGCCAAAGGTTTGAAGTAAATCTCAAGTCTCGATCCGACGTGATAGTTACAAGGATACCATGTAAGCGTACTATTTGGCTCAAATATATATCAGCATATTTATCCATTGGATAGTCTACATGAACTGCTAGGAAATGGGCATATTTAGTCAAGCGGATCTACTATCACCCGGTAGAGTCATGACCACTTGATGTCCTTGGCAATCCTTGCACGAAATCCATCATCACATGATCCCATTTCCACTCTGGTATGTCTAACGGTCTCAACAGTCCGTGAGTTTGCGGTGTCCCTTCTGACGTCTTCATTGTCGAGAACACAAAGTTGTCCCTGGCATCTTACTATTCCATCCTCAAAGACTTGAAATTCTAGTCTTTTTCCTAGAGACACTCCACTTCGTAATTTCACAATTTCTCGGTCAGACTCTTGCAAAATTCTAACTTTCTAAATAATTTTTGGTTCAATCCTTAATGCAGTAAGCATACCGGTGAGATAATTTATTTCTAGCTTAAATTCTAAATCTGCCATCATTTCCAACTCTCATACTGGCCATGTCTATAGTCAAGTCTATAGTCAACTTACGACTAAGAGCATCTTCACTTTATTTGCCTTTCTTGGATGGTACCACATTTCACAATCATAATCCTTTAATAATTCCATCCATCTCCTCTGTCTCATGTTTAGTTCTTTCTATGAAATAATATATTTCAAACTCTTATGATCTGTACAGATTTCAAATTTCTCTCCATACAGATAATGCCTCCATATTTTCAAAGCAAAAAATATAGCTGCCAATTCTAAATCATGAGATGGATAGTTCAATTCATGGGGTTTCAATTGTCTCGATGCATAGGCTATGACCTTGCTATGCTGCATCAGAACGCATCCCAATCCTTTGTGAGACGCATCACTATATATCGTGAATCCGTCAGATCCTGATGGTATAGTTAGGATTGGAGCCATTGGCAATCTTCTTTTAAGTTCCTAGAAGCTCCTTTCACATTCTCCATTCCATTCAAAATTTACGTTCTTCTAAGTCAATTTCATCGATGGACCTGCAAGTCACGGGAATCCTTCAATAAATCTTCTATAATAGCCTACTAGTCCTAAAAAACTCTGTATCTCAATCGGCGTTATGGATCTTGGCCAATTTACCACCATCTTGACTTTCGTCGGGTCTACTGCAATTTCTTCTCCTGACACCATGTGTCCTAAAAATATTATCCGGTCTAGCCAAAATTCACACTTATTGAATTTCGCATACAACTTATGGTCTCTAAGGGTTTGTAACACTACACTCAAATGCTGTGCATGTTCTTCGGGTCCTTTGGAGTATATAAGAATATCATCAATGAAAATAAAAACAAATTGATCCAAATAGGGCTTAAATATCATATTCATTAGATCCATGAATGCAGCTAGGGCATTTGTCAGTCCAAACGGCATTACTAGGAACTCATAGTGTCTATAGCGAGTCCTAAATGCGGTCTTAGGAATGTCTTCCTTCTTAATCCTTAGTTGATGATATCCCGACCTCAAGTAAATCTTAGAAAAGACCGAACTTCCTTGCAGTTGGTCGAATAGGTCATCAATTCTAGGTAATGGGTACTTATTCTTAATGGTCATTTGATTCAATTGCCTATAGTCAATGCTTAAACGCATCAACCCATCATTCTTTTTCACAAACAAGACTGGTGCACTTGAAGGAGATGCACTTGGCCTAATAAGTCCTTTGTCAAACAACTCTTGTAATTGCACATTTAATTCCTTCAGTTCCATCAAGGCCATCATATACGAGGCTTTTGATATCGGTTCTGTTCCAGGCATTAGTTCGATCTCGAACTCAATTTCTCGTTCCGGTGGTAACCCAGGCAGTTCCTTAAGAAATACATACTAAAATTCCTTAACCACTCGAATTTCATCGAGCTTAGCCTCTTCCTTCGTATAATCCTTTATTACTGCTAGGTATCCTTGACATCCTTCGTCAAGAAGTGCATGAGCTTCCACTACCGAAATAAGAGCTATAGAGAGGTTTGTTTGACCTTCGAAAAATTCAAAACTAGACCGATCAAGTGAAACAAACTTGATCACTTTTCTATAACAATCCATCTTAGCCTGTTGCTTATGGAGCCAATCCATTCCTTTGATGAAATCAAAGTCATACATAGCCATCACAATTAGATCTATTTCCATTTCTTGTCCTCCTATGGGAGTTTGGGACACCTAGAGTGTCATAACTTAGTACCGAGGACACTTAAGTGCTATAACTTCGGAAATGTACACTTAAATGACAGTTTCAAAGTAAAGTAGAACACTTAAGTGCCACTCCGGTCAAAATCCGGCCAAATAGCTAACGTGGCAATTTTCCGGCAAATTGGGTGCAAAACGACATTGTTTTGCACGTTGACATGGCGAGAAAATTCAAAAACGACGTCGTTTTGTGTTTGATGTGTAAATAATTAATATAAAAATTAATTAAATTAAATGTAAACTTAATTTTATTTAAAATATTCTAAAAAACTTAAAATTAAAAAATTAAAATTTAAAAAACTTAAAATTTAAAAAACTTAAAATTAAAAAACTTAAAAAATTAAAAACTTAAAATTAAAAAACTTAAAATTTTAAAAACTTAAAATTTTAAAAAGAATTAAAATTTAAAAAAACTTAAAATTTAAAACCTTAAAATTTAAAAAACTCAAAGTTTAAAAAACTTAAAATTTTAAAAACTTCCATATTTAAATTTTAAGTTTTTTTTAATTTAATTTTTTAATTTAATTTTTTAATTTTTAAGTTTTTTTATTTTAAGTTTTTCATTTTTTAGAATATTTTAAAGAAATTAAGAGTAATTTTAATTTAATTAATTTTTATATTAATTATTTACACATTAGACACAAAATGACGTCGTTTTTGCATTTTCTCGCCAAGTGAGTATGCAAAACGACGTCGTTTTGCACCCAAGTCGCTGGAAAATTGCCACGTGGGCCAAAGTGGCACTTAAGTGTTCCACTTTACTCCGAAATTGGTACTTAAATGTACATTTCCGAAGTTATGGCACTTAAGTGTCCCTCCGTGCCAAGTTATCGCACTTGGGCTGTTCTTCTGCCCCTCCTATGGTTACTTTGCACTTTTCACATACTAACGTAGATAATACCATATTCTTTAGCGGTGTAAAAATACAAAGAGGCGTCTCAAGAGATGTAGTTTCTATCTTATTCAACTGTCTATACCTTTCAGACACAAAAGAATACGTAGCACCCGTATCAAACAACACATATGCCTTTTTTCCATTTATATAAATCGTACATGAGATAACATTTTTGGAAGCTTCTGCTTCCTCTTGGGTGACCACGTACACCCGTCCTTGTGTTGGTGGCCTCTGTGGATTCCTTGGTAGATGTGGTCCAGCTGCACGTTGCTGCACTTGTCACACTGAGCTGACATTCAGCTGTGACCCATCTTGTGGACAATTTCTCCTAAAGTGTCCTATATGCCCATAGCCATAACATCTCAGTTGGCTATTACAAGGTCCTAGCCCATGTTGTCCACCACACCTCTGGCAATTATTACCATGGTAGGGTACTTTCCCTAAAGTCGGGTCACTCTTGGCTTTTCCAAAATTCCTAAATTTACTCTTTTTCTTAGATTCCCGGGGCTGACCTCGATCAAGATAGAGTCACTTACCTCGTCGGACATCACTAAAGGTCAATTGCCTCCTAGACTCTGATTGCTCTCTCATTAATTCCTGCTCCACCAACTGTGCCCTTTCATAAATCTCAGTATAATCTCTTATATTTAGAGGCACTAGTTGTTTCTTGATATAAGTTCTTAGCCCCTTTAGGAATCTCTTAGCCTTTTCCTCTTGATCCTCAATCAACCTAGGAACATACCTAGACAATTTAGAAAATTTTGCTTCATATTGGTCTACCGTCAGCTCCCTTTATTCTAACTGAACAAATTATGTGATTTTCTTATCTCGGTACAATCGAGAAATGCTTTCTATTGAAAGCTCTAACAAACTCATCCCGGTTTGTGTCAGTGCAGGTGGAAAATCTGTGTCTCTTGAAACTCTCTTGAAACTCATCCCACTTATCTAACAAACTCATGTCCCTTGAAGCTCTCTACCGAAATTTTGCATTTCCCTCCAACTGGTACTTTGCCAAGGTTATCTTTTCAACATCATTACAGTTCAACAACCAGAAAATCTATTCAATTCCATCAATCCATTATTCCACCTCATTAGGACTTCCCATCCTAGTAAACTTAGGTGGTTTCAACTCCAGGAATTATTCCACCAGTCTTGAGGGCGACGTTCTGTTTTGGGTTGTTGCTAAGCTTGTCTTTCCATCAAATTTCCTATATTGGCCAATGCCTGTAGATATCTTCCATTCGAGGTTCAGCCCTTGATGGTTGAGAACTCCTAGTTCGTACCATAACGTCCTGTAGTTTGCCAAGCATTTGCCTTAAGAACAATTAGTGACTCAATGTCACTGGTTGAGCAATAAAATAAAGGTGTTACTAAAGTCACATAAGTAACATAAAATGTTACTTGCAAGCAAAGGTAACTCACAATCATTACAAGTAGTCTATGAGTGAAAATCAATCACTCGTTGTTCATAGTTAGTCAACTACCCTTGGTTAGTGTCCTATAGTATGCATCATTATATCCTCATTTCTTGCTAACGCACCTTATCACTCCAAAAAAAACCAAAGCTTTGATACCACTCGCTGTGGCACCCCCCAACGGCCCCTAATTCGCTAGGGTCGCCACACATCACCACCTTTCTCTCAACCTGAAAGCCTGTTACTCTGATACCATAGGATTTTGATAAATCCATGAGTTCTGGGGGTCTATATCCTTTCCATTGGTCCCTGTGCAAAAATATGGCGGAAACGTATCCAACAACTCCCTTCTTTATATGTAGAAAATGATGCACACGAACTAAACACTTTTATAGATAATAGCCGGACACTTTTATTTACATAAAACTAGATAGATAATCGTTAGTCAGTACATCAAAATGCCGTAGTTTTCTGTACTCGGCTATACTTCAAAGGATACTCGACATTTCACATAGTTACAAACATAAAGTCCATCATTCGGTGTCGGTGTCCAAAAATTTCTTCCTCTGCTGACCCCATCTCACAGTCACACCCAACCACTCAATCCCCCATTGCCATTTGCGGGTGGTGGTGGCAGCGACCCCAGCATTCGCCCATACCAACAGGCGAATACGACGACATACTCCTGGGGTACAGGGCCGGTGGGAAGACTGGTATCGAACATCATAATCACTCTCACCCATACGAATGTTAGTCCTCACACCTCAGGGTCCTAATATTCCGACCGCTCCCATTGTAAATTGATCGAGACTCCATAGAATGTATTAGGAGGTGTGGGTAGCAGAGGCATCGTGCTTAGTCTGAAATGTTAGTCCCCAAAAGGGGTGAGTACAACCACCCAGCAGCAAAAAATCTACTAAACTATGCTGTGCAGAACCTTCATCATTAGATTTCATGCAAATTTCCCGGATCATAATATCAAAGAAATAAGTATGCATCAAATCAATAGAACTTTTCAAAGCAATGGTATAACTCAGTTTCAAAACTAGAACACATCATTTCATTCACATGGGTCCAAATTATAAGGCCAAACTGTTATGACACGTCCCATTCCATGTCACACAATTTTGCTCCATAATCAGGCGCAACTCAACAGAACAATCATTTTTAAAACTCAAAAGATTTTTCTTCCGAAGGACTAGCGTTTGCATCCTTCCAGGCATTCACACCCAACTCGGCGTCGCGAAAGCCTCCGATTCCATATTTCAATCACTGGGCAACCGAAGCATGGTATGATCATGTATAGTCATCGAAACAAATGTGCACGGGAGTTTTGGTTAGTAGGGTATACAAGTGGGTGGAAGAGGGTTTTGATCGTGGCGTTAGCTAAGGGTAATTTCAATGATCGGACCATTACTAAATGTAACGTATCGGTCCAACAATGATAACAAAACGTGTCCACAAATGGGATCAATGACACAGTCTGACGAGACTTCCGTCAATCTGTCATGGACCGTCACATATTCGAGGATTGACAAAAATCCAGATGTCACACATGATGATGGTGCCAATGGGGATTAAAGAAAAGATAAAACAAAACCTGCGTTATATAGAAAATCCAATTGACTGGCATGATAAAAGAGGCTCGTAAGAAGACCAAACCTCGAGTAGAACAAGAGGAATTGAGGCATTTTCCGCTATTCTTGAGCCTGTCTCTTTGCTGTTGCGTTGTAGCCAATTGAGAGCTGATCCTAATGTTAGTGGAAGTGTACAAACCCATTTGTAGATTTACTAGAGAAGTCCTTGTACTTAAATAAAAGACATTGCCTTAACAGTAAACAAAGTGCACGAGGGACCCTTTATAAATAATTACCGGTGTAGTTTATGATTTGGGAGTGTGGGTACTATGCTATAGACCAAGTCTCGTAGGGTGTGTGATAAGCAATCGGAGGGGTGTAATAGTGGCTGGTTTCAATAGCAGGTGGCTATAGACCAAGTTTGTTTTGGCGTGGTAGATCCTTCTATGCATGTAACAAAGCGGTGTATATGCTCTTAGCTAAAATAGTGGATTACAGTCTAATTAAACTATTGGAGCTGGAAGAGATGATGTATGGTTATCAAGCCAACCCTGTGTAAATCGGGCTTGTAGTATCGTTACCCTAAACTCTTTATTGTGTGCACTTCATTTACTAGTTCACTTGCTCATAGAAGCAGAATTTAACCAAGGAGTTGGTTCTGCAAAATTAGTTTTGTTTACAAGAAAAACCAATTCAATATTTTTAGGTTGCTTACTGGGCCTAACGCTATGCAGAGATTCATAGTTAGTCCTTTCTTTAAATACATTTGAGAAACATATCAATGCATACATGGAACCACCCCTGTAGTTTTGTACTACATGTTCTTATCGCAATGAGCATGAATCGCAGAAAGATCATCACCCGCATGAATCAGAAAGACATGAGGTTATTTATATGGAGGATTTTTTTTTTTGGTCAGTCCTACTCTATTCCTACTCTACACTCACTCTCAAACTTTTGCCCTGCCTCTTGCAGGGTGTGGGAGTCGAAACCCACTCCTGAAACTTATGCGTCCCCACCCCATCCCCCTGAGAAGGTGGGGATGGGGAGGGGAAAAATGGCCTTCCATTTACTGGGAATATCTTAATCAATTCGAAGAGATCTTGTAGCTCGTGAAACTTGCCCAAATGACATTGGAAATTCCATTTTGAAATTTAAATTGTTTACGGACAAGGAAATTGTTTCCACCATTTGCCGACGATTGTATTTTTTAAGAATTGTACAATAGGTAATTTGTAGCATTTGATGTTGACGTTGATGCTGTCCACAAAATTATTCTGCATAGGGAAATTTCTTTCAACTATAACACATGAGGCCCTTCTTCAGTATGAAATATCTTAATTTGCAAACTATTGTCGAGATCATACTCTAGTCACTTAAATTTTTAGAAGTGACGATTGCGTGCCTAATTTTGCAAAGTACCCAGGCCTTTACAATGGAAAAAGTAAAAAAAAAAGAAATTCCTAAATTTATTGCATTTGTTGTACCAATTTAATCCTAAACATTTTAATTGTGATAAATTAATCCCAAACTTTTTCATATTTTGCCAATTTAATATATCGAGCCAATCTAAGTCGAAAATTGTTGTCATAGACGTTTATGGTCTTATGTGGCACATCTGGTGCTAATGTGGACATTTTTTTAATAATCTTTTTGGTTTTTTCTCTTCTTTTTTTTTTTTTTAATTTGGACTAAGGGCTGGCGACCCTTATTGGCACTAGGAAATGGTGTCACGGCCTTGTGGGCCCTTTCAATTGCCAATGAGAACCTGGGCAAGGGTTGTGACACCTTCACTTGCCAAAGCAAGGGCATGTGTTCCCTCGCCTAGATATGGCAAAGCCATTACAAACCTCTCACTAGATCTAGGCCAGGTGAGGGCATCGCATCGCTTGTTGGCCTAAGCAAGGGCATCAAGGCCCTCTCCTATTGTTGGCAAGGGTTAGTTGGCAACTCTTGCTGGCCCTTAGTCCAAAAAAATAGTAAACAAAAGAAAAAATCACAATTTTTTTTAAATTACAAAAAAAAAAAATGCCTAAGTTAGCATGAACTATGTCATGTGGGATTATTGATATCTATGTTAGCAATTTCCAACCCAAATTGGCAAAATGGACTCAATGGGTAAAACATAAAAATGTTTAAGACTAAATTGATACAATTAAATAGTTTATGACTGACTTTGGCACAAATGTAATAGATTTATGACTTTTTTAGTATTTTTCCCTTTTCAATTAATGCATTAAATGCTCGAATTTACATAATATGTAAGATCACAATATTCAACTTCCCATTGTCTCTATCTCCTAACCCGAGAAAGCACTTTCAACTAAAGCACCCTAATTGAGTCCCTCCATTAAAAAATGGAAGTTGGTGTTTGTAGAAATGCATAAAATACTAAGTTTTATCCAAGAAATCAGTAAGATTGAAGAAGGTAAGCACATCTAGGATATAACACCATTCTAACCTATCATAAACCTAGGATAGATCAATTTTTCACAATCATTAAACCAGGCATACCAAATGTTTGGGTGTGATTCATACTCCTCATTGGCAGGTGAGCAAGTGGGGTCTAGGGGGGCCATTCCAATGGAGGTTAAGGGGTAGCACCCCCACAACGTCATAGGGCTTATATAATTTGGGCACATAAATAGTCATTGTGTCACCTATTTATAATCTCTTTCTTATGTAATTGAGAGTTGTAACAGAGAGGAGGAAGATGCTAATTATAGTGGAATCCCCTACTAGATGTAACTATAGTTCAATGGTGAACTAGGATAAACTTTATGTATTGATTTCTCTTTCACACCTTACATTCTATTATGTTGTGTTTATGCGCCTAATACTAATATATGGTATCATTGCCAGGTTTGAGGTTAAAGTTTCTTGGTGAAGAGAGATCTAAAAAAAAGAAATATCGAATCTTGGGAAGATGTTGACTGGTCAATCACGAATTGAAGTAGAGATGTTCGGAAGAAATGATTTCAAGTTATGAAAATTGAAGATGGAGTCCTTGCCTGTGGATAGAAATCTTTGGCATGTGATCGATCGAACATGATAAACCTGAGGAGAGTCCTAATGAGAAGAGGAAGGAGTCCATGTTCAATGAATTGAAGTAGTGGATCAACAACGATCAAAAGACACGAAGCTTAACCTGGCTTTGTCTTGCTGATAACGCCTTGGTGAATGTGACCTTTGAGGATATGACGAAGGATATATGGATGAAGCTAGGAAGCCTTTCTTAGAGCAAGTAGCTCATGAAAATGCTAATTCTACAAAAGTGACTATGCAACCTTCAGATGAGTGTAACTGAGTAAGATGATTCTTTGTCTACACACTTAAACGGGTTTAATACTATTTATGGGCAACTAACATCTATTGATGTAATTTGTGTGAAGGAGATAAAGCATGTACCTTATCGTGTTCACTACTGAATTCATGGGAACATAAAATTATTTCAATTAGCACTGGTATAAGTGTGATATCCTTACAGGGCAATGAACTACTCTATTTAATTGTGCAAAAATTGAGGCTATTCTCGTCAAAGGAAGGAGTAATGAATGATCCAAATCCAGATTTGGTAACAAGAATTGTTGTACTAAATTAGTTCGTCCATGATGGGGTGCGATGAGAACGCACTGTTTCACCTTGATACACTACGATGGAAAGACACAATTTGAAGGGGTGTGATGGAGTCATATAAAAGATTCCTAAAGACAATTGTTGGCATGGTTTGGAAGAACGTACATACAGAAAAGAAAGTTTTCATTTTCTTGTCCCCTTTCCATCAAAGAGTAGGCGTTCCATTTCTTCTTTACGAGAATAGTTTGCATTTACGCCATAGAAATCCGGTGCTTTCCTTGTGATTGCATTCAGACCAACGTGAAGTATTTTTTGTTTGTGATTCATCTACAATTCAACGTTCGTTCCGGAGTTAATTGTTGTTTGCATATAAGATAAAGGTAAGTCGTCTTTCGCCGACTTGAATTCCAATATTGGTATCAGAGCACGGCCGTGATTTCTGCCTTGTTTTTCATTGAATTTTCCTGTTTACCATTTGATATTCGAGATCAAGAGTATGAAATCTACACTGTTTGAATGGTCATTGCACGGAATTGCTAATTCGAATAGCCGAAATCAAATCGAAGCGAAGAGCAGGTTCAGGGTTGTGTAGACCTGTATGGTCCTGGCCATTTGTCGAAACCTTTTTTCAGCCAAAATCAATTTTCAAATATACAGGGTGAAATTACTCGTTGATACAAGTCCGACGATGGGTAGATCGCCACCGGAGGATGTTGGACGCGCTCACACATGCGGCCAGAAGCCGCTGCGCGTGGGCATCACATGCCTGAAGCTCTGGGAACGCCAGTCCGTGCGCAACAGGCACTGGTCGGCAAACCCGCACGTGCGCAACACGTGCCGATCGGCAAATCAATACATGATGATGTCATCCAATGGTCGGTTGTCAAATGACATCATCGATGACGTCACCGCCTGTGGCATCCCAAAATTCTTAAGGACCTCTAGCTATATTAAATTCTATGAATAGGTGATGGAAGTACCATCAAATTATGGCCATTTAATCCATAATTTGTAATAAGATTTATGACCAAGCTTTTAATGGATAATTATGTGATAGGAAAGAAAATCCTATCATTGGCCATGTGTTTTATAAATTGGAATTTATGGAATTATGATTTCAAGATTTTGGCCATGTGGAATTTAGTAATTAAATTCTTAAAATAAAGAATTAAAGATGAATAATTGAAAGGGAAATTGTGGGTTTAATTAGGTTGGGCCTTAGGCCCAAGAGTAAGGATTTTGGAGGGCCAAATGGTCGGCCCATTGGAGCCAAGGAGGGGCTGTCGACCAGCCCATTTGCTGGCCCAAGATAGGCCCAAGAAGAAGGCCCATCAGCCTTGCATGTAACCGGACAAGTGGCATGAAGGAGGTGAAGCATGGTGGACACTTGTCTTCCTCCACAATTACACTTGTCCCTCATGCAAACTAAGAAATCATGCAATATATAAGCATCCAAAAGAGAGAGAAAGGGGGGAGAGAGAGAGTGGCATTCGGCCAAGCCAAGTGAGAGAGAGTGAGTTGCGAGAGAGGAGAGGGAGGCCGAGGAGGAAGGAGCTCGCCCGTTCGCACGCCGTCCGTCCGTCGCCGGTGTGCCGCCATTCGTGTGGTCTAGAGGCAAGTGGGAGTCCTCTAGCTTCTCTTGCATGTTTGTATGTTGCTTGCATGTTGAATCTTTGGGTGTTTAGGTGAGAAAAACCGAAGCATAGATGATTTATGTTTGAATGGCATGGCTGTTCTTGTTCGAACCGTGTGAGTCAAAAACTTGTTTGAGCTTGCATGTGTGTTTAGAGTTCGAATTTGGCTTCGATCTCTTCATGAAAATTGTATCTAACATCTTGAACTACAACATACTGAAATTTCGTGAAAAATAATGGAGATTTGAGGGGTTAAAGTCTTGTTCTACGGAGACCTCAGATCTGGAGAGTTTTTACTGATCTCTTGCTGGATTCGTGGTTGCATGTTGGTTTTTGTTAAGAATCTCACTTCGATTTCTTCATGAAAGTTGTAGGAGATATCTTAAAATACAACATACTCAAATTTGAAGTGAAATGAACAAGTATAGCCTAGTAAATCGACTAGATCTTGAAGACGGTGATTCTGGAGATGTATTATAGGACACCCGAGACTTCATGGACCTAAATGACGACTATAATCTGGATATTTGACTTGGATATCTTCACAAAACTTGTAGAGAACATCTTGATGTATAACATATCCAAATTTCAGAGGAAATGAAGAAGAATAGGTAGGTGAAATCTCAGTATTTCCGAGAAGCCTGCACTGGACGATGCGGTAACGGATCCAGAAGCTTCGTGTGACTGTAGAAAATAATCTAGAAAGAATCTGGCTTGAAAGTCTTCAGCAAAGATGAGCGAAAATGTCTTGGCTATAACTCGGTAAAATTTCGTGATTTTTGGAGGTCGTATGGATATTTTAATCGAATTTCTTCAAAAACTGTGCATTCTGGTTTCATCCGAAAATTATATGAGGTTTTGTGAAAATTGGGAAATTGTGTGAAATGCTATTTGACCATGTATTTTGTATGAAGTTATCATCCTATTGGCTTGTTTAATATTTGTTGTAATTTTTATAATTTTGGGAATTTGTTGATATTAAATTTAATATTTATGGAAATGACAAAAGTTGGAATTTAAATAAATGAAAAAGGGCATGAAAAATGGATTATTTTATTGGCCATAAATTCCATTAATTTTATTTCATAAATAATTATACCATGTAGTATGTGTAATGAGGTCTTGATGTATGCATTGAGATGCATGTGTGAATTCAATGTTGAACATGATTGTTGGTTGCCATTGCATCATATGCCATGCTAAATTGAGAACGAAATTGGTGAACATGAATAATGTTAAATGAGGAGATTGTTGTGGCGGATGATAATGCCCCGGGAGTTGGGATGCCTAGAGGTTCGAATGAGTCGATGCCCTTTGGATGCCTGGTTGTATTATGATACATGCCTGGAGGGTGAGGGGTTGTATCATGATGCATGCCCGGAGGGTAGGGGAAACCATTTTCATGGCGAGCCCCGGAGATTCCTCGTGATGCTAGTTGGGGTGCGAGATGCCTGGCTAGAAGGGTAAAGGCCGGATGTCTGGTTGTATCTTGGATACATGCCCGGAGGATACCTCGTGATACTAGTTGGGATACGAGATGCCCGGAATGTGGGGGTGCCGGATGCCCAGTTGTATCTTGGATACATGCCCGGATGGTTCTCACGATGCCAGGATTGGGATGCGGGATGCCCGGCCAGAGAGTGTAAATGCCGGAAACCCTGTCGGAGGTTTCTGCCCGAAGGGAATGCCTCGTGATGCTAGTTGAGATGCGAGATGCCCGGAATGTGGGGGGCCGGATGCCCGGTGGCCTGGGAGGATGAATGCCGGAAGCCTCGGAGGTCTTTACCCGAGGGGATGATGAAATTGATGATTTGAGGAATGGGCGATGTGGTGATCAAATTGAAAGCTAAAAGTGGAAATTAAACCATGGCATGATATGCATGATGATATGCATGGTGATGATGATGATGATGATGATGATGATATGTGATGTGAAATAATGATGATCACCCATGATAATGATATGCATGATGATATGCATGATGATGATGATGATGATATGTGATGTGAAATAATGATGATCACCCATGATAATGATATGCATGATGATATGCATGATGATGATGATGATGATGATGATGATATGTGATGTGAAATAATGATGATCACCCATGATATGATATGCATGATGATATGCATGATGATGATGATGATGATATGTGATGTGAAATAATGATGATCACCCATTATATGATATGCATGATGATATGTATGGTGATGATTATGATAATGATATATGATATGACATGTGTAATGTAATGATGTCATGATGATGATGACATGTATGATACGATGATGATACACATGTATGTGTTATAAATTGATATCATGATGCATGATAGTATGCGCATGGCTTCAAGGTAAGTAACGCCTGCAATGCATGTATGATTTGCATGATGCATTGAGTTGTTATTGGATTCTTTACCTGCTGAGTGGTTGTACTCACCCCTTTTGGGGAATAATATTTCAGATTAGTAGATGGTTTGAGCGGTTGGATATGACCGCAATGAGAAGGATAGCAAATGAGGGAACCTTTGACGCCGACACCTGGTTGATGGACGTTAAGCATACGATTGTGGGAGGAGATGTCAGTCATCTTTTGAAGTATAGCCGAGTATAGAAACATTGGCATTTCGATGTACTGACTAAAGATGTCCATCTGTTTTATGTAAATAAACGTGTTCGGTTTTAACTTATATAAGACATTTAGTAGGTGTGCATCGTTTTCTGAACATAGGGAAGGGAGTTGTTGGATGTGCTTCCGTATTTAAACTGCGCAAGGGACCGATCTAAAAGATGTAAACCCCCAGGTTGTATGGATCCGCTGCAATTGAAATGGTATCAGAGTGATATGTTAATAAGGAAAGTGAATGGTAAGCGAACTGTGGCGACCCTAATCGGATCGGGGGCTGTCGAGGGGTGCCACACCGCCAACGGCGGTTGGCCAGCCGGTGACTAGCTAGCGACAAGACCCAAGACCCGACTTGACTCGACTCGACCCGACCCGAGGTTGACCCAACCCAACTCGATCGTTGACCAGTCAACGGGTTGGACCAGTCAACTAGTCCGGCAGTCAAACCGGTCGGACCGGCCAGAGCCTTTTAGGCTTGCTGCGCGCATGCGCCACACGCACCACACACTTAGATGGCGCGTGTGGGCGCGTGGGAGCTCTGATTGGAGCGTGGTCGGCGGCGTTTAGTTCATATGGATGTGCTCTACACTGTGATATATTTATTTTTTATTTTTTGCTTTTATAAATGTATAAAAATGTGTAGGAAACCCTAAGTGCGCGTATTTTTGGGGGTTGAATGTATAATTTATTCATTTTCAGCTTGTATTTTCTTATGTTTGAGGAGATACAATAGCTAGCCTGTATGAAAATGATGTCATATATGCTTGTAGAGCTTAGTTCGATGGTAGCATGTATATAGTTTAATATACTTGCGGTTTTCTAGTTCCAAGAAAATTTGAACAATGATAGGAAATCCTTATTTTTTCATTACATGTTGAATTACGATTTTGATTGTAGTTACAACATGATTATTTTTTGTACGTTGGTTGACATTATGCTATGTTTTTGTGTTAATGAAAAAATGTACAAATTATATGAGGTCATGCAATTATTTTTCCTAGTGAGAGTTTGTAGGTTGGTAGAATTCGAAGGAGTTCTCACCTAGAACTTAAAATTTGTGCAAATTAAATTTATTAATGATAATAGAACAATTGTACATAGAAGTTAATTAGAAACATAGTGAACTTTCGTTTCTGTGTCTTTTATTAAATTATCATTAATTTAGTTTGTTTTTGCTGCAAATTAAATATGTGTGTTACTCTTAAAAGTGTGCTAGTATTGATTCTGCGTTTATTATGTCAATTTATTATAGCAATTGATTATGGCTTTGGCAGCCAAGACCATTTTAGCTAACCTCAATAGGGGTAAGAAGTTGAACGGTGATAATTATGATATTTGGCACAGAAAGGTTCAGTACATCCTTGAGGAGTAAGAGGTTTTGCAAACCCTCAACCACACCATGGATGAACCTAAGCATGGAACTTTAGCTCAACACAGGAGAGATCTAGAAGCTTATCAAGCTTGGAAAAGGAAAAATAGCATTACTCGCATCACGTTGCTGAGTTGTAGGCAAGATGATCTCATGTTTGAGTTTGAAAGTTATGACAAAGCTCAAGCTATGTGGGTTGTCTTGAAATATAAGTTTGAGGGTAAATCTGCCACTAAGTTAAGGAGACTCACCATCAAATTTGACACATACCGTAAGCGCCCAAAGATTGATCACTCACTAATGTTAATATACCCGTATGTGAATATTGTCTAGCGGGAAAAGCAACTAGAAAACTATTCGGTAAAGAGACTAGAGCCGAATTTTTATTGCAACTCATATATTCTGACATTTGTGGTCCATTGAATGTGAGGGCGAGGCATGGAGCCTCATATTTCATCACTTTCTTTACGCGTTTCGGTTATGTTTTTCTGATCTCCCATAAGTCAGAAACATTAGATTGCTTTAGACGATATATAACAATGGTAGAGAATCAATTGAACAAAACAATAAATGCATTGAGAACCGATCGCGGACGTGAGTATCTATCGGAGCAATTCAAGGCTCCTTGTGATGAAAAGAGAATTGTACGAGAATTGACTATTCCTGGTACTCCACAACAAAATGGGGTAGTTGAGAGAAGCAATAGAACTCTATTGAAAATTTTTGGGTCTATGATGGCGCAAGAAAATTTACCTATCTCCTATTGGGGAGATGCGTTATTGACTACTGCATATATACTTAACCAAGTGTCCTCAAAATCGGTCACTTCCACCCCTTATGAATTGTGGACTGGTAGGAAACCAGACTTAAGTATTCTATGTCCATGAGGATGTGCAGCTTATGTTCAGGATTCTTCCCATAAATATGACAAATTAGGTCCTAGAGGGAAGAAATGTATCGTTATAAGATATTCCAAACACTCCAAAGGGTATGTGTTCATAGATGAACAAGTTGATAGAAGTGTGACCGAAATGGAGTCACGAGATGTCACGTTCTTGGAGAATGATTTTCCTAGTAGAGGTAAGATTGATAAGGACTTCCAATTATATGAGATGAAATATCTTAATAACACACCCACTAATATTGTAGAGGGAAATGAAGGTTTATCTCAACATGCAAGAACTAGTGGGAGTATTGCATTACTTGACGAATTGAATTCAAGAGAAATTCAATTGCATAAAATTAATCGTAAAAGTGTTCCCTGTTGTCGTTTTGAGATTGAAGGGGAAGCATTTTTGATTGCTCATAAAGATGATGCCGAGCTTAAGACTATTCAAGAGGCTCTCTCATCCTTTGATAAGGAAGAATGGAGAAAAGCTTTGGAAGATGAAATTGAGTCAATGACAGCAAATCATGTCCGGGACTTAATTGATCTACCACCCAATCGTAAGGCCATTGAAAAAAAAATGGGTCTTTAAGATTCAGCAAAGGGTGGATGGATCCATTGAAAAGTATAAGACTCGTCTTGTGGCGAAAGGTTATACTCAACAAAAGGGTATAGAAGGGTATAGACTATGAGGAAACATTTTCACCAATTGTAAGGTTTGCCTCAATATGCCTTATCCTAGCAATCATTGCACATTTGGACCTTGAATTACATCAAATGGATGTAAAGATGACATTTCTCAATGGAGAACTAGATGAGGAAATATACATGAAGCAATCAATAGGTTTTATATCTAAAGGTCAAGAGTATAAAGTTTGCAAGCTTCGTCGCTCAATATATGGCCTTAAGCAATCATCTAGACAGTGGTATCTTCATTTTCATCAAGCCATAACCACTTTTGGTTTCACGATGATCGGAAAAGATCACAGTGTATATGTCAAGCGGTCCGAAAATAAATTTGTGATTTTATCATTTTATGTGAACGATATTCTATTAGCTGGAAATGACAAGGTTTTGGTTATCACCATAAAAGAATGGTTGTTCTCTAATTTTGAAATGAATGACATGGGAGAAACTGCTTAAATATTAAGAGCTAAGATTAAAAGAGATCAATCAATGAAACTCCTTACTTTATTATAAGAGTCTTATATAATGAAGATTCTTGAGCGTTTCAATATGCAGCGTTGTAATCCCATTGATACCCCTGTCATGCAAGGTGAAGGTCTAAGTACTGAGATGTGTCCTAAGACTCCAGAAGAAATTAAAGTCATGGAAATTGTTCCTTATACTAGTGCCCTTGGAAGTTTGATGTATGTTATGATGTGTACTCGACCCGACATATGCTATGCTATGGGATAGGTAAGCCGATATCAATCAAATCCGGTCAAGCATGAGAGTGCTAGTATGAACACCTAGAGGGGGGTGAATAGGTGTTTAAACTAAACTTTGGCAAATATATGCAGAATAAAATAAACTTCGAGTAAAACAAAGGAGTTAAGGAAGAGAATAAGAACACAAGGTTTATAGTGGTTCGGCTTAATCCAAGCCTACGTCCACTCTCCCACGCTAACAGCCTTCTTGGCTGGATTCCACTATGCAATCAACAAAAGATTACAACTTCATGTGCAAACACTTAGTAGATCACACTATCTCACTAAGTCACTCTTTTGGTATTTCTCTCACGATCACAAACGTTTAAGCTCTCCAAGGACAAGTGTATGATCGAAGGTTGCTCAGACTTTGGAATTATAAATTCTACACTCTATCTCTTACTTGCTCATCGGTCCTTCATCTCCTTAAATACTTCTTCACTTCCAAACTACCCGTTGGACAGCATCCCAGAGAATCGTCTTCCAATATACCCATTGGACAGCTCTGTATCTAGAAGATTTGGTAGCCGTTGAGTGACAAAGGTAGAATCCCAAGTTGATTCTGATCGCCCATACAAACGGAATCTTGGTTTCCATAAGTAAAGCTTATTCGTATAGAAAGATCTTGTCTTCAAGATCCAACCGTCAATCAATTAGATTGAATCAATCAAATCAATCTTGATGTGGAATCCAAACCAGATTACTAGCCGTTATATGATTGGGCTTGAGTTATGTTCTGTCGAATCTGGATGTAAAGTCTGAGAGCAATAGACTTTACAATCTGAGTCTGAGTACGATAGACTTTGCAATCCGAGTCTGAACATATTCTGCTTCTGAACAGATTTAGCTTTAAGGTCTGAACACCGTCTGAATAAGTTCAGCTTCAACATAGAGTCTGTCTTCTGGTTCAGCTTCAGCATAGAGTCTGTCTTCTGGTTCATCATTCACGTTCAATCTGGAATTTGTTAGAATGAGCAGAAGTCTAATGTAGAACAAACTTTGACACTAAAGTTTGACGGTCTTCAGACTTTGACATAGAAGTCTGGAAATCTTCAGAATATACTTTGGGCATATGTTACGTTCAGTCTTCTGATCGTCTTCACACTTTGACAATATCATTTACATGTTCTATCATCTGCATGGTCTATTACTTAACCATTAAACATGTTAGTAGCCTTTGATTTATTTTGTCATCTTCAAAACATCATAAGGGATTTCCCTAACAAAGAACACTAGAAAGCAGTGAAGAGGATCCTGAGATACTTGAAGGGCACCATGGACTATCGACTTTGTTACCAAGGAAATGATTTATGCCTATTGGGTATTCAGATGTTGATTGGGGTGGAGACCTTGATGAGCAATCGACTTCTGGATATGCGTTTTTGCTCAATGGAGGTGCAATTTCTTGGAATAACAAGAAACATACATGCACCGCCTTGTTTATGATGGAGGCAGAATTTATTGCATGTTCTGCTGCAGTGCAAGAAGTAGTATGGCTAAAGCGTTTCTAGGAAAATTTAGCCACTGTCACTGAGGTTCCAAGACCGATGATAGTTTATTGCGATAGTCAAGCAGCCATTACCTATGTGAATGATCCTAAGTATCATGGAAGAACAAAGCACATTGACATAAAGAACAACTTCATAAGAGATATAATAGTGCAAAAAGAAGTGATCCTACAATACATTTCAACCAATAGAATGGTCGCCGATCCATTTATGAAGGCTATTCCTAGAGACATATTCTTGAGCCACAGGATGTCATTATGATTGCGTAGAATGTGATATATGTTATTGTAGAGGATTATTGGTTTATGTATATGTGAACATATGCACTATACTTATTTGTTTATTAGTGACTTGATATTTTATCAATTATTTTAAATCCATTTTGAGACTAGTACAAGCACACATATATTATTGGAAAGTATGTCAGCAGGCAATGATTAGCTCACTCACACGAGCAATTGCCTCAAGTGCTGTAGTTAGCATGCGGAGATGAGACCTTATGTACAAATAAATGCTAAAGAGCAAGTCTGGTACATAAAATATGTCGCCTTGATTTGAGTCAAAATGAGGTCTGTGATTTGTTTATAATAAGACCGAACATGATAGTCCCATAACCATGTATGCCTGTAAGATGCTGGATGCGAGTACTTGATTGGGCGCTATAGAAAGCGAGCTAATATAGCACTCGAGCTAAACATGAATAAGTGAGAAGCACGTGACTATGTTTAGGCTAAGATCCATATAGTGGATATATTTAATAAATGACATACGCTCTTGTAGAAAGAGAAATCCACTATAACATGTAATTCATACTACATGTGCATTATACGACCAATAAGGGAAGGTGAGTAAAATTATCCCTATTTACTTATCGTGTGAGCCCTTAAGATAATTTATAATTTACCTCATTTTGTGCCCTATGTTACTTTTGACTATGTTCTTGAAGTGAAAGATCGATGTTGTTACTTTAGTATGTTACTGGCGATTGTGAATAGATATGTCTTTATGGGACGTGTCTAAGAAAGCAGTTGTTCTAAAATTGAGAGAGACATGAGTGCAAAGGAAGACTATTGTTGTTTTACATCTATCACATATATTTACTGGTCGACTAATTATATCGCCTTATGTGGTTGCAAATATAATTGTAAATACATGGTGTTTTGAGAATAGTCAAGTATAGCCTTTAAGGGATAGATATACTTGGACTGATGTAACAAAATATGTCTAGGGCACTGTGAGACATTGATTGTTTGTTTCTATTTAGGGTTGTAGCCATTATGTCATCCTTAACAGGTACATAATTTGAGCTCCCAAGTGTAGGTGTACTCATTGATCTCACGGCTTACTTGCCAATATAAATTGTTCTGTAAAGTTGATGAATGTTGAATGCCTTATATTATTGATAGAGCGCTATCAAGCCCATCATGTCCGAGTGGGAGATGTTGTACCGAATTAGTACGTCCATGATGGGGTGCGATGAGAACACACTGTTTCATCTTGATACGCTACAATGGAAAGACACCATTTGGAGGGGTGTGATGGAGTCATATAAAAGACTCTTGAAGACAACCGTTGGCACGGTTTGGAAGAACGTACGTATAGAAAAGAAAGTTTTCATTTTCTTGTCCCCTTTCCATTAAAGAGTAGGCGTTCCATTTCTTCTTTATGACAATAGTTTGCATTTACATCGTAGAAATCGGGTGCTTTCCTCGTGATTGCATTCAAACTAACGTAAAGTATTTTTTTGTTCGTGATTCATCCGCAATTCAACGTTCGTTCCAGGGTTAATTGTTGTTTGCGTATTGGATAAAGGTAAGTTGTCTTCCGCCGACTTGAATTCCAATAGGAATAAATCTTAAGGAAGATTTAAAAATAAGCCTCTTATTTGTTCATGTTCTTTATCTCTTCCGTGTTCCACTTTAGAATCTGTTATGTTTTGTCATGTTCCCATTTTTTATCATTCAGTCATTGATTTGGAAGTCCAATCCCGTGCATCATACAGATAGTGCATCCGAAAAGATGAAGGCAAACTGAACTTTTGTAGCTTTATATGTTTGTGGTTGGGCACTTACTTCACTGGGCATTTCATTCATGTGTGTTGGAGAAATCCTCTTGAAGTGTTTTGAAGTTGACAAAACGTTTCCATCAGTCTAATCTGAAGGCTTGCAGACTCTGCTATTTAAAGTCCAAAGACCTCTGGACAACCAGACTCAAGACTCAAAGTCTATCCTCATTGACAGTTTCTAATCCGTTGAAGAAAGGCTATCCAGAACTGGATGTTTCATTAAGGATGTGGCTTTATCGACTGGAGAAGATCTCTTGGCTGGATATGACATAACGGAATTCTTTATTTGATCTAATTGATTCGAAGATTAAGGATCTGATGATTGGCAAAGTATACATGGAAGGTTCTACTTATGGAAATCGAGATCCTGATTGTATGGGCGAACAGGATTGATGGGCTATCGACATGTTCCTTTAATAGCTCGAATGATCTTCCTAATTGATTCCATCCAACGGGTAGTTTGGAGGAATTCCTTTGGTAAGTGCCAACGGGTATGATGGCATGAAGGAGTATATAAGGAAGACATTCCAGTTGTTTGAGGTGTGCACGATAGAAGAATTCCAAAGTCTGAAGCCTCTTGTTCTTAGTCAATTCATTTGTTGAGCAAAATCGTGTAAACAAAAGAGAGTCTATATTCGTGAGAAACCTTGAGGAAGTGTGGTAGAACATCTACACTGTGGAATCAAGGAAAAGCTGTGCTGTAACTTCTCTTTTGTTCATAGTGAAGTCCAGCAGGTGGGCTATCAGTGCGGAAGAGTGGACGTAGGCTTGGAATAAGCCGAACCACTATAAATCTTGTGTTCATTTCTCTCTTCCCTAACCTTTACTTCGCTTTGATTGCATTTTCCTTTCTACTTTTTGCCTAGAATCGCTTCCGTATCTCGAGAAATTGTTTGTGCACCCATTCACCCCCCCTCTAGGTGCTTATACTAGCTATCTCAATGTGAAGTGATCCATTCTTTTTTTGCAGTAAATTGTTATGATTCAAAGAATGCTTTTTTCTGTCTTGTGGTTATCATGCTGGCAATGGCGCACTAAAATCTGTATTCATTTCGTTGAATGGCCAGTGAAATAACTTTCTATCTGTTAGATTTTTGCGGAAGCGTGTGTGTGCAAGTGTGTATGTGTGAAATATGGGTGGATATAAGTGGACTTCTACGGCAAGGGAGTATGGGTAAAAACTTTATTATAATAGTTGGAATTACAAAGGAGGGAGCATTTCTTGTTTTTTTGCTACACAAACATCTACTAACTCCTATTTATAGGCATGAGTCACCGCCTTACTCTACCGACTTTGAGTACAAAAATTAATATAAAATTTCAACTTGCTTCTTGTCTCCTACTTGTTGCAGCTTCTTCTAGATCTTTTGGTTGCTTCTCCATTATTCTCCATTTTTCTATTCTCTGTGGCTCCACTTTGCTTTTGTTGACTTTTGTTACTTTTCTTTAACTTTACTTCTTGCTTCCCACGTAGTCTTCCTGCCTATGTAGTACTAGAAACTTCTCCAACATATGAGAGTCTTCACTTTTGGCTTGACTTGCATTTTCTTGCATTAAGCATGAATAGTCTAGTGTGTTCTAGTACTTTCCAAAAATGGATCACATCTTTAACACTATCTCGGGAATTAGTAAGATGGAAAAATAGAATGATGATGTCGCCGCTGCCCCTGCTATGCCACCTTTAACATCATGTCACAAGAAGAAGAAGGATGATGCCACTTTTTTGGAGGATATAAAGGATCACGTTGATGAATTCATCAATGCATCCGTGGATGAGCACAAGAGTTGTTTCACAATGACTATTCAAAAGGTATCTTAATCGCACTCTAGCTTCGCATGAACCCTCTTGAAGCATAAAGTAATCTCCTCTCCCTTCCTTCAACTTATTTCCATGTTTTCCCCATACAGATGTTTGGAATGTCAAAGGTTGTCGCGGAGAGGAATGCCCCCACCTAGGAAGTTGAAAGTTCACTGCCTCTTAAAATGGTAGTATCAGGCGGGTTCTAGCTGCTCCCATCATGCAGTGAGTTTAAGTATGGTTAGTTCATGTTCAGTAGGCTTTATAGGAGTGGTGGGGCATTATGGTTTAACTAGACTAACTTGCACTCGACATCATGTTAATAAATGATTTACTCACAAGAAAACTTGTACAACTTGAAATTATCATTAACAAGGATTTGGTGCTATCTTCCTCTTGAAGATGTTTGACAAGTTTAGTATGAAGGGATCTTAAACGATTTCAATTATATTCTTTACTTCTTACATACCCCTAATTCCATTTTGTCTGCTCAATTTCTGTAACTACAAGTTTGCATTTGATTTTACTTTAAAATACACGCACCTATGATCAAATGAAATTGTGATTTTATTTGCAAAATTATCATTCTACCCCGATCTCCTTCCAATTGAAGAAGAAAGTGTAAATTTCACCACCGCCCCCCGCCCGAGGGGGGGGGGGAGAAGTCGACGTGGAAAGCTGGTAGGGGGAAAGGAAAGAAACTTTCAAACGAGCTAGAAGCACTTTAAGTTTTTTTTTTTTTTGGTCGAAAGGAAAAAAACTTTCATTAACGCGAAAACGGGCAACCTGAGTTCAACGCCTTGGAACAAAGGAGGTCTAAAAGACAAGGAGGGGGGATACAGCCCAATTCGAAGGGAGAAGATTTTGCCCACGGGCTTTTGCAACTCAATCTACAATATAGTTAGCCTCCCTTCGATAGTGCCGCAGCCGCAGCTTAGGGAAGCTTTGCAGGAGCGTCACACACTTGGCAAACAAGCTTTGCTCTCCCATGGCGTTTGGCTAGGGTTATGTAGCGCTTCAATCACCACTAGGCAATCCGATTCCATCAAGATTTGTTCCTATGACCTTCCTTTCTACAGCAAGTAGTGAAGAGAGAGATTAAGTGCATGCACCTCTATTTTGGGGCTGATGCTACACTGATGCATCAGGTAAATCCGTCGAGCAACCAGCTTGAAGAATCATGGCAGACACAGGCCATCGATCCTTCGTTTAATGCTGTAGGGAAGGCGCCGTCAATATTGATATTCAGAACACTCGGATCGGGAGGGCGCCATAGTTGATCAGGATGGTGTTAGTGCAAGCTCTGATTTGGCAGCATCCTATAGTAGTGCCAAGTAGATCTAGCATGTGCCAGAGCAGCATGAACAACCTGATCCGAAGTAGGTCTCTTTTGACGAAAGACAAAATCATTCCGAGCCTTCCAGATCTGCCACAGAATATACACTACCATTGCGAGATCTGGTAAGACATCTCCCTTCTCAAGTAAATCAACTATCCAAGCATCAAACCTGTGAACTCAAAGTGGTTGAGTGTTGATCTAGATTTAAGGGTGGGACCAGATTCTTTACGTCAATGGACAGTGTAGGAAAATGTGTTTAGTAGATTCAGGGATAGGATATGTACAGCAATCTTGACATAGCTAACATACAGGGTTTGGAATGACATGTCTATAATAGAGATTGTCTCTAGTAGGTAGGGCATTTTGGCATAAAAGACCACAAGAAGATGCGTAATTTTGGAGCAGTCTTCATTGTCCAAATTTTTGTCCATAGTTGCCAAGGGGGTTGATAGGAAGAGGATGCGCGATGCAATACTCCACTGTTCTCGCCTGATCTGAGTTGGTTATAACCACTCTTAACAGTATATTTTCCATTAGCTCTCCCCATCCAAAGTAGTTGGTCATCTGTGTATTGCGGTCGGATATGAATTTTAAGAATTCCTTCAATAGTCTGATCATCAAAACTGCGGCGAAGTAGGGATTTATTCCGTGTCTACTGTTATGAAATAGTGAAGTTCGCCACCCTCTCAGGTTCGTCTCTAGGCGCGGGGCTGCCAATTATGCCTGTGGGAATCCATTTGTCCTCCTGAATTCTAATCTTCTATCCATCCTTAACTGACCACTGGAGTTTATTTGAGATAGAATCCCAGCTATGTAGTATGCTTTGCATCCCCAGGAGGGTCTAGTACCTTTGTCTGCATGCCAAAAACCTTTGTAATGGAAATAGAGCCCTTTAAAGAGCCTACTCCATAATGATAAGGGTTGTGGAAATAAACACCAAGCCTATTTGCCCAAAAGAGCTTTATTAAAAGCAATAAGATCCTAAAAACCAAGACCTCCAGTGTCTTTGCGGCTCTTGAGGGTATCCCAATTCTACTAGTGTACGTCGGATTTGCTGTTATTAGGTTGCCACCAAAATCTTGCAATTTTCTATTCTATGGATTTACAAATAGAGACTAGGATTTTAAATATAGACATGACGTACTATGTGATTGCTTGTACAACTACTTTGATTAAAATTTCCTTACCTCCTTTAGAAACTAACTTTTCTGTCCACCCTTCCAACTTAGAGTTTATTCATCCCAACATCCATGCAAACATCTCCCGTTTTGATTTCCCCCAATCTGACGGTATGCCGAGGTATTTTCTAGTCTTTGCCAACACAGGTACTTGAAATTCTCTTGCTAAATTTTCGTGAAGACTATTTGGATAAGCACTGCTGAAGAAAATCCCATATTTGTTTGGGTTCACAGCTTGTTCCGTAGCTAGACAATATTGGTTTATAATGTTTGCTAAATTCTAGCATTCAAGGAGTTTTCCTTCCATGAAAAATATGGCATCGTCTATGAAAAGAAGATGAGATAGGGTAGGACATCATCTATTTAATTTAATACCTTTGATATTGCTCATGTCCATAGCTTGGCTGATGAGTGTCGAAAGGACGTTTGCCACTAGGATGAATAGGTACGGAGAAAGAGGATCGCCTTGTCGAAGCCCCCTAGTTGGATAAAAATAAGGTAGGGGTTCGCCATCGAATTTGACGCTTAGGTAAACTGTGGTGCACTACATCACCCATTGGACCCATGTTGCTTGGAAACCCAGCTGAAGGAGGTAGTCATTTAGAAAATCCCATTCCATTTGGTTGTAGGCTTTATGCATGTCTAGCTTCAAAATAGCCTGATAAGTTCGCTTTCGTTTCCTTATTTTGAGTTGATTTAGAACTTCTTGGACCACTAAAATATTGTTTTGGATTTGATGGCCACTAACAAAAGCACTCTGCTCCGTAGAAATTAGCTTAGGTAACCATGGTTTCAGACAATTAGCTAGGACCTTCGAAATTATTTTGTAGATAAAATTGCAAAGACTGATAGGTCAATATTGGTCCAACCTTTCAGGGTGGGATGTTTTGGGTAGCAATGAAATGAACGTCCTGTTGATCTCGATTCGCAGCAAGCCGAAGGTAAAAAATTCTTTCATTGAGAGAAAGATATCGTCTTGTAAAATATCACAATGAGATTGGTAGAATTGTCCATTCAAACCATCTAGGCCAAGTGTTTTTGTTACCCCCAATTGAAAAGTTGCTTGCTAGACTTCCTCTTGAGTGACCTCGCTTGTTAGAAAAGTATTCATGTTAGTTGTTACCATTGGTGGATATTGGGCTAATATAGGGCCATAGTCACGTTGTTCCACTGATAAGTATAGATTTTTGAAAAATCCCCCTGCGTCATATCCTGTAGTAACTTTGGTTCTCGTACCCACTATTGATGTTCATCTTGCAACATGCTAATTCTATTACGTTGTCTCCTTTGAATAGTGGTGGCATGAAAAAACTTGGTATTCTTATCCCCCCATTGAAGCCAGTTAAGCCGAGAACGCATTGCCCAATACTACTCCTCATGTTGCCATAACTGTTGGATTTCCTCTTTCAGACTAGTAATCCTTGCTTTATCATATTGACTGTTAGGTTTATTGGTTAGGAGTTGGAGCTGATGCTGAAGTGTGCTGATTTGACGTTGGCCATTTAAGAATTTAGAGCGACTCCAACTAGCAAGGGCTTCAAATACCACCTTTAACTTCTAAGGGAAGGTTAATACTTGATTTTGGGTAAAGCTCCATGAATCTATAATAACTGTGCGACATTCTTGGTCCTGTAGCCAAAAATGTTCAAAAATAAAAGCCCTGTGCTGCCTAACCAGGAAAGCTGCAGTTGTCAACAGGAGCGGGCTATGATCAGAACCAAGGGCTGGTAAAGCAAAAACTTCAGCAGCCGAAAAAGTAAGTCGCCAATCCAAAGTACATATCACTCTATCTAGTCGTTGTTTTACAAGCTCCTCTCCTTCTCTATTATTAACCCATGTAAATGCACACCCTTTACTGTCTAAATCCATAAGCAAACAGTCATTCAACAATTCTCTAAATGAATGCATGCGGTGGTTTGCCTGGCCGCTTACCTACTTTCTCTCAAGGATACATAACTTCATTGAAATCCATAGCACAAACCCAAGGTAAAGTGTTGTAGCTGCTGATGTGCCGCAATTCTTCCCATAAGTGTTGTCTGAGTTGGTACACAGCTGGCACATGGAGGCAAGTGAGGCGCATAAGAAATCCACTCTCCCCTTCCTTACATGTCATATCATAAAAGCCAAGGTCTGCTGATCCACGTTATAGACATCTGCTCATTCTAGAACACTACTAGGCCTCCTGCTAGGCCAATATGATTTTCCAAAATGCTATTAGGGAACCTCAGCCGCTTCTGAAGTCGGTGAAGCACAACTTGTTGGTTCTTTGTCTCCATAAAAAAAAAAGGACATTGGGCTTTTCTCGAGCCACCAAAGCGCTCAGTGCTTGAACTGTCAGGGGATTGCCTAAACCCTGATAGTTCCAACTGATTAGCTTCATTTGTCCGTTGGTGGCTTATTAGAGCTAGCCACTAAAGCCCAACTCTCGAGGACCACATACCTGAAAGATTGAAGTCTCTAGGAGATGGGATTCATCAATTCCCTCTTTCACTTGATTACGCATGTCATACGGGTTGTAATGCTTTGATTTCTTGAGTGGACCCACTTTTGTACTCAAACGAGTGCTTGTAAGTTTCTTTGATTTCGAAGAGCCTTCTAATACCTCGGTTATTGCGGGGATACATTTGGTCGCAGAAACTTGACAGCTCAGCTTATGCACCTACTCGTCCCTCGGATTACAGACGCCATGTGATCGGTGCTGCCATAGTGATTATTTGGCCCTTAGCTAGAAGCTCTAGAATGTCTTTACCTCTGTTATTGTGTGGCTATTCTACAAGTATCATAGTCGTGGGTGGCAGATGAGTCTTTGGGACTATCTCATCTACCTCTTGGATTTGAGGTGTTGCATAAAAGGTAAGCCAAAACGGACTATGCTCCCGAACCTCGCCCCACAAAGAATTGCCCATAATACAGCTTGTCCTTTCCTTCCAGTTTCTCTTCATCAAATGGATAGTCTTTGCAAGACATAGCGTAATATTCGAGTTTGCCACAAGAATAACAAGAGTTGGATAGGCATTCATATTGAAAATCTAACCAGATATTCTTTCCTTCTAATCTAATTAGTTGTTCTGTCTTAAGAGGTTCCTGCAAGCTAATTTCTACTCTTGCTCTTCCTGCCCCAAGCGTAGTGCCTTCTTTACTGTGAACTTTAACTTCCAGAACCCTACCAACATGACGAACAACTTTACTGATCATGTTTTCTATGCACCGTTCTGTGGGGAAGACTGAAAACTTGGATCCAAAAGCACGGAGTTGAGAAGTCATAGCAATGCAAAGGAGTATTGGGTAACCGGGGTTTGAGGATAACTAGGTGACTCGCAAAAAGCCTAGGTCCATTGTCTAAAATTCTCTATTTTTCTCCTTCAGTTTTAAACTTAATGACATACAAGCCAGCTTCACATTGGGATATATCAACCCGATCAATACGCAAGCCCGCTTCATAGTATTCTAAAAAGCTTGAAAGTTAATTGAAGGATTTGATAGTGTTGGAGAAAACTTCATTATCTATTTTGAAGTTGATAACACATTTCCATCAGTCTAGTCTAAAGACTTGCAGACTCTATCATCAAAGTCTGAAGACCTCTAGACTCAAGATTCAAAGTCTACCCTCACTAATAGCTTCCAGACTGACGAAGAAAAGATTTATCCGACGAAGAAGACTTATCCAAATACAAAGTCTACCCTCACTCTATCTTTAAGGATTTGGTTCATACGGTTGAAGAATATCTCATGGCTAGAGATAGCATCCCATGATCAATTATTCTTATTGAAATCAATTTGAACAATTAGATCCATTGATTGGCGAAGTATATTTGGAATGTTCTACTTATGGAAATCTAAATCCTGATTGTATAGGCGAGCAAGATTGGTGGGCTATCATCACATTCCTTAAATAACTCGAGATCTTCCTAATTGATTCTATCCAATGGGTAGATTAGAAGAACTCCTTTGGAAGGTGCCAATAGTTATGATGGCATGGAGGAGTATATAAGGAGGACACTCAAGTTATTCGAGTGTGTGCATGAAAGAAAAAATCCAAAGTCCGAAACTCTTAGTTCTTTGCTGCTACAATTTGTCGAGCTTAAATTGTACTCAAAAGAGAGATCAAATACTTGTGAGACCTTGAGGAAATATAGTAAAGTCTCTACACTATGGAATCAAGGACATGAGACTATAAGATCTCTTTTGGTTCTTAGTGGAATCCAGCCATGGGCTGTCAATGCGAGAGAGTAGACATAGGCTTGGTCTAAGCCGAACCACTATAAACCTTGTGTTTTAATTCTCTTTCTCTAAACTCTTTACTTTAATTCATAGCCTCATATAATTGTTTACAGTCTTTTATATCTTCAGTCTACTATTTTCATAAAAATGGAATTAAGTTGCTAAGTCTTGCAAAAACTTATTTAACACCTATTCACCCTCCTCTAGGTGTTCATACTAGCATTATCAATTGGTATCGAGCTTGTGTACTCAATTACTTGAAGTGTTTTTACTTCTGAGTTAAAGATCTATGGCTAATATGTTGGCTCCGGTTTGGTTGAAGGCCAAAGTAACACCAGACCGCGTTATTTCGATAGAAAGGAATATAACATATGGAAAAACAATATGAAGGCATTCCTAAGATCGAAAAATCCTCTAGAATGGGATGTGGTAGAAAAAAGAATTATTCATAAAGCTACATCAGTTTTAGAAAGAGGAAAAGAGGTTGCAAACGCTGGCGAGATGACTCAAGAAGAAATAACCAAGAGACAAGCTCTTGATGTTAAAGCAATTTACTCCTTATATTGTGCATTATCTCTTATTGAGTATAACATAATATCTTCTTGTGAAATAGCAAAAAAATTCTGGGATAGGCTGCATATTACCTATGAAGGAACTGATCGAGTGAAGGAAACAAGGATCAATATTTTACTCGGGCAGTATGAAGCCTTCAAGATGAAGCCAAGATAATCTATCCACGACATGTTAAGTCGTTTTACAGAAATTGTAAATGGTCTAGAGTATCAGGGACAACTAATCTCAAGACCCATTAAGGTTAACAAGTTGCTGTGTGGACTTTCCAAAGACTAGAATCACGTAAAGACCTCAATAAGGGAAACACAAAGGATCATGCCACTTTCTGTAGATGAATTGGTTGGCACACTTCAGTCCTATGAAGTGGAGCAAATCAACGAGGAAGAAGATCCTAAAGGTAAGAAATCAATTGCTTTGAGATCTAACGATGATTCTGATATTATAGATTCTGAAGATGATATGGATGATGAAGAGTTAGCTCTTATGATAAAGAGGTTCAGGGAACTGAACAAAAAGGGAAGAAGATTCAATTAGAAGAAACAAAGCACTCAAAAATTTCAAAACAAATCAACTGAGGATAATGAAGCCAATAAAGATGTGATCTATTTTGAATGCAAGAAAAAGGGACACATCAGACCCAACTATCCCATGCTGAAGAAAAAGAAAGGGAAAGTTGAGAAATACAGGAAGGCTCTCAAGGTAGAGACATGAAATGATATTGAATGCAAAGAAAGTGATAAAGATTATGTCAATATTTGTCTAATGGCAAAATCAAAATCAAAATCAAACTCAAATTCGAAGTAGATACGGACTCGGACTTAGACTCGGATAGTGAAATCGAGGTAAGCAATTTAAAAATCCCTACTAAAGTCTTGAAATACATTGATGAACTGTGTCTTAGTCTCAAAACCTCTCTCGAGAGGATTTCCGAGCTAAAAATGGAGAATTCTACACTGAAGCAACAAGAAATTTTATGGAAAGAAAAATTTGAAAATTTAAAAAAAAGTTTTGTTACTTTAAAAGAAAATGCAGACTCTCTTTCAAAATAAAATACATTTTTGAAAAATGACATTTCAAATGTTTCAAAAAGGTTTTCAATAGGATCTGAGAAATTAAAAATGATTCTTTCAGTACAAAGACGCTACTTTAACAAATCAGGCTTGGGAGTGACCTCTGAAACTATTCCTTTAATTGATTTTCCAAAAGTGAAACAAAGAATCAAACAAAGGCCTACAAAATTTTTTTACAAAAATCATTTTCAAAAAGTCTTTGTAAAACCTGTCGGGCAAAGTGCTCTCAAATGTTCTAAGTGCAAATTTTAACATTTTGAGAAAGAATGTTCTATGGTTTGGAAACTTGTTAAGAAGGAATGGGCAAAGATTGCTTATTGTACTAACTCCTCTGGACCAAAGAAAATGTGGGTACCAAAGAAAGCTTGAGTTTCTTTTTTAATTGCAGGTCATTATCAAGAAAAATGTTAAATGGTGTTTAGATAGTGGTTGTTTAAGGCATATGACTGGAGATTCAAGTTGTTTTATAAAAATTTTGCAAATAAATGGTGGAAGAATCTCTTTTGGTGGAAACAACAAATGAAGAATTGTTGGATGTGGAACTGTAAAAATTAGAAGTCTCACAATCAATAATGTCTCCTTAGTGGAAGGACTCAACTACAATTTGCTTAGCATTAGCCAATTGTGCGACACTGGATTCAAAATCAATTTTCAAGAAAGAATATGTTCAAGAACTAGTAAAAATCTTTCACAATCCTTTCTTTGGACGAAGATATGGGAACACCTATCTTCTGGATATAAAACCAGAAAAGCCTCAATGTCTAATTTCAATTCAAAATGAAGCAAATCTTTGGCATCAAAAGCTTGGCCATGTTAATATGAAGCAGATTGCCAAGATCTCTTCTAAGAATCTTGTTCGAGGACTGCCCAACCTAAAATTTCAAAAACCTAACCTTTGCACACCATGTGTATTGGGAAAATAGGTTAGAAGTTCTTTTAAGTCAATAAATCAGGTTTCTACTAATCGTGTTTTGTAGCTTCTACATATGGATCTCTTTTGGCCAACAGAACAAAAGCATAGGTGGAAAGAGATATTGTCTAGTAATCGTGGATGATTACTCACGATTCACCTGGGTTTACTTTCTGGTAAGTAAGTCTGAAACCTTTTCTTACTTTTCAAAGTTTGCTAAGAAAGTTCATAATGAAAATGGATATACTATTTCAAGCATATGGACAGATCATGGAGGTGAGTTTGAAAATCAAGACTTTGCAAAATTCTATGATGAATCAGGTTTTCAGCATGTTTTCTCCTCTCCATACACTCTAGAACATAATGGAGTTGTGGAAAGAAAGAATAGATCTTTACAAGAGATGGCAAGAACTCTTTTAATAGAAAGTAGTATTTCCTTTCATTTTTGGGCTGAAGCGGTTTCTACAAAGATGTTATATTATTAATGAGAGTCTTTTTAAGGCCTATTCTGGAGAAAACTCCTTATGAGTTATTCAAAGGAAAGAAGCCAATTGTTTCTTACTTTCATGTATTTGGTTGCAAATGTTTTGTTTTGAAAAATGCAAATGATCGAACTGGCAAGTTTGTAGAGAAATCAGACAAAGGAATCTTCCTTGGATACTCAACCACTAGCAAAGCCTACAGAATATTCAACAAAAAGACTCAGTCTATGGAAGAATCTACAAATGTCAAATTCCAAGACTCCTTGCAAAATCAACTAATTCAGACTCATCCTGAAGAATCTGAACCTGCTCCAAATTCTATAAAGCCTACCTCCCCTGAAGCAGCTCGGACCTCTGAAAATTAGCGAATAGAAGTTGAAAAATCAACTGAAGTAGAAGAACAACTTCCTGCCAGACCATCAAGCAACTGGAAGCACAAATCTAGTCATCCCAAGGAACTCATCATTGGTGATATTGATGAAAGGATTCGCACCAGATCTAAAAGGCAAGAAGAGTCTAGCGCCGTGGCACTTATTTCTAAAATAAAACCCAAAAGCATAGAAGGAGCTTTAGCTTACGAAAGCTGCATTTAAGCAATGCAATAAGAACTCAGACAGTTCAGCATTAACGATGTATGAGAGTTAACTCCTAAACCAAAAGGTAAATCCATTATTGGAGCTAAATGGGTTTTCAAGAACAAGTTTGACAAAAAAGGAAAAGTGATCAGGAACAAAGAAAGACTCGTGGCCAAAGGATATACGCAAGAAGAAGGGATAGATTATGATGAAACCTACACTCCAGTAGCCACGTTAGAAGTAATTAGATTATTACTTGACTTTGCCTGTTATAAAAATTTCAGGTTATTCCAAATGGACGTCAAGAGTGCATTCCTAAATGGATTTATCCAAGAAGAAGTCTATGTGGAATAACCTCCTAGATTTGAAGATCCAAAGAGACCAAACTTAGTATTCAGACTGAAAAAGGCTCTGTATTGATTAAAACAAGCATCTCGAGCTTGGTATGATAGGTTAAGTAATTTCTTAATGCAAAATAGTTTTATCAAAGGAAAAGTGGATACCACCTTGTTTATTAAAAGGGAAGGTAAAAACTTTCTACTTGTTCAAATTTATGTTGATGATATTATATTTGGATCACCTAACGAAAACTTGTGCAAGAAGTTTTCTAAGTCTATGCAAGATGAATTTAAGATGAGCATGATGGGTGAACTGTCCTTCTTTCTCGGACTACAAGTAAAATAATTGAAAGAAGGAATTTTCATTCACCAAGAAAAATATGTAAAAGAACTTGTTAAAAAGTTTGGATTGGAGAATTGCAAAAAGATTGAAATACCAATGTCTAGTTCTTCGAAGTTGGATAAAGATGAAGGAGGAAAGAAAGTTGACCAGAAACTTTACAGGAGTATTATTAGTTTACTTCTTTATCTTACTGCTTCTAGACCTAACATTTTGTTTAGTGTTTACATTTGTGCTAGATTTCAATCTGATCCAAAAGAGTCTCATCTAAGCGCTACTAAACGCATCATCAAATACATTACAACTACTTTAAATTTAGGTCTGTGGTATCCCAAAGAATGAGACTTTATCCTCTTTGGATATTCAGATTCAGATTTAGTAGGTTACAAAGTTGATAGAAAGAGTACATCTGGTACATGTCAATTGCTAGGAAACATGACAATATCTTGGTTTTCAAGGAAGTAAAGCACTATAGCTCTTTCAATAGCAGAAGTAGAGTATGTCGCTCTTGGAAGTTGCTGTTCTCAAATTTTATGGATAAAACAACTGAGAGACTTTGGAATCAAAGACTCTTGCACCGAGATCAAATGTGACAACACCAGTGCAATTAAACTCACAAAGAATCCAATTCTTCATTCAAGAGCAAATCATATAGAGATTTAACATCACTTTATTAGAGATTATGTTCAGAATGGAGAAGTTATGATTCAATTCATTGACTTAAAGAATCAACTAGCAGACGTATTTACAAAGCCTCTGGAGAAAAGCCTATTTAAGTCTATTTGCACCAGACTAAACATCATATCTCTTATCCAGTAAAGTCTAGATGTGCTCAAGACTCAAAGGTAAAGTCTAAAGGTGTTCAGCCACAGAAGACCAAGAGTTGCGATTGTAAGTTATTTCTATTCCAAGTATTTTAAACTTGAAAAGGTACAATTACTTAATCATTGCCAATTGATTAAAATTATTTTTCAAGTTTTTCTTTTTCAAAAGGCAATTATCAATTTTGAAAAGACAGTCGTTTTCAAAAAAAAGGGAAGTTATTCCTTTTGAAAATGTATTTTTATTTTTCCTTTTATGATGTTTCGTTTATCTCACTTCACATGCTTTATATACTGCCGAGATTCGTCTTCTTCGTTTTTACATTGAAACCCTAGAATACAAAGTTCCTATTTGCTTTCACGTTCTCTCTCGATTTGTCCAAAAGTTTTCACCTTTTACGAGCGAGTCTGTGAATTTCTCCCTTGAAGCAACAATGTCTTCAAGAAAGTCTTCAAGGATTGCAAGCAAGGGACCATGACATATGCCCGAGGGTCCTACGCATTTTGACTTGACCGATGAAGAAGATTCTTCTCCACCACTGCGTCCGAATCAACAACAACCTTCTTAGTAACGTCAATCTTCTCCATCGACTCAACTAGACGATGAAGTTATAGAGGAAGCTAAACCTGTAAGAACGCTAACTCCCAAGGTTGCATTCAAACTTTACTCTAATTTGAAGAAAGGAGGAACACCGATGTCTTTAATCGATGAATTCTTAAGAGATAAAGGATACAAGAATGAAACTATGTTCTTGCGGGAGTTGGAAAAGTTAGGAGTTGTAGAGAAAGTAACGGCTGAAAGAACTTTTGCGAATTTCTGAGTGACCCATTCTATGGCACTGCAAATCAACCACAAGTTACGGATGATGATGAACAGATGTTTACTCACTTTCAGCCTAGAATAGGTGTTGCTGCAAAAGTTGTTAGTGATGGCTCAAGTCTTTTCAGATCGCGAGAATCACAAGAGGGTTTATTCGAACCTTATGAAGAGAGGGTTATGAACCCTAGGAGTGTTGACTTTGATTTCCTTAATTTAATAAAAGTCAATCTACAAGAGAAGCTTGCTTTACTGCAATTGGAACGGTTCTGTTCTGAATCTACTGCTGCTTATCCAAAACTCATTGCATACTTTTACTCAAACTTATCTTTCTTGAATGCAAACGGTTTTTCTTTCACAGTGAAGGACAAGGAATTTTTGGTGGATACGGATACGTTGGCTGACATAATTTGGGTGGAAAGAATGAGTTTCCAACCTATTAGCGTGTCTATTGCTCATGCCACTCTATCATTGGTGAAAGATAGAGATATTGAAGGTAAGATTTCCTACTCAAGGATGAGTGCTTCTAACATCTTGCTGCACCGACTTATGATCAAGCGCATTCATCCCAAGTCGACATCCAAGGCTGATGTCTCTCGATCTGAAGCGAAATTGATATGTGCCATCAACATTGGATTCAAATTCTCTCTACCTTATACCATCTTGTTTCACATGTACCGAACAGTGGTGAAAGATAAGAGACAACTCCCTTATTCTGCTCTTATCACATGTCTCTTCAAACACTTTAAAATTCACATTCCTGCACCATTATGTTTGACATCCATCTCTCTAATGGTGATTGGTTTTAAAATGGTTATAAAGATGCGTTTGAAAGAGCTAAACAAGATGTTGGAATGTATGAAGGAGAAGTCTCCTGTCAAAGCAAAACAAGACTCTATTGTAGCGAAGAGGAAAGGCAAGGAGCCCATGGTTGCTCCAGTAAAGAAGAAAAGAACACTCATCTTGCAAGATGAAGAAGATGAAGATGAAATTACTCTTTCAGCCTTAAGAAATTTAAAGAGTTTTGGCAGCTTTCATGAGACAAGAGAAGAGCTAGAAGAAGGAGGAAAAAGAGAGAAGACATAGAGAAGGAAGATGAAGAACGAGAGGAGAACGAGAGGAAGAAAGAATAGAAGAGGAAGAAGAAGATGAAGAAGAAAAGGAAGAAGAAGAGAGAAGGAGAAAACGATCGGGGTTAAGAAGACTCTTTCAAGCCAACTCGGCTGTCTCCTGTCTAGTGATCTTTGAGATGGCGGGAGGCTGAGCTGGCGACGCTCATCACTCTGAAGCTGAAGTTGATCAAGAAGAAATCTTACCTACTCCACCTAAAGGCAACAAAACAGGGGGAGCTGTTGGACCAAAAGGTATTTCTTCACCTATATTTGCTAGTGATGTAAGTCGTTCTGCAGCAAATCCAGAGGATGTATATGCCTCGCATTACCCAGAAGACAATCATGGTGGACAATGCCAAAGCTCCATCCATTCTCAAAATCCTTGAAATTGACTCGGCTAATCCTAGTTACGCAGAAGCTCAAACAAAGACTTTTCAAGACTGCTAGAGATTCTATTGGACGTCAGGAAACAACAATATGCTATGGGATATGAGATGTGGGATCTCAAGAATGCTTTCATGGCCACTTCAGTGTCTTTGCACGACTAGTTGAACGCCCTGAAGAATCAAGTGTAGACTACGGTGCGGGGTGAAGATTTTCGATCCTTTGAAACAGAGTTTTGAAAGGCTTGAGAAGACAAGTGCATTCTATGGGAGAATTTGAGCTTGTTCGCCTTCCCAAACAACCTTGATTCTCTCTATTTTCAACCAACTCTTTTTCATTTATTCTCCACTTTTGCTGTTGACAAAAAGGGGGAGAGGTTTTATGCAGATTTAATGACTTTTGTTTTAACTATTTGGACTTATTTTTTGGCTTGGTTGTGACTTGGACTGGTTTGGGTGATGATGCTTGCAAGTAACTTAAGCTATGTCATTGATTATGGTAACGATAGTTTTTCTGAGGACTAACATGTTTTCTGTGGTTGCGAGTCGCTAATATCCTTATCCTAATCTCTAATTATCTTTTAAGAATCTTTGTTTGCTTAAGTGTTGTTTTGCAAGGCAAAATGTCCAAATCTGCGGGAAAATTTTGTTACCATAAAAAAGGGAGAGATTGTTGGAGAAAACTTCCTTATCTATTTTGAAGTTGACAAAACGTTTCCATTAGTCTAGTCTAAAGACTTGTAGATTTTATCATCAAAGTTTGAAGACCTCTAGACTCAAGATTCAAAGTCTACCCTCACTGATAGTTTCCAGACTGACAAAGAAAAGATTTATCCAATGAAAAAGACTTATCCAAATACAAGTATATTTTTAAGGATTTGGTTCGTAGGGTTGAAGAATATCTCATGGCTGGATATAGCATCTCGTGATCAATTATTCTTATTGAAATCAATTTGAACAATTAGATCCGTTGATTGGTGAAGTATACTTGGAATGTTTTACTTATGGAAACCTAGATCGATTGTATGGATGAGCAAGATTGGTGGGCTATCATCACATTCCTTAAACAACTCGAAATCTTCCTAATTGATTCTATCCAACGGGTAGATTGAAAGAACTCCTTTGGAAAGTGCCAATAGTTATGATGGCATGGAGAGTATATAAGGATGACGCTCAAGTTATTCGAGTGTGTACGTGAAAGAAAAATTCCAAAGTCTAAAACTCTTAGTTATTTGCTGTTACAATTTGTCGAGCTTAAACTGTACTCAAAAGAGAGATCAAATACTTGTGAGACCTTGAGGAAGTGTAGTAAAGTCTCTATACTATGGAATCAAGGACATGAGACTGTAAAATCTCTTTTGGTTCTTAGTAGAATCCAGATAGTGGGCTGTTAGTGCAAGAAAGTGGATGTATGCTTGGTTTAAGCTGAACCACTATAAATCTTGTGTTTTAATTCTCTTTCCCTAAACTCTTTACTTTAATTCATAGCCTTATATAATTGTTTACAGTCTTTTATATCTTCAGTCTGGCAAAAACTTCTTTAACACCTATTCATCCCACCCCCTCCTCTAGGTGTTCATACTAGTGTTATCGGATAGAAGCTTACCAACCAGAATCAGCTTGCACTCTTCTAATTTTCGGCGGGTGTCGCATCATTCCATATTTCAACTCTCTATTCTGACCAAAGGCGGCCCAATCGGGTGTACAATGCAACGAGGTGAGCATCTTCTTCATGGTCCATCCGAGAGTGAGGAGCACCTGAATTGGAAGGGACCTCGTCTGTCCGAGATTTGCCATGGACGAAACTTGACATCAAGGCGACGAAGCTGCCCGGAGGAAATTCCAAAACACAATCTAGGTGAGCCGAATTTCTGTCGGTGCAACCCAATTAAGATAAAATAGAGAATCGCCAGTATAACAGATGTTGAAAACTGATGGAGGTAAACATGCGAGGAACGGGTAGATTGCTGAACAAACTCAAAGCAAACGACTATGAGGCGTGTTGACACCTAGATTTTGACGGTCCGTTTAGTTATTTATCGCATTAAAATCAATAATTAATTAATTGCATAGCATTTAGTTGTAGGTGCATTTATTTTTTATTTGCATTTACTGGACCGGTGGTGGATGGGTTGAATTAGTGATTTTGGGTTTTTAAATTAATATTTGGACTAAGCCCATGAAGAAAATTAACCCAAGCCCGTCGTTATGTTTAATTAATTATCTTGTGAAAATTTAAGATTTGATGCGATATTATTATGATTTTTGGAAATTAAAAAATCGCACCTTTGTAATCTTAAAGTTGGGAATATTAAGGAGGATAAGGAATATTCTAAAATATTTTGTTGCGGATGGATATCTCGAAAGATTTTAGAATTGCTAAAGTGAATTATTTGGAAAAATCTTCACAAAAAAATTCCAGTTTATCTTCAATCGCTGAGTCAGCATATAAAATCTTCAATGGTCGAGCGAGTCAGCTTGGAAGATTTTAATAGATGATTTCAATGGCCGAGTGAGTCAGCATACACGATAATCTCGAAAGATGATCTTCAGCGATTGAGTTGTTATGCAAATCTTCATAGGTTGAGCAAACTAAGTTCTCACTCTATAAATGGGGGGTGGCCTTCTCTTCGTCCGGGGGGAGCTTCTTGGAGAAAAATTCAGAAAGGTAGGTCAAGGGAGGTTTTGCTTCTGCAGTAAAAAAAACTGCAGAAAAAAAAGAAAAGGAAAAGTCAGAACGTGAGAGAGAGAGAGAGAGAGAGAGGAGAAAAGGTAAAGTAAAAAGGCTGATTTGACTCATCTTGTTCATCTTCCTCGCTGTTCCTCTCGCTGCCCGATTCGCCGCGCCTCCAGTCACGAGATTCCACGCCGGCCACCGCATCGGTGTTTCCTCCGCCAGCCCGTCGTCGTTCGTCCGCGGCTGCCTCGCCCCGCACCAACGCCGTCGCGGCAGCTCACCCGTTCGTCGCTATTGGTCGCCGCACCAGAACCGCCTCGCTCCGAAGCCCACCGCAGCTCCGCACGAGCACCACCGCGATCTGCGAACGGGCAACGCCAGCAGTCCGACGATCGGGTCTCGAGACCGCCGGCACTCGTCGCGCCTCGGCCCGGCGCGACTCCGCCTCTGCAAAGCAACCGACGCCGCCGCGCCCGCACCCGCAAGCTCACCCCGGCGCCACTTGCTCACCACCATCGTTGCGACCCGCGACCCGCTGCTTGCCGATCTCCTTGTTCTCGCCGTGCTCGACGCCGTGGCCCCCAAAGACAGCGGGTCCCGATCCGTACGCGACCCACCCTGCAAATCGCCCTCCGCCGGTCCCCGCCTCGACATCCGCCCTTGCTCCGCGCACCAGCACCCGCGAGCATCGCTGTGCAGCAACTGCGACCCGCAACGCCGCGTGCCCCTCTCGCTGCTCGACCCGACGCCCGTGCCCGCACCTCCCGCGCCACCTTGCCGTCAGCGACCTGCGCACCCGACGCCGGCCACCGTCCGTCCGGCGCCCATCAACGCTGCAGCAAGCCCCTCTTTCTTTAGGTGGTTTAGCTTTTTCTTTTATTTATTTTGTTCTATTTTATCTCATTTTTACTTTATCTATTTAAGTTGTAATATTTGATGTTAATATTTGTGAATTTAGTATGCATTATCCATGAGGGATTTTGTGCGGAATTATTATAATTATTAATTTGATCCAAGAGACATTGGATCATTTTTTTTAATTATTTTAATTGTTGGGCTTTCTTAGTGAAATTTTAATTGTTAAATCACAATAATTATTTAATTTGGTCCGTAAGACTTCGGATCAGATTTGTAATTATTTTGATCTCTCTTTGTGATAACTAGGGTTAGAATAACCGTTAATTTGACCCGTGAGACAACAGGTTATTTTTCGATTATTTTAATCATTTCTTGCTTGATTTTGTTGATAGTTTAGATTTAATAATTATTTATCTCTTAAAAAAAACTAAAAAAAAATCATAAGATAAAAAAAATCAAAATTCTGCATGAGTATATAGGTTTAGTAAATCAAGCATGTAGGTTTAACAAATTAGGATTTTCTTAGGATTGCATTTTTAAGATTGCATTTTTAGGAATAAGTTAGGGTTGAACCTAAATATTTTTTAGGGTTTTAGATAATGTTCACATATTCTAATTATCTCATTTTCCCAAAAAAATAGCTTTCTAAGATAGGATAGGGTTTAAGTCAAACTAATCCCTAGAATAAATTAGAAAAATATCATTTTTAGATAGATTAATTAAGGTTTTCATGAATTCTGAATTTCAATAAAAAAAATGCAAAAATACTAGGTCCATGTTAACTAGTTTGCATAATAGGATTATTTAATCAGAACTTGTTAATTAGTGAAGTTAGGTCATGAGGTGCATAATAATTAGTTTGCATAATAGGCCCATTTAATTAAAATTTGCATATTAATAAGATTTAGTCATTTAGTTTTAAAATGCATTTTCATAAAAGAATTCTAATTTTTAAGAAAAAAAAAATGATTGCTTGCCTTGTGTGATGCAATTTATTTGAATGTTTTAATAATGGATGAGCACCCGTGTGGTCACCATATTTGGCATAATAGTAATTTAGGTTAAAATAAATCAGCTGCTTGCAAAAACATTTTGAAAAATTAAAAAGAAATGGTACCGAAAGGGCATTAGATAAATCTAGTGTAATTAAGTCCCCGTACCCTCAATCTCTAGTTCGTAGGAGTAAAATAAATCTCCCTTTATTTTACTTAGGTGTCTAATCGACCTACCATAAATCGATTAGTGGCGACTCCTAATTAAAAAATTTGCATGTTAAGAATTAAAACCTAAGTCGCGAATTGGTATGGGCTTGGGAGAGCCCGAGCTAAGTTTACAAAACTTAGTAGTCCATTAGCCAAACCATAGGTGGCTCACCCCCGAAAAATTGGGTCGCGACAGCTTGGCGACTCCACTGGGAACTTGTGTTAAAACACTTAGTAGACTTAGGCCAATTTTTCTTTTAAAAAAATATTTTTGTTTGGCAGCGAGGATCTCAGGTATGTCCCTAACATTTCTAAGGTGTTAAATGTTCTTGCAGATGGGAGGTATAAGGGGAGTAGTCTTTGCTAACCATTATCTTGCAGGGAGGTGTTAAGATTAATGATTTATTTTTCCTGATTAGAAGTGTTGTTTGCATTTAAACTGTTGTGCATGCTTTATTGCTTTAGCACCACACTATTTGCACACACAACCTGCGGTCGGACCTGGGCTGCGATAGGATTTCTAGGATGGTGTTGAGAATGATACTTCCTCTAAAGCGAGATTGCTATGTAGAGGTTGACATTCTCTTCCCCGAAATTTCTTTCATGGTGTCGAATGTGTTTGTCCATATCCGCGAGACTGCGTGATTATTGGACATTCCATTCGGCGAGCCGGAGTTAGGGGGACGACACGTTAATGCGAGACCGCAACGGTCAGACCATCCTTTTAGCTCCACTTTGTTAAGCTGTCTAGAGTAGAAATCGAGCCTCACATCTCATGTGCATGTCTATGTGATTGCCATCGATTTTCCTTGGTGAAGTAAGTCTTCTATTCCCATATTAATGCAATTTACTTACTCTGTCATACTCTTGATCGGTCCATGACAATCTAGGTCAATCATTGATTTAATTCCTTTGTCAATTAGAAATCAAATGAATTGCCATACAATGAATCATTTGGAAAATAAAAATTGGAAATTTGTTTTCAATTTATGTCTTGGTTTTTCCTAGTTCATGTTTAGGAAATTTCGTCCCTGCTGGGGCGTCCCATGTCTTTATTTTCCTAGTCTAATTTTAAGAAATCCTTTTCATTATGGACTTTTCTTAACTAAAAAATAGATTTTTGTCATGGATCGGTTTTCTCAGTATACCTCATTCTTACATATCTCCATTTACCTTAGGTGATCAAGAACTAGAATGGCTGACCAAACCGAAATGCGTGATCGTATCTCCGCTATGGAAGACCAACTCTGACAGTTGCTCGCCTCTATGCAATTCATGACAGCTCAAATCCAATCACTCCGAACGGATTTGACTCCTACACCTGCTCTCCTTGAGACAAAGTAGTCTGGCGATCGGGCAAGACCCAAATGAGCAATGGCGACATGGCTGACCCGGAAGATGACCCACTTGTTGGTCACCTTTGCCGAAAAAACTAAACCCGACAATGTCCCTAAGATAGGGCAAGATGAAGTGGAAGTAATGGATACTCTGGGGCAGCCTAGTGGCAAGTTTGATTACCTGGTGAAGTATTCAGCTCCTACCAGCTTTTACTTTGACTCCCGCAACATAGTTCCAGGTGGATGGGATGACATGGATGATCTAACGTCTCCAAAGACAAAGAACTCTGATGACGCCTTGGAAGGAATCACAGGTCTGTTCGATGACCTCTTCATAGGAGCCAATGATGAAGGACCTTCGGAAGACATGGACGTTAGCCTGCAAGAGTAACTTGCTCGATTGCACCTCCCCTGCGTGGGAATTCTTATTGCTTTTTAAGAATTGGTTTTTGCTTTTTAAGAATCGTTTTCGATTTTTTCTCTTTTAGGGGGTTTAGGAATCACAATTTCCATTCCAATAATGTAATTCATTTGATGAAATTACAATTTTATTTCCAATTTTGAGGACATGATGGGGTATACCAAACCAGTCCAATGACGATATCCAACCATGAAAAAGAAAAATATCATCCACGGAGAAATCCTGAGGGCTGGACTTTTTCATGTTTCCTCCCAAAAACCTTTTCGAAAACAAAAAAAAGCATTTCATTGTAAAAAAAAAACATTTTCCCAAAACTTGTAGCAGATTAAACTTGTTTGTTTGTCTGACTCATTTGCTTCTTGTCTCAGAACATGATTCTATAACTTTATGACAAGGGACATCTGAGAATGGCGTATCAAGTCTCAATGATCAAAAACTTGACTTGTGATCAACAGGTTTAGAGCGCACTTGTAATGAAAAAGATTTGGGGCAAGTAAAAGAAGACCATCATTCCCTGGTGGAAGAGATGACCAATTTGGGACATAACAGATTTTGGTAGTGATCCAACTAGGATAAAGTCTCGACCCGAGCCAAAATGGATGTGCAGTTCAAATTTACTTTAATGATGCATAGTATCATACTGATGCACGTTCTCTTGTGCAGGGGCAAAAGTGGATTTTCAATCTTGAATGATAGGAACAATCCAAAGACATCAACTGCTGAGGCAATTCCCATTGTAGAGGAATCCTTGAATGAATGCTTAAAACCATTTTGCAGTATAGAAAATTGTTTGAAGTTGACATGCTTAAAGCTGTTGAGTTTTTTTTTTTTTTAAATGGTTTTTGCATGATGACTCTTACATGTTTTATCCACCAATTCCACTAAAGAACATCAAGATGGACTAATTTAATGAATGATGTGGAATTGATTGAGCATACTAAATGAGATGAGTCGGGATGATGAAAGGCAAACCCTATCCTATACACAGTCCCATATTCATACACTTGTGAGATGAGTGTAGGAAGGTTCATATTCATAAGGTAAAGAGTCCTCTCGCAAAAGGTACAGCAACTGAAATGATGAGAGGCAATTCATATCTCTATCCCAAACACTATAGGTGATCCGTTGCTTAACCCTTTTGAGCCCATACACTTGTGGATATTCTTTTCAAATCACCCCTGTCAAGAATCACCCCACATCGGGGCAACTAAGAGATCAAATGGCATCATGAGATGAGGAAAATGAATTGAAATTATCTTGCTCTCACTTGCATCAATCTTCAAGTCATGCTATTACATTGAATTCATGTGTTAATTTAAGTGCCTTAGGATGATGAAGAGCATTTCTTTCTCTATCCCATACACTTATATCCTTTGCATAGCCCCTTTGAGCCTGCAATTTTATTTCTTTAAACCCAGTTGGTGATCATTCCCCACACTGGGGCAAGACAAAAGGCAGATGAAGACTCCTGAAAAGTTCAAGTGTCATTCAAAGTGTAATTGCTTGATGGATGCATTATGCACAAGAATTGAATTCAAAATAGAACTAAAGGGCATGAAAAAGCAGTGTGCCTGGTAAAAGCAAGGCAATGCCCATGAAAAGAAGTGAAAAAAGTGAATGAAAACTAGGGGCACAAAAAAGCGGTGTGCTTGGTAAAAGCAAGGCAATGCCCATGAAAAGAAGTGAAAAAAAATGCAAGAGAGTTATGGGCATAAAAAGTGGTGTGCCTAGTAAAAGCAAAGTCAATGCCCATAGATAAAAAAAAGTCAAGATAGGTAACTGTCAATTACAAGAATTGAATCCCAATGGAGCAATAGTCAAAGAACTCAAATGCTGAGTTTGTACAATCAATGGGGCACTTCATAAAGGCAATCCCCAATGGTGAAAAAGAAAACTGGTGGCAATGCCAAGATGATCATCAATTCACACCTTTTACACACATTTTGAGCCTAATGATCCTTTCATTTCTCAACCCATGAACCCAACCTACGTTATGTCCCTTACAAAGTCTCTTCAGATTAGGGAATTTGAATTAACGTAAGAGTTCATATGTTTATAAGCATCGCTCGAAGAAGTGCGAGCAAGATTATTTCTTTTTCATTTTGCAGGGTTCTTGACTTGTAAACCCGGAGATGATTACAAGACAATTCATTCAATAGCTTTGACTCAAAGAGTCCTTTTGTTAAGCCGTTGACCAAGCCCACATTATGGTCCCTGTTAAAGACCTCTCATATTGGTAAGATTGTACCGCTTGCGAGAATACTCAGACCCATGTCGATATGATAAAATTGAGTGATTCCCATAAAATAGCCATTCTAAATGAGAGTGAGTGAAAGTCCTTTCTAACCGAAAGTCTCTCATTTAGTATTCTTAAGAAATCCATGTTATGAGTGAAGATTCTCTTAAATGATAATTCTTTCTAGTGGAAATTTGGGTGATGCAAATGTCATTATGCATAAACCCCGATTGAGTTGATGAAAACTTCACTGAATTTTGAAATATGCATTCTAGAGTAGTTTAGATTATCTATCTCTTTGATGAATGCATATCAGTTTTTGCTCTAAATCATGTCTGACAGGTAATTCAAATTCCTTTCAGAATGTTTCATGATATTAAGAGATGAGAAACCTCCATCAGGAGGTGAAAGACCTCCACAGGATATCTAAATTCCAAAAGACATATCCCCAAGGATTAGAGATATCACCAGGTAAGTATATCTCTACCATATTCTAAAATACTTGTCATTGTGCAGGTATTCTCTCTTAAGTGCATCGACACTTGACTTGGTCAAGCTGTCCAATTTTATCGACCTGGCGTGCTTTTGTAGCCCGATGTCCCTTTATATTGACCTGGCGTGCTGTCATAGCCCAGAGTCCCTTTTGAAAACACCGACACTCGACTGAGTTGTCCCCCAAAGATTTTCCTCCAGATTCAATCTAATTAAGGCGACCGAAAAACGGTTCGGGTCCGGGTCGGTTGACCCTCGTTGCAAGGCTGGGCGACCGAAGAATGGTTCGGGTCCTAGCCAAGCAAAACCCCGTTTAGGCGACCGTAGAATGGTACGGGTCCTAGACAAAAACCTATTTCCCTATTCAGGCGACCGTAGAATGGTACGGGTCCTGGAAGGTAAATCCCCGTTTAGGCGACCGTAGAATGGTACGGGTCCTAGACAAAAACCTATTTCCCTATTCAGGCGACCGTAGAATGGTACGGGTCCTGGAAGGTAAATCCCTGTTTAGGCGACCGTAGAATGGTACGGGTCCTAGACAAAACCTATTTCCCTATTAAGGCGACCGTAGAATGGTACGGGTCCTAGACAAAACCTATTTCCCTATTCAGGCGACCGTAGAATGGTACGGGTCCTAGACAAAACCTATTTCCCTATTCAGGCGACCGTAGAATGGTACGAGTCCTAGACACAACCAAACACTGTCATACTGGGTGACCGTAGAATGGTACGAGTCTTGGGAAAGCAGTCTCTTTACAAAGCCATGTTACTATTCTGGGCGACCGTAAAATGGTACGGGTCCTGGACATGTAACACTAACTATCTTGAATCACTCTACCCTCTTTGAAGGTAAGTTATTCCAGGTAGGTTCATTTGCATTAGCATTTCCATGTATCATATAAATTGCATTTTAAAATGGAATTCATTTAAAAAAAAAAAATTCATTCAATGCATGTGCATAGTCAAAATATAGGTCTCAATTTGTCTTTGAAGGCAACCTCTTTGAGCTCACCTTTAAAGAGGGGCAGCTGTTGACACCTAGATTTTGACGGTCCGTTTAGTCATTTATCGCATTAAAATTAGGGTTTAATCAATAATTAATTAATTGCATAGCATTTAGTTGTAGGTGCATTTATTCTTTATTTGCATTTTGGACCGGTGGTGGATGGGTTGAATTAGTGATTTTGGGTTTTAAATTAATAGGTGGACTAAGCCCATGAAGAAAATTAACCCAAGCCCGTCGTTATGTTTAATTAATTATCTTGTGAAAATTTAAGATTTGATGCGATATTATTATGATTTTTGGAAATTAAAAAATCGCACTATAATCTTAAAGTTGGGAATATTAAGGAGGATAAGGAATATTCTAAAATATTTTGTTGCTGATAGATATCTCGAAAGATTTTAGAATTGCTAAAGTGAATTATTTGGAAAAATCTTCACAAAAAAATTCCAGTTTATCTTCAATCGCTGAGTCAGCATATAAAATCTTCAATGGTTGAGCGAGTCAGCTTGGAAGATTTTAATAGATGATTTCAATGGCCGAGTGAGTCAGCATACACGATAATCTCGAAAGATGATCTTCAGCGATTGAGTTGTTATGCAAATCTTCATAGGTTGAGCAAACTAAGTTCTCACTCTATAAATGGGGGTGGCCTTCTCTTCGTCCGGGGAGCTTCTTGGAGAAAAATTCAGAAAGGTAGGTCAAGGGAGGTTTTGCTTCTGCAGTAAAAAAAACTGCAGAAAAAAAAGAAAAGGAAAAGTCAGAACGTGAGAGAGAGAGAGAGAGGAGAAAAGGTAAAGTAAAAAGGCTGATTTGACTCATACTGTTCATCTTCCTCGCTGTTCCTCTCGCTGCCCGATTCGCCGCGCCTCTAGTCACAGATTCCACGCCGGCCACCGCATCGGTGTTTCCTCCGCTAGCCCGTCGTCGTTCGTCGCGAAGCTGCCCCGCCCGCACCGGCGCCGTCGCAGCAGCTCACCCGTTCGTCGCTGCGGTCGCCGCACCGTAACCGCCTCGCTCCAAAGCCCACCGCAGCTCCGCATGAGCACCACCGCGATCTATGAACCCAACGCCAGCAGTCCGACGATCGGGTCTCAGACCGGCCAGCACTCGTCGCGCCTCAACCAGCGCGACTCCGCCCGCAGCAACCGACGCCGCCGCGCCCGCACCCGCGAGCTCACCCGGCGCCACTTGCTCACCACCATCGTTGCGACCCGCGACCCGCTGCTTGCCGATCTCCTTGTTCTCGCCGTGCTCGACGCCGTGGCCCCCAAAGACAGCGGGTCCCGATCCGTACGCGACCCACCCTCGCAAATCGCCCTCCGCCGGTCCGCCTCGACATCCGCCCTCGCTCCGCGCACCAGCACCGCGAGCATCGCTGTGCGGCAAAGAACCCGCAACCCGCAACGCCCGCGAGCCCTCTCGCTGCTCGACCCGACGCCCGTGCCTCGCACCTCCCGCGCCACCTTGCCGTCACCGACTGCGGTACCCGACGCCGGCCACCGTCCATCCGGCGCCCATCAACGCTGCAGCAAGCCCCTCTTTCTTTAGGTGGTTTAGCTTTTTCTTTTATTTATTTTGTTCTATTTTATCTCATTTTTACTTTATCTATTTAAGTTGTAATATTTGATGTTAATATTTGTGAATTTAGTATGCATTATCCGCAGGATTTTGTCTGGAATTATTATAATTATTAATTTGATCCAAGAGACATTGGATCATTTTTTTTAATTATTTTAATTGTTGGGCTTTCTTAGTGAAATTTTAATTGTTAAATCACAATAATTATTTAATTTGGTCCGTAAGACTTCGGATCAGATTTGTAATTATTTTGATCTCTCTGCTGTGATAACTAGGGTTAGAATAACCGTTAATTTGACCTGTGAGACAACAGGTTATTTTTCGATTATTTTAATCATTTCTTGCTTGATTTTGTTGATAGTTTAGATTTAATAATTATTTATCTCTTAAAAAAACTAAAAAAAATCATAAGATAAAAAAAATCAAAATTTTGCATGAGTATATAGGTTTAGTAAATCAAGCATGTAGGTTTAACAAATTAGGATTTTCTTAGGATTGCATTTTTAAGATTGCATTTTTAGGAATAAGTTAGGGTTGAACCTAAATATTTTTTAGGGTTTTAGATAATGTTCACATATTCTAATTATCTCATTTTCCCAAAAAAAATAGCTTTCTAAGATAGGATAGGGTTTAAGTCAAACTAATCCCTAGAATAAATTAGAAAAATATCATTTTTAGATAGATTAATTAAGGTTTTCATGAATTCTGAATTTCAATAAAAAAAATGCAAAAATACTAGGTGCATGTTAACTAGTTTGCATAATAGGATTATTTAATCAGAACTTGTTAATTAGTGAAGTTAGGTCATGAGGTGCATAATAATTAGTTTGCATAATAGGCCCATTTAATTAAAATTTGCATATTAATAAGATTTAGTCATTTAGTTTTAAAATGCATTTTCATAAAAGAATTCTAATTTTTAAGAAAAAAAATGATTGCTTGCCTTGTGTGATGCAATTTATTTGAATGTTTTAATAATGGATGAGCACCCGTGTGGTCACCATATTTGGCATAATAGTAATTTAGGTTAAAATAAATCAGCTGCTTGCAAAAACATTTTGAAAAATTAAAAAGAAATGGTACCGAAAGGGCATTAGATAAATCTAGTGTAATTAAGTCCCCGTATCCTCAATCTCTAGTTCGTAGGAGTAAAATAAATCTCCATTTATTTTACTTAGGTGTCTAATCGACCTACCATAAATCGATTAGTGGCGACTCCTAATTAAAAAATTTGCATGTTAAGAATTAAAACCTAAGTCGCGAATTGGTATGGGCTTGGGAGAGCACGAGCTAAGTTTACAAAACTTAGTAGTCCATTAGCCAAACCATAGGTGGCTCACCCCCGAAAAATTGGGTCGCGACAAGGCGGATTTGTTAAGAGGCGGTGTTAGGGATTGGACGAAATTGATGGATCCATGGGTAATTTCGGACAGCACGAACGGAAAGAGATGAATTTGAGATGATGGGAAGCAAGATGAGTCTTCGGATACAGCAAGGTGAGCGAAAGATGGGATTAGGGTTCGGGTAAAGGAAAACTACCATGAAGGTAGAAAGAAAACTCGACAGAACGAGAGGTATGGGCGCTGCAATGATTGAACAGTCCAAATTCAGAAGCACTTTTAGTTTATTGGCCGAAAAACAAGGCAAAACAGAGCGGCTCCTCTGTTGATATTAACGCAAATGGACGAATTAAAACGATGCAAGACGTTTGGTCGGACTCGCTGGAGCACTTGCGATGGCTACTGAACATCGAGACTCCCTCAAGGACGCAAGACTAAATTTGAGTCGAGAGACGCGCGGAAACGCCTAGGATTGACATGGTCAAAGACGTACCTCAGAATAAGTTGGCAATGAGCCAAATTTCTTTTTCCTTTGAATGAATGTTCTTTATATCATTCATTTAAGTGTCATAACTTTTTTTAATCACTTGAATGTCGAATAACTTTTCAAATGATTATTTGAATGTCATTTAAAAAAAATGCTTACCACAAACACTATGTCATGTCAAATTTCCGACACTGGGTGAATGTTGTTAAAAAAAATTAGCATTTAAATGATCGATTGAAAGCTATGACAATTAAGTGTTTTTTTAGATTTATGACATTCAAGTGATTAAAAAAAGTTATGACCCTCAAACAAGTGTCATATAAGATTTATGACAGTTATGATATTTTTATCCTCTCTGAACTTATTTCTAATTGGATATTTCAGGCTGGGTAACAGACACTCCTTTTCTGTAGTTCGCATCTCAACTCCTCATGGTAATTCATTTTCTTCATTATTTTCTAACATCAAGTAAAGATCCCTATCTCAACAATCATTGCACTCGGAGGAAACCCACGAGAAAATATAATATCATGTGAGTTTCACACTCCACGTGAGCCATGTGGAAAGCCACACAAAATTTGACACTTGTCGTCTGCGTGCAATCCGAGCCCCACGAGAAGAAATTGAAAATTTTGTGCTCCCATCTCCTCTGTCTCTCTCTTCCAAAAACCTTGGCCCACGTCTCCAAATGCTCTTAACTCTCTCTCTCCCTCCCTCCTCTCTCTCTCTCCCCGTGTTATCCATTGCATTATAGAGAGGATTAAAAAATGGTTTTGTGCTTTCTCTCTCGTCATCGCACCTCTCTTCCAGCGAACTGCGACGACGATGCCAACACCTCCACCTCCATCTCCACCATCATCTCCCCGAGCTCCACTGTTGTGTTTTTGCCTCCCTCTCTTCACCTCTACTCCATTCTCTCTCTTTCCTCTACAGAGCATCCCTACTTGCTGACACCAACGACCCCTTGCTCGCATTTTGCCTTCCTCTTCGCTAGCAGAGGTTGCTCTGCTCTCTCTCTCCCTCCTTTGCGAAGTTCTCCCTCCTCCTGCACACGAAAGCCGCCGATGCCATCGCCTCCTCGCGCCCTGCTGTCACCTATCGCAGCCCCATTGACAGCCCCTATACGTCCCCTACGTCCAAAGGTTAAATTATTTTTATTTTTATTTTTGGTATCTACTTAGTAGAGTTTAGTGCGATGTCAATGTGATGTTAGTGACCGTGATAGGTTCCCGCCGTTTCCTCCCGTATCCTAGTCTATGCCATCGCCTCCTAAAGCCCCTCCAGTCAAACTCTGAAGAGCGAAGCAGAAGAGGTAAATTTTCGTTCCCCGTAGTCTTAGATGGCCTTATTCGTCTGTCGATTTCTGTAAAGCAAGGCCTCTGGACTAGCATGGTTTTATTAACTTGCCCTTATTGATGCAAGTGAACACCATCAACTGCAAGCTCCAAAATGCTAACATGGACTGGAGTATTTTTATTTCTTCAAGGTATTGTTGTTGAATGAGAGAATAGGCCATGTTCTCCTAGTAGATGGCCAAGTTGGCCCATGAGTGTATTAACCCCTTAAGATTATAATATATGTGCACTTCGGGATGTGTATTGGCAATAGCTTCAAAAATGCATGTGCCCAGTCACTCATGTCCCCTGGTTCAATATATCAGATTCATAGCCAACCATTTGAAATTGCCAATAAGTATAACTCTACATTGTGTATACAACATGTTGGAGAAAACTTCTTTATCTGTTTTGAAGTTGACAAAACATTTTCTTTAGTCTCGTCTAAAGACTTCCAGACTCTACCATCAAAGTCTGAAGACCGCTAGATTCAAGATTTAAATTCTGCCCTCATTGACAGTTTCTAGACTGATGAAGAAGACTTATCCAGATGCGAGCATATTTTTAAAGATTTGATTCGTGCAGCTAAAGAAGTTCTCACGGTTGGAGATGGCATCTCAAGATCTACTATTCATTTTGAAATTAATTCGAGTAATTTAAATACGTTGATTGGTGAACTATACTTAAAATGTTCTACTTGTGGAAACCTAGATCCTGATTATATGGGCGAGCAGGATTGGTGGTCTATCTTCATATTCCTTAAATAACTCGAGATCTCCCTAATTGATTCTGTCCAACGGATAGATTAGAAGAACTCATTTGGAAGGTGCCAACGGTTATGAAGGCATAGAGGAGTTTATAAAGGAAGACACTCTAGTTATTCGAAGTTGTGTGAAATAGATAAATTCCAAAGTCTGAAACTCCTTGTACTTTGCTTACTCAATTGTTGAGCTTAAATTCGTACTCAAAAGAGAGATTAGATACTGGTGAGACCTTGAGGAAGTGTAGCAGAATCTCTACACTGTGGAATCAAGGACATGAGATTGTAACACATCTTTTGATTCATTAGTGAAATCCAGCCGGTGGACTGTCAGTGCGGGAGAATGGATGTAGGCTTGGTTTAAGCCGAACCACTATAAACCTTGTATTCTTATTCTCTTCCCCGAACTCTTTTATTTTGTTCGTAACTCTATTTAATTGTTAGAGTCTGATAGAGTCTGATTTCCTCTACAAAGTCTGTTGTCAACCAAACTCATGTTAAAAGTAAAGTTTTACACTATATTTTGCAAAATTTGTTTTCACACCTATTGACCCCCCTCTAAGTGTTCGTACTAGCACTGTCACAACAGACTACATGTATCACCCATAGAGAGGTGTTTTTTTGGGGGCGCGGGCGGTGGAGATTATATTAGATGGTTGCTGATTGCTGGTGCTTCCTACGAATCTTTCAGCTTTTCTTCTTGCAGGCGTCTATGATGCGCCTATGGAAGTTGTCAACTCACTTATCTAGTCCTATTTAAGTGCACTTTCAACTGAAAAAGTTTGAGTTGCCTTCCGTCAGGTATGAGGTTTAATGATATGGTAATCTGCTTGCAATTCTCAGCATGATGTGGATGTGGAAGAGACTCAGGAGCCCTTTCCAGGAAGTTCTGTAGAAAGCCCTCATACAGAATTGGAAGGTCCGGTTACCCCAAGATCAGGATTGAGAAGGAGATTTAGGTAAGTGAATCTACTACAGTGATGATGTATTTGTTTTATTGCCTGAAGTTATCTACATGAGCTATTACCAATTCGTCATTTTAATTCATCACTTAGATTTTAACGGGCCGACCTCAAGTCTCAATCGCTTAATGAATTTGATACATCAGGACCTGTCAAACTTGATGCTGCAGCACAAGCACCCATTGAAAAGCACAGGTAGGTTTTATCGTTCTTGTTTTTCAATAATGAAAAATAGTCATGATCGTGTTATTACAAGACAACTTTATAGTTTGGGGATTTTTCCATACCCAGAGATATTGAATAGTTCATGCATTGCTTCTTGTCCTGTTGATAAAATGGTTTCGTCCTGAACACCTGATTATGGGGGCACTGTGAGAACTTAGAGAGCCGGACCATACTAGTGAGGAAAAACCTTCGTCATGATATGTCGACGTCATGAGAAGTAAAAAAAAAAAAGCAAGATTATATATAGGCTGGAACGGGAAGGATCTAAGAATCTGGTCAGGTATGAAGATATGTTGAAATGATACATACTGAACGACATCATAACAGAAAAGAGTAAAATTTCTGGACTCTGGTGTCAAGTAAGGTTGAAGAAGATATGCTGTGAGACTAGCATATGGCTCTAAGGTTGAATCAGTTTAAACTTTCTTGGGCTTAAAAGTAGAGTGTGATTTAGTTGGCGAGTTACAATCCCCTCCCCGAGTGTGTCTAGGCTTCTTTTTCCTTCAAGCTCGTTTTCCCATCGTCCACATTGAACCTTCAGCTTACTTTGTGGCTGCTGCTTGAAAAATTTGACCAATACTTCGGTGTTATGATTGTCCTTCTCTAAGAATTATACACAGATATTGTGATTGTACCTTTTCCTTTTCAACAGAAAGCTTCAAGAGGCTCTGACGGATGAAATGGTGGGTTTGGCATGGCAACTGAAAGAGAGTAGCCTCGTGATGAGTCAGTCCCTGCAAAATACAGAAAAAGTAGATCTTGGTACTATATTAGGTGTCCTTTAATTTTTCTTTATCTTGATTCCTTTCGTAATGGCAATTCTGGGATGTAACGTGAGCGATCTGCTTCAATCTTGCAAGTCTGCTGCAAACAGCTGCTTTAATCAAGACATTTCCCTGGGCAGTGGCTTTTCCATTGAACAGAACAATTTACTTAAGTCTGACAAGGTCCTTATGGGTTCATTGCAGATACTTGATTCAACAGAGAACGCTGTTGAGGACAGCTTGGCAAGCACAAATCAGGTTAATGTACGAGCATCAGAGATATACTCAGAGAGCTCTAGGACTACATGCTTTACTTGGCTTCTGATCTTCGCGATGACATGTATCTTTATTATGGTTGTGCTTTTGATTTGTGTCACTTAAGACAATCCTATTTCAAGTTTTGTCAGTTGAGTTGTAGTACTTTGCATCCTGATATTTTGTTGAAAACGTGAGAGTGTAAATATGTAGCTTAACACTCTGCTAACTAAATTGTGATTGAGCTTTTGTAAGGTTCTCTAGACTGAGTTAACAGTGCTTACGATGCCTGCATTTCTGATGCAATCAAGAGATAATGATGGACAGACCACTTTGTTATATTCAAAAGAGTCTCCGTCAGCGTAGTCTAGTGTGGCAATTATTTCTTCAGTTTTTAGATCTTGACTGCGATAATTTGTTTTCACTTGGCATCAAATCCAGCTAGCTATGCACAGGGAAAGTAACTTCCAAACAGAAAAACCGCATGCTAGACCTAACGAGTTGCAAGAAGCACTAAGAGAGTTGTGCAGGGTGGGAATGTCCTAGCAGAAGTAAATGCTGTCTGGACATAAGCAACCTGTGCTCATACAAAAGAACACCGACAGAAATGTTAGGTAACGATTGAGTTCTAGGGGAATCAATTCACTTCAGACAAGTAGTGTTCTCTTTGATCGTAACTATTCATGATGAATGACCGTGAAAAATGGCCCTGGTGCTGATCTTGCAACAACCAAAAAGAGAGACTAACAAAATCATTAATATGGGCACCATGATCATGGTTCAGCCAAGAGCATTATAACTAAGACAAAATTCATATGCTCATTCATTTCTAGGTACAACAATAAAGTAGAAAGACCAAAGATCCAACAGAGTATATAGGACTCTCCACACATTCCATAACTGTAGTATCACGTCTAGCCACAACAACAACTGAGGATGCTTTGTGAACTTACATTCTTCGTTCAAGCATCAGTCATCTATCTGAGGCTCACCTCCGCCGCTCCCTCGAAGGTCGACGAGAAATCCAGCTCACGGGTGTCGATTTTTGCCTCAATAGCACAACTTGAGCCATTTCAGGCCTTTCGATCCCTCCAACCCTTCCGTGAGCGGAAGCTGAGGAAACGTCATTTCTCCCATGCAAATTCTTCATCATCTTTCACCACCGGCAAATAGACTAAGAAAAGAGATAAGAAAAAGAATCACACACATCGATAGCAGTAGCAGAAATTGAGGAAACTAAACGAAGCACGCGCCACCCAACAGATATAAAAAGGACAAGGCGTCGGGCCAAGAGAAAGACGGGGAACTCACGGAAAGGTTGGAGGGATCGAAAGGCCTGAAATGGCTCAAGTTGTGCTATTGAGGCAAAAATTGACACCCGTGAGCTGGATTTTCACTGCGTTAGGCTGAAGCTCATCGACCTTTGAGGGAGTGACGGAGGCGGGTGGTAGAGGTGACTCGGAGGCGAGCCACGGCAGCGAGTGGCGGAGGCGAGTTGCGGAGGTGAGTGGGAGAGGCGAGCGGCGGAGGTGGGTGATAAAGCTCGTTGACCTTCGAGGGAGCAGCGGAGGCGAGCCTCAAAGGTGGGCAGTGGAGGCAACTCGGAGGCGAGTCGTGGTGGCAAGTGGCAGAGGCGACTTGGAGGCGAGCTGCGAAGGTGAGCGGCGGAGGTGGGTGACGAAGCTCATTGACCTTCGAGGGAGCAGTAGAGGCGAGCCTCAGAGGTGGGCGGCGGAGGCGAGCCGCAGCGGCAAGTGGCGGAGGCGAGTGGTGGAGGTGGCTTAGAGGCGAGTGGCTAAGGTGGGTGATGAAGGGCAACTGTCATTAAGGAAATTCTATGTTTTTTAGGTTTTGAAAATGGGTCGAAAATGGGTCAAAATGTGTGACCCATTTTCAACCCATATGAATTGAACTTAAAACACTTTGACCCATTTTAGCTGGGTCATTACATCTTCATAACCCATATACGACCCATTAGTGAAAAATATGGGTCCAAAAATGGGTCCATGACCCATTTTGCCACTTCTACTCAGGGGTTTTTAGCAGTAGAGATTGTTTGATTAGGGTTGGGTTCTGCAGTTTTGTGGCTTAAATGGGGCACAATCACAACTTTGTTCCGGCTGAATGAGTTCTTGGCTTATATCTTATTCTTCTAGTTGATTTTAGTCGGGTCTAGGGTTCGGACTGGTTGGGACAGCAATGCTTGTTCTTAGGGAAGTGTCTTTGTAAATTTTTGACACATTGAGTTCCTCAATTTTTGTTATTGATGCATGCGATTCTTTCCTTGTCTCTGTTCTTAGTCTATTTCACAATCACTTGATTGTTATTGCTTGTTTAATTGCAGGTTTTCTCTTTTGTACTCTACTCTTGCAGGAGAATGAAAGTTGGAGATGTTTTCTTTTAGTATTAAAAAGAAATATAACATGTCATTTCTCTTTGAGTAAATAACTTGTTCTAATTCACGTTTTCTTTAACTAATTAGTTGACATGTCAAGGTCTAATGATAATCAAGAAGAATATTCAACAACAGAAGGGTCTAAGAAACGTAGAGCTGCATCCTTATTTCATATTTCTTGAGGATGATGAAGATAACTCTACTTGCTCTAAACAATTGAAAAAATGCACTTTTACTGTATGGTCTGAATTTGAAAAATTCACAAATGAGGATGGCAAAAAAAAAGGCCAAGTGTAAATGGTGCGAATCAACTTACATGGCTTCCATGGGACAAAAAATTTGTTGCGCCATTTACATGTCCCAATCAAGAGGCCAACGTTGACAATTCCATGGAACAGTTTGATCAAACTGTGTTTAGAAGCAAGCTAGCAAAAGTAATAGTCAAACACAATTACGCATACTTTTTTGTAGAGCATGAGGCTACCAGAGAAATGCTTAATTATCTTAATCCCAATGTGAAGCACATATCGAGGAATACAACAAAAAGTGATGTGGTAAAAGTTTATGAGAAGGAGAAGAGAAATTTGAAATAAAATATTATGTCACTTTCTAGCAAAATATGTTTAACTTCTGACTTGTGGACTTCTGTGACAACTGATCATTATATGACCATCACTACCCATTACATTGATGAGAATTAGGAATTGCATGCAAATGTTTTGTGCTTCTCCTATGTGCCACCTCCATACAATGGTGCCATTTTATTGGAAAAATTGCTGACTTTGTTGAGAGATGGGGCATTGAGAGGAAAATTTTCAATATCACATTGGATAATGCATCATACAATGACAATATGGTTGATATTTGGAAAAGTACACCTTCTATGAGATCCTCTTTGTTGTGTAATGGGAAGTTTTTTCGTGTACGTTGTGGTGCACACATTCTCTTATTGTTCAAGAAGGTCTAAAGATGATTGATGGATCATTGCAAAATATTAGAGAATCTGTCAAATATGTGAGAGATACACAAGGGAGGAGAGCAAAATTTGTTGAATGTATAACACAGTCTTGCTTGAAGACGGGTAAAAAAGTACATCAAGATGTGACTACTAGATGGAACTCTACGTACTTAATGCTTGAAGGTGCTTTGATCTTTGAACATGCATTTTCCCATTTGAAGCTAATTGATTCTAACTTTCTTACATGTCAATCACCTGAGGATTGGGTTAGAGCCAAGAAAATTGCATTCTTGTTACAACCTTTCTATGATATTTCTCTCTTCTTCTCTGGAGTTAGATATCCCACGACAAATTTATATTTCTATGGAGTATGGCAGATTTAGCTTCGTTTGACAAATGCAAGGAATAGTGAGGATGTAGCTATTAGATCTATGGCTATGGCAATGCTAAAGAAGTTTGAAAAATATGTGGAATTTGTACGGAGCATTCGAGAAAAGCTTTATATGCTTTTTGATGAATATGTAACCTCTACATCAAGAGATGATCACTTTGCATCTTCAATTAGTCAAGGTAACATTTCAGTTGAGGACATTGTCAAAAACATTGGGGACAATCTTGATGAGTATGATGCATTTGAGAGTGAACACTTTGGCTTGCAATCTACTAAATCATAATTGGATTTGTATTTAGAGAAGCCCATGGTTGATAGAAAAAAATTCCTTGATCTCAATGTCCTTGATATCCTGAGTTATATCTCATGGAACGTGATATGTTGAGTATTCCTATCACTACTGTTGCCTCAGAGTCAGCCTTTAGCATTGGAGGATGCATCCTAAATAAATATCGTAGTAACTTTTTGCTTGAAAATGTGGAGGCTGAGCTATGCATCAGAGATTGGTTATTTGGAGTTCTGCCTGAGAAAGATCTTAAGGATGAGTCTCTCATTGTCGACTTCCAAGACTATTCGCATTAGGTACTTTCTTTTATTTGTAAAGTTTACTATTAAATTATCTCTTTTGTCTCCAGATTCAGACTAGCATGTTAAAATGGTTTTTGTCTTGTTCTTGCAATATTGTAGGTTCTTAACAATGTGCTGATATGCGTGTGTGTATGTGTGTTGTGTGTGTGCACGAATATATATATCTGAACATTAAATGTTGATTCAACATAATAATGAAATCCATGTGCCTATTGCATTACGTATGATGAAGTTTTGATTTGGGGTTGTAAATGATTTTACATTATTTGAAAAGCTATAGCTTGGTGGTGCATAACTAAATGCTCTTTTGTTCTTGTTGTGTCGCTGCACATGTAAATTGTAGACTCAGCTAAAAGAACAAATTGCAACACTTGAGAAGCGTGAAGAAAGGTTTGTGTTACACGATACGTTTGTTCTCAATATTCTATATTCATTGTCTCACGGATGATACAATATGGCATAGGTACAAGACTGTCTTTGCAGACCGAATTTCAGTGTTTTGATAGGCATGTTGTGAGCTTTTTGGTTATAAGGTGCCTTCTCTATACTTGTACCATGTTTTTCCTTTGATATGGCAGTTGACTTCTTGGTAAATTGCAGATATTTATAGAAGCTTTCACAATTTAGGAAGCTGATTAGGGGTGGCCAACCATAAACAAGTTGTACTATGCTTAATTAGTCCATGTGAACATTCTTACACTGTTTCATTATTAAAAGATGAACTGTAATTGGTATTAGGTTTAAAATTTTCTACCTCTAGAATTGAAGATATCTTCATATTTGGGACTTGGTCATGTTCTACACTTGGTTAACCTGTATGAAGTCGACTTAGTCTGGAAGGAGGGAAGGGTGATAACTGTATGTGAAGAAGTTTCCGAGCATTACATCTTGTTGTCGGTCTTTCTAGGATTTCCAGAGTGGATAGTTTTGTTTGAATTATAGATGTAGCTATAGAATTATTTTCTTTGAATGAGCAAATGAGATTCTTATTAAGAGAAGCGTTTACTTCCAATTCCAAATTTGATGAAGCTCGCATAAATCCGACTTGCGAAAGACCATTTTCATTCTTGCCTTCGCAGATGTTTCATTAGATAGTGTTCAAATAGCTAATACTTAGTTTCACATTGCAGTTTTCAGTTGCTCAATAGTATGCTCACTTTAAATAAGAGGAGCCTCTCGCATAGTCTAACTCTTCATAAATATTTCAATTTATAGGTTGTTTTTAACATTTTTTATTTTATTTACTATTTTTTAATTTAATTTGAGGTTTTTATCCAATTAGCATATAGCTTAAAGTGAGTGTGGGTTTTTTTTAGAATATTAATGGGTTTTAGCAATATGGGTCGAGTTGGGTATAGGTCGAGTATGGATAGGGTTGGGTATGTGTCACTAGATTTACACTACAAAAATATGGGCCAAAACGGGTTAAATGGGTCAAATATGGGTCAACACATTTTCGACCCAATCCATACCAGACCCGACCCACCTATTTACCACCTCAAAGCAACTTTCAAACTTTAGTCAATGGAAGAGCCATTCCACTCAAAGAAGAGAAGCTTTGCTTATCATCAACAATCATTCAAAAGAGCAATGACCAACTACTAAAAAGCCAAACTACTTTTCAGAAAATTCATTCAAATCCCAATTTCCATTTATCAGTTTGTCTAGCTGGTAAGAGTATTTCATCAAAAAGTGTGCCTACCTAGTATGGGAGCCATCAATGGGGCTGCGACAGGTGACGGCGGTGGCTCGGGGAGGCGATGGCGACGGCGGCATCCATGTTCAAGAGCAATGGGCGCTTTGGGGAGGAATGAGAGAGAGAGAGAGAGAGAGAGAGAGAGAGAGAGCCCTCTGCTCACGAAAAGGGAGGCAAAAACGCGAGCAGAGGGTCATCAGCGTCGGCAAGCAAAGGCGCTTCGCGGAGGGGAGAGAGAGAGAGGAATGGAGGTCGCGAGAGTGAGGTAAAAATGCAACGACGGGGCTTAAGAGGCGACAATGGAGGCATCGGTGGCATTGGCATTGATGTTGGGGTTGGGGCCAACGGAGGCAACAAGTGGAGGCGGAGGGTCGTCGATGTCACGGTTCGCTGGAAGAGTGGCGCAATGATGAGAGAAAAAGCACAGAACTATTTTTTAACCCCTCGCAATATTGTTCTTCTCCTATATTGGAATGGAGAACGGGGGGAGAGAGAGAAAAGAGAGGAAAGAGATGGTCTATAGAGGAGAGAGAAGGTTAGAGAGACAGAAGAGAGGGAAGCATAAAATTTTAAAAAGGAAAACGTCACAAATAATCCTTGAACTTTTATCTAATGTTCAATTTCATCATTGAGCTTTCAATTTGCTCAATTTGATTCTTGAACTTTCATCTAATGTTCAATTTCATCCTTGAACTTTCGATTTGCTCAACTTAGTCCCAAAAATTTCATATAATATTCATTTTCATCCCTAAGCTTTTGATTTGCTCAATTTGGTTCCTGAACTATTAATAAATGTTTCATCTAATCCCTAACTATTTGAAAATTGACCAATTTTGTTATTCCGTTAGTTAAAGTTAACGACATCCGCTTACATGGCTTTGAGTCTTTTAAATAAAATAAAATAAAAAAGACATGTGGAATATCCGTATGGAAATTACATCTGCAACGGGTCAAATTGTGGCCACCATAAAAATAAAAAAATAAAAGATACAGAATAACTTGTTCTCTCTGCTTTTGTAATCAATGCTCTCATCTCTAGCTAACCCCTAATTTGTTTTCTTTTTTTAAGGTATATATTGACTCATAATTCTAGTAATCCAACTTAGTTTCACGTAATCAATTAATGCTCCACTTCATCACTTAACGGTTTGAATAAACGGAAGGACTAGATGGACCATTTATTAATAGTTAAGAGACCAAATTGAGCAAATAAAAAACTTAGGGATGAAATTAAATATTAGATGAAAATTCATGGACCATTTGTGACATTTTTCCAATTTTAAATTATCTTAGCGTGGGGCATGGATTATATGTGGACAACACATGTCAAATTTTGTGTGGTTTTCATATAGTCCACGTGGAGAATGACTCATCTAATATTTTCTCGTAAAGCTCTTTTGCTGCGTGCTCGCTACCGTCTAACCCGTACTCTACTACCTTTCTCCCCGTTGTCCCGCCATCTTTGTTAGTACGTGTATTTACCCGGGATGTCCATTTACTTAAAAAAGAAAAAAAAATTGCAGTACCGTCAATTTTTAAAGAACCAATTTATATCACAAGATTTTTGCTGGAAACAACGTAGTTTGTTTCTCCTTAAATCCTAAATATTCTTCAATTTTATGTTCAGTTCAAATTATGTTTCTTTTTATATAAAAAAAAAAATCACCAACTTTCACTTAAATCTCATATAAATTCTCCGATTAACCTTTTGTTCCAAGTCACTGTTAAACATTTGATATAACATTCTCACGTCAACAAACTAATGTGGATTTAAAAATAATAATATCATCTTGATACTAATCCAAGAAAAACGAGGTTTTGTCTAGAAAATCCAAATCAGCCTCTCCCTCTTTAGCCCCTCAATCCTGACCGCTGTGCAGCCTCTCCCCTGCAACAAGATAGCTCTGGTCCGACTCCGCCTGTGATAATCACCTAGCCAACTCCACAGCCAAGCTACCTCCGCCTCCAGAGCCCCCTCTCCCGTGACCTCGTCCTCGCGGCGGACAGTGACGATAAACAGTCATCTGCCACCACTATTCCTCTGTCTCTCTCTATATTCCTTTTATATAATAAAGCAAATTCATAACATCGAACGCTAGGGTAAGAGTACGTTACAGCAACAGAAGCAACCAAGGAAGCAATGTGGCTGAGATTTACTTCGAAAGCAAGATTGCAACCATATATTGTTATTTATTGCAATAATTAAGTGCATGTGTCTTTAAAAAAAAACAACAAATTCATCAAGATGCACACCAAATTGACGATATTTGTAATCTTTTTAACAAATTATTCTACTAATTGTTATAACAGTCATCAGAATACGACCCAATTATTTTGTATGTCCAGCTTTGTAAATAGAGGCCAGAATTTTCTTCAAACATTTATTGTAGACGAAAGGTCTCTCCAATGCAACCAAATGGCCTGCTTTCTCAATGCATACCAGTGTCGCACTATCTCCCAAATTTCTGTCCAAAAGAACATAAAGGAACGAGTCAAATTTCTGCCGAAAACAATTGAACAGAAACCCATTGGAGCAAACAACATCTTTTAAGAATGTCTATTTACAATAATAGATGTCGGGTCGGAAAAGAGAGAGAGAGAGATATATATATATATATATATATATATATATATATTTAACGCGAAATTATCAGTGAACCAAGTACCAATAAGATAAATAAATCGTTACAAGTGTATCAATACTTCCCAATTAGCTTCATGCAATTTCACATAGAACATATAATAGCTTTATTAGGTCTGCAAACCGTGCAAAAGAAAAGTTACACTGTCATTGTCGTAAATTGATTTTATATGTCAAAATTCATTTCTTAAAATTCTGATACAAACATATGCAATCTAACACCACCGGCCGTTGCAGCATGGATGGTAGATCCTTTGCCCTCCCCGGTGGAGGCCAAGGTTCAAAGCCCCTGCAAAGCAGGGAGGCTAAAGCGTTGTGTGGTGATTTAAGCGTGGCGTCGGGGTGGTGGTTTCCCTGCTAGCGTCACCGGGGGGTTTACGACGCACTGTCGGTGCAAGCTGGTTCCTCCTGTCATCAAAAAAAAAAAAAAAAAAAAAAACATATGCAATCTAACGAGTTGTCTTAATTGCAAACCAAAATTGGACAAAATAAAAACTGCGGTTAAAGTTTATGACAAGACGTGGCTTCTATTCTTCACGATGGAAGATAATCAAGCAAAAGGAAGCAGCAAAGACATGCTGATATGACAATATGGTTTCGGCATTAAAACTTTATTATTAATAAATAAATAAATATAAATTGATTGACGAACTATTAATTGGAAATCTGTAAACATACTCTTTCAGTGATTTGGCTACTTCAACAGGGAAGATCCTGTCATTCTCGCCCCAAACCAGATGCACCTTCTGCAAAAAGATCCCATCAATCATCAGCCGATTTCCACAACATTCTACAAATATAACTAGAGGGAATGTAGTTTGAGAAAGTATTGCGTCCTTACACCCGAATAATCTGAGTCCATTTCGTATCAACTATATGTAGCAATGGAATAAGTTGTAGCGTAATGGCTATTGCATTAATTAGTACATTGTTTGATTTAAGTATTATAGTATCTATTATCCTTTTTGTTGTATGAATCACATATAAAACAAGGGGTAAATAGTTTTTTTTTTTTCATTTATTATGACTCCAATTTGATCGTTTAATATGTCCAATTAAAAGAATATTATGTATTACATAGTTAAAAATATGATTGAAATAACAATTATAATTTTTTGAGCATTGATTAATATAATTAGTAATGATTATTCATTATATATAGATAATAAACTATTTGATTATAGAAATTTAGATAATTGCACCTGATAGGAGGCAACTAATATGATGTTACTTGGTCAAGTAAATTGACATAAGTGCAATAAATTTGGAATTTTTATGGTAATTTTCATGAATTATCTTAGTTGTCAAATGCAAAAGCCACACATCATCTGACAAGATGAAAGGGTTGACATCAAGTCAATTATGCATATCTTGCACAGACATGTTATGAACTTAATATGTATAATATATCATTGGATTTGGTGAGAACCATGGAAAGTAATTTTACAGGTTGCGAGGATAAGTGTTCTTAGGACTAGCTTTTGGCAGAGAAATTGTAGCATACATCACAACTGTGAAAAGTTTTACACGAGCACCTTTATACACTATCAATCGAGAAGATTAGTTGGTTATGGTCCTCCAAAAAGGTGAATGAGATCGTTTGCGTATACTTTTCTTGATACAGGTGGTTTTGCTCTATTTTTCCCTTTTGTATACTTGAGCAGGTTACAAACACATCTTGCATTGTCAGAACAAAACTTATACTAGAGTGACATGCAGATTTACACAATCCAAGTATTATGCCCAGGATCTTAATGTTAGAGAAAATCAACAAAGAATGAAAGAAATAATGGCTCTCATCTCATATTGCAGCCACCAAGAAAATTTTTCTCAATTAAGTGCCGGCTTGGTTCAGTACTTCCCCCATAAAATGAGTATAAATCAGAATTTTTCAACTTATAATCAGTTTTTTTTTTTTATGTAAAAACTTTTTCTTTTTCTTTTTTTTGGTAACAAAGGATTCTATGTAGGGTTAAAAAATAAACAACCACCGAAGGAGAAGATTCATCAAACCTGAGAGTACTGTGGGAAAGCGAAATCTTTGTCTGGAATGACCAAAGCCTCCAGCAATTCGGCTCTCTCTTTTCTGCAGTCAAACAAGACCTACCATCCAACGACAAGAAAGGGATAAATGAGGTAAACATCTCATCTCTACAAGGAGAGTCCATTATAGTTTTAAAAAAAAAAAAGAAAAAAGAGGAGAGTCCATTATGATTTTTACACATGTTCATAAATATCACTAGAAAAATCTCTCTCTCTCTCTCTCTCTCTCCTGCTTCTAAACGCCCACCAGCACCGAACTTGTGACAGCCACCATCGATGGAGACCGCCACCTCCAGTCCCAGCACCACCGTAGGTGGCTCCACTTTGACGACAAGACTTGAGTTGATAGATCTCTCTCTCTCCCTCTCTCTCCCCGTCATCTAGGCACAAATATCTTGATGATGATCATTCACCACGGAGGAGATGACATCTGATTGTCTCCCAAAAGCAAAGGAGAAAGATCTACTTCGTTTTGTTCTGCCCCAACCACACCATCAATGCTGGCCGTGGCACTTTCCGACCCCGCGACTACTAGAGACCTCCAGCGACGTTACAATCAGCGTCACCCCCATTGCAGCAATAAGCTTGATGCAGCATCTCTCTCTCTCTCTCTCTCTCTCTCTCTCTCTCTAAGGGAGGCTAATGGATGGTGGTAGTAGTGGTTGTGGGACGGGGACGATGGTCAATGTGCCAAGGATGAGGGATAAAATTTGACAGATAAAAGCATATCATCAAAACCTATGCAATTGTTTATTAGAATTTTAGCTTCATTTATTTCGTGAAAAATTGATGATTTGGAAAATAATTTTCTAAAAATAATTACTTGCATCACTTATAAAAATCAACGAACGAATGAGAAATATTAACATTATCCATGAAAATATTTAGATATAAATGGTTGTTAACAATGAAAATATTTTTCATTGATTAATTATTTTATTTAATACGAACAATCATTTTTACAAAAATATTTTATAAATTACACATTTTTATCGAAACAAAAGAGTTGAGTATATATGATTTGTCTAAAAGAGCTACACAAAACAGTTGAAGATCCTGCATTTTTTTTTTTGGTGGGGGCTGAGATTTTTTTCTTTCTGTTATATGTTTTACATATCTTATGCGGGTAAACGCAAATCACTTATTTTGGATTTTGCTTATTGGGAAATATTAGGTACACTAATTGTATAACCTTTATATATATATTCCAGCACTATGACCGTTGAGGTAATTAGTTATTTAGTTGCTAAAATTAAAATTAACTAGTGAATTATAAGAGATTCTTAACATATCAGTTTGTGCATTTTCATATTTAATAATATTGATATATTGTTTATACCAAACAATGAACATGATAGAATATAAAAATATTTGACTATATTACTATAATTCACAAAACAATGAATAACATCTAGTAGAATATTTAGATTTAATATCATATCTTATTCAGTTCTATTCCGACTAGTCAACAACGACTCATTTTGGCCTCGCCCATGGGGCCCATCATGTTGGCAAGATGCTACCATGTCCATGTGCAAAAGATCTCTCTGTCTCCTAAAATGATCACAACGAACGATGTGGCGGCTCTAACCTCTGAGGTCATGAACCAAGCCCTCTGCTTCTGTTGAGTTGCATACATAAGTTACATTTGAAAAGACTCGTGTTGAAGAATAAATATGGTGTTAAGATATTAATATATCTTAACTGGCTCAAAACTCATATTTAAGTTTTTAAGTGAAGATGGATTCAACTAAATATATATTGACAAGCTTGGACTTAGTCTCTTTCTTGACAATCTCTCTAGATAAAAGTATCGAATTTTCGTTGTGCATTTCTAACAACTTCAGCTAAATCGAACGTAGACAATAGAAGGTTGCAGCATCCGTGCTGGCTAGTAGGGTGACAATGAATGATGTGGTAGCTCGATAGACACAGGTGAGTGACAGGGACCACAAGTTATTAAATCATAGATCTTGTATTGATAGTACGTTTGTGATGGATGTACATTAGAGAGTTGGTAACTACTTGCCATCTTCATTGTTAGTCTATCCCATGATATTTTTTAGCATTATGTATAAGCATGTCCAACTCTTATGTGCAAGTGGGATTACGAATAACACATGAAATTTGACAAATGAGGGCCCGCATGTGAAAAATAAATTGGGGCAACACCTTATTCTAATACCTTGTTAAAATTGTCAACTCAAAAGCCTAAACTAATAAGTGAAAGTAATCACACACACACCTTTATATAAACCTCGTAGATACATGATATGGGATACTTTAACATTCTACTAAAAATAAAATTAGTAGAAAAACTTGTATCACATAATGGATCAATACAATGTGCACATATGATAAGCACTTAGTCCAATATGACATCAACATGTTAAGACTCGTGAAAATTCTTCCTTCTATCGACATTATGAATAATAAATGTCTTCATCAATTTGAAGCAAAGTCAAGTCCTCACTTTGTAATAGAGAGATTCTCCAAGTCCTATACATAGTAAAATGTATCTAGATCATTAGATTTGATAAGATTTTCATGGGGCACACATTTATTAAATCTAAAGATTCTCAAAATTTAACTCACTGAATATATCGTTTGAGATGAATGAATGAAATAAGTGACGAACTGATGAGTAACATACCTTCCCATAGTTAAGACTAAGGACCACATATTTAAAATAAGTACAATCAACTTCATTCGTAAAAGAAAATTGTCGGTCAAAAATTTATTTGAGAGGCATGCATACCATAATATTCCAAAATGGTAATGGTACGTGTTGAAAAAATTCAAATAAATTCACCTTAAGAAAAATATGGTAGTCCAACCCAAGTCCTACATGTACGTGTGTTTTTGTGAATAGCATTTTTCAAATTATGATCCAATAGTAGCCCTCGAGGACCTATATATAAACTTTCCTTTGAGATTTTATCAATTGCAAAGTTTCTAAACTAATACTAGAAAATTTTCCAAATAAAGGCTTAAAGTGCCCTTATTTTCTCAAATAAATACCTAAAATAGATATTATTTCAAATAGAGGCCTTAAGTAGCCATAAAAGTTTCAACTAAGGACTTGACTCACCGGCTAGCTAAGGGCATTTTTGTCTAATATAATTTTTAATTTTTAATATTATTTAAATTATATATATATTTAAAAATGGCCGATGATGGTGAGGAATGGCCAATCAAGGGTTGCCAAAGGTCGTCAGTCCTAGTTAGTGGCCGATTACCCTTACCAATTGTAGGCAAGGGTTTGCAAGCCCTCGCCTAGATTTGGGCAAGGGTCACAGCCCTCACCTAGATTTGGCGAGGGTTACCGGCCCTAGCCTAGAACTGGTCAAGGGTTGCCACTCGCAACCAATCCTTGCTAGTGGCGGCCCTCGTCAACCCTTGGCCAACCGTCCCCCACGATCGCCAACCCTTCCCGACAATGGTGAGACGGTAGCAAGAGGGCTAACCTAATTTCCTTCCCTTCCATTTTTTTAATTTATTATTTATCTAATACAAAAAAGAAAAAAAGGGAAAAAATCAAAAATGTAAAGGACAAAAATACCCTTATCAACCGGTGACTCAAGCCATTTTTTGAAATAAAATTCATTTCAAGCTCTTATTTGAAAAAAAATGAGAACACTTCAGACTATTATTTAAAAAATAAAAGCACTTCAGGCCTTTATTCAAAATTGTCTCTCAATACTATCATCGATCCTCTAACTTGTGTACTTCTTATATAAAGTTCTGAAACTTTTAATACTGATGAATACTCTAATTCCAATGGTTCATGCAATCAAATCCTTTTGTCATGAACACACTTAGTTTTAATGCGGTCGCCATAGGAATTTAAAAAATTTAATATTATAGAGAAAGCAAACAATTATCTGAATAATAACGAGTATTTCTTCATAACTTTGATAAGCTCTTGAGCAAAAAGAAATAATAACAATTATTATTATAACAATAATTGATCGACTAATTTCGAATATGTGGAAAGAAGGAACATTTGTGATGATGGAGGTGAGTACAGGACAGGATAGGTGCCAACGACTAAGGCTAGGGTAGACGTAGAGGGTGACGACACATGATTACTCTCTCTCTCCTCCTTCAATTTTCTCACTTCTTATCGATTTTCTTCTTTATTACTCTAAATTTTACATTGGTCAAAACATATAAAGCTGAAATTTCAGAATTTGAATTTTCTAGTTATGTTCGTAAATTAAAATTGATTAATTCTACAACAAATTCAAAATGATTAAGGGTATTGATGATGAAAAGAATCAATTAGAGTCATCTAATTTAGAGGACTTTGTCGCACAAATTACAGGTTCCGCAATCATTTACTTAAAATAGCATCTTATTAGAAAAGTTAAGAAACATAATCATTTACTCAATATAATAAAAGTATAACCAAGCAATTAGTCATTAGCACCAAAATTAGAAATATTATATACTTACGCTAAAATTGCATTAAACTATCCAAAACAAAATATTACACAAATTAAAAACAATGAAACATTTCACCAATCTTATACCTAGGGTCAACTATAGTTGAAAATGCTTTTGGTGGGAGGAGAGAAATAAAAAGAGATAACATTAAAATTATGCTATATAATCAAAATCAAAAAGTAAATTTGATTAAATGATCAATAATAGATATCTTGGCGATTCAAATTTAAACATAAATCAACTAAACTATATTGTATTGCCACAATAAATTGATGATCAATACAACATGTTATGTTAAAATCCACTTTCTTATGATAATTTTTTCATTATATTAAGTGAAGCCTCACACATTTTGCCAATTTAATATCGTCACTCGTAATGCAATCTTGACATGTTAGCAACGTAAGGCTACAAGTGCAAAGGTTGCTTCGAAAAGCACATTAAAATCAATACTACCATTGATATGTGACAAGAAAAGCAAAAATTTATGTAATCGATTGATCTTCTCAACCATCATCCACCAAGTGTGGTCCTATATAAATTTAAGAGCATGGTATTCCGGAATTTAGAAATGAAAATATAAAAATGTTGAAATTCTCAACAACCATTGCTTGTCCTATATAGCTTGTGAAAGTCTAAAAGGGAAAAACAAAGCCAAAAGTTATCAAAATTTCCGAGAAAGCCACGCCTGCAACTTTCCTTGCTTTGTTAAGAGCATTTTTGCGAAAATAACAAATATTGATATGTCATTGGATTGTAAAGAACAAAAATTACGTTAAATTATTCGAAACAATTAAAACAGGATACATATGCTAAGTATGGATAAAGTTATATAATTTGATAAGTAAAAGCGATGAGTTTTGGTTAGCTACGTAATAAATGGAAAACTCATGAGTGAATTGATAAGTTTATTTTGATTTGGTAGTTTAGGGTGCGTTTGGTAACGATTCTGTTCCGGGAGCCGATTCGACTAGAAATGATTATTTTTGATTATGTTCCCTGAACCGATTCCGAGTAAAAAAGCACGTTTGGTAATGTCCAAAATTTTTTATTATGGAATAGAATTGCGTTTGATATCGTGTTAATTGATTCTGTTCCAAATTAATTTCTTTTAATTTTTAAATAATTTTTAAATAATTTTTTTACTTTTTACTTTTTTCTTTTCCTTTTTCCTTTTTTACTTTTTTTTTTTTTTTTTTCTTTTCTTTTCTTTTTTCCTTTTTTTTTCTTTTTTTTTTTTTTTCCCTTTTTTCCTATTCTTCTTCTTCTTCATCGGCCGGTCGTCGGACCGGTCGGCTAGACGAGGGCCGGCGACGCTCACCGGCGTCGCCGGCCCTCGCCGAGGTCGGCCTTCATCGGCCGAGCCTCGCCGGTGGCTGAGCCGGCCTCGCCCGGCCTCGGCAAGGCCAGCTTGGCCACCGGCGGGCCGGGCGAGCCTCGCCGGTGGCCAAGCGAGCTTCACCGGTAGCCGGGCGAGGCTCGCCAGCCACCGGCGAGGCTCAACCTCGCCCGATTTGGCGAGGCCGAGCCTCGCCCAGCTGCCGGCGAGGCCGAGCCTCGTCGGTGGCTGGGCTTGCCTCCGGCGAGGTCACCGGACCTCACCCTGGCTTGGCGAGCCTCCGGCGACCTCGTCGGACCGGCGACCGGCGGTGGACGATGGCGGCGGCAACGGACGGCGGCAGGCAGTGGCGGACGGCAACCAGGATGATGAAAGGGAAGAGCGAGGGTTTCACCGTTTTGATTCTTTTTCTGATTCTCGGATGGAGAATCATATTTTTTTTTATTCTCAAATCTTGTCCAAAATTGTTCTCGGGAACAAAAATTTTACCAAACACGATTCTCGTCCCAAACTGATTCTGGGAACAAAAAATCAGAATCTGGCACTGTTTGGCATGTTGCCAAACAGGCCCTTAGATTACACATAGTTGACAAATATATTTCGTTTACATCATTGACACGATGAAAATTTAAAAGCCGATACCGGAGAATTGATCGATTATTTAGATAATGGACTAAGAACCTCTGGATAGAGCAAAGGTCTCCGTGCATGATCTTAGAAAAGTTCGCTTTGGTACGTACCTCTAGAGCGTGCTTGAAAACACATTTGGGGAGTCTAGGGAAGTGGAAGCTGCCAATTTCAAGCAACTTCTTTAGTGCACTCGCCGAATCAGGCAACAGAAATTCCGACAACGTCGGAAACCCCAACCTCTCTAAGCACTCTCGGCTCAGCGACTCCGTCACCACCGGGCCAGAGCACGTCGCCACCACCGACTCGACCAGCTCAGGCTGCAACTTGGCCAGCCTGAACGCCATCATCGCGCCGTAGCTGAACCCGACCACTGTGCACTGCTGCACTCCCAGCTTTGCCAGCCCCCTTGCCAGGTACTCCGCCTGGAATCCCAAAGTCCAGCGGCCATCGCCGGTAGAGGAACCACCGAAGAAGAGGAGGTCCGGCACGTAGACCGCATAGTCCCCAGCAAGGGCGAGGACTTGGAACTGCCACGTCAGGATGCCGTCGCCAGCGAAGCCGTGGAGGAAGACGACGGCAGGTTTTTTACCGTTGTTGGCATTCTTCTTGGATCGGGTCGGAGCCCAGATGTTCATGACAGTCCCCGGTTCGATCTCGATCTTTTGAGGTCTCAATCCGGCGAGCCTCATGGTCGCTCGCAACAAGGGCTTGTAAATCTTGAAAGGGTTCACCATCGTCTCTCTCTCAGCTTGATTATGCACAGTGTCGTCCATCCCGAGAAAATGAATGTCTTCGCCATCATTTATAGGGGGGAAATGATACGGTGACCGTGGAGTCTGACCCCTCATTTTCCCTAGGGGACTGGACAACTTGCTTGTCCGGTTTTCTTAGGAAATCAAAGTCTCAGTCTATTTACTTGTTAAACCTCATATCCCTTTTATCTTTTCTCTTTTGTGCTAGATATCATTGAGTGTTGTCTTTCCCACCATTGGAGCTATGCCCCTCTCTCTCCCGTCTCTCTCAACCCTTAAATGCCGTCTCTGCAGCCGGTTTATACTTTTTCAATTTCCCCTTCTGCGACCGTAAGTGAGTGGTGGGAAAGAGCATTAGAAGGTCGGTGCTACTTTTTCAATTCCTTCCCTTTTCACGCCTTGTGGTTTAGTAGTCCTGTCCAAAGAGAGAAGAAGAAAGCACAAACTTAGAGCGCATTTGATAAGGCTTATGTTTTCAAGAACAATTTCTAATCATAAATGATTATTTTTTATTCCATTCTTGGCAACGATTTCTAAGCATTTTAAGCCGTTTGGTAACTATTTAAAATTTCAATTCCTAAAATAGAATTGTGTTTGGTACCATTTTGAAAATTCTAATCCAAATCATTTTTAAAATAATTTTTTAATAATTTTATTATTATTTTTCTTTTTCTTTTGTTTCTCTTCTTCTTCATCAACTTTGCCGGTTGCCAACGTTTGGATGACCGGCAACCGGCCATACGAGGGTCGAGGACCTTGTCAGAGCGTCGCTAGCCCTTAGTGAGGCCGTGCCTCATCGAACAAACCTCTTCGACAGCTGGGCGAGGCTCGATCGAGCTTGCCCAGGTCGGTGGAGCTCAACCTCGCTAGATCTTGGTGAGTCGAGGCTCGCCTGGCTATGAGAGGCTCGTTAATGGTTGGAGGAGGCTTAGGCGAGGCTTGCCTGGCCACCGGCAAGCTCATTAGGCCTTGCCAAACCTCGCCCGGCTTGGCAAGCCTCGGCAAGCTCGTCAATGATTGGTGGCGGTGGCTGGTGGATAGCGGCGGACGGCGGGGGCAGCAAAGTGGCGGCAAACTGCAATGGTAGTGGCGACAGCACTTGAAAAACAAGAGAGGGAAGAAGAACAAAAAAAAGAAAGAAGAAAAAAAAAGGAAAAATAGGTTGACTTGATTCTAAAATTGTTCTCGAAACAAAGAATCAACTTTTTATATTTCTCAATTTTGTTCCAAATCTACTTATGGGAACAAAAATATAGGAATTTATTCCCAGAAACAAAAATTTTACTAAACAGATTTATGTTCCAAATTTATTCCCAAGAACAAAATAATAGAAATTTTCACTATTTGTCCAGTTACCAAATAGGCCTTAGCTTCTCTGAAATGACCCAAATTTTTGGATCTTCTCTATCTCCACATCAAAATGAAGGCTCTCTTCATGAATAGTCATGTCGCCAAGCTTATCCTTGAATTTGATCAGCACGTGGGACGGAAATGTTAGAACCAAAAGGATAAAGGAGCTTTGAAGGATTCAATGAGGAGAGAATGTAAGCACACAAAAGAGAGAATATATTATGGAAAATGCCTTGCGAAGGCTTAATATGGAGTACACTCCACACTCTTACAAACTTAACTATACAAGCTTTGCTAAGCTTAATCCTCTCTCTATTTCTCTCTCTATGCTCCTAAAGCTCCCTCACTCTCTCTAAAAACAAAATAACAAACGTAGGTACATATATTAATAAACATCTCCACCATCTGGACTCCACCGTCTTTGACTTCAAAATACAAGAAGTAAAGTTGAACTTTTCCTCTTGTTTGCCGTCTTCAGCGTGAATGGGAGTTGCCGAAATTTTATCCAAGGCCAAGTCCAACTTCACCATGTTAACCAACTTCAATTTGTCAATAAGACGACTCATGTCTTAAATGTTGGGCCCACCATTTATCTTCCTGAAACCACTTATCTTCATGGAAGTTGTTTTCTTCTTTTTCATCAGAGTTGAAGTCGGTTAAGAGTGGAACTCCAACACAGTCCAATTCTTCCACTTAAACGCCTATGCCATGTACGAGGACAGGTGCAAGTAAAATTTTCCTGGATCTAATCAATTTTACTACTTCCAACAGTGAAGACCTTGAACTGGCTTGACTAGCTTCGGATGCTCAGCATAAAGGACAACCCCATCTCTAGCAATGTCTCGTAACCTTGAGTCCTCAGCCCAAATGGCAATGCCTGCTCCAAGTATCTTCAGCGAGATTTTGGATAGTCAATAACCCCATGAATTTCTTTTTCTTCAATATCAATAGATATGCTTCTTTAATTACTACAAACATGTAAAATAAATGGTTTTCTAGAGCAAATTTGTCATCTGATTGCTTGTTATACACCTAACAAAATGATTGGGCAAATTGTACTGTTCTTGTAAAGTGACGGTGCCATTCTCCAAGCGAGGTCCTTTAAGACTTGTTTAATAACTGTTCTGTCTACTCAAAATAGTTTTTCTTATTCTGTTTTTGGACAAGTTTTTGAGCATTGAAACGCGTTTAGGAGCTGTACAAAATTATTATTCATGAAATAGAAAAGTAATAGAAATGCATTTGATACAACTTAAATTTTTTTGTGACTAAAAATTTCTTCTAGTTTTTTTTAATAATTTAATGAGATATTTCTTTTACTCTTTTTTTTTCCTTCTCTTCTTCTTCCTTCTCTAGCTGCCAACCTAGACCCTCACTCGGTGATGGTGAGATGGCTTGTCGAGGTCGAGCCCCACCTAGCCAAGGCAAGGCCGACTTCACCAAGGGTTGGCGAGGCTCCGTTGAGGTTGCTAGACCTCGTCATTGGAGATTGCCAACCATTGCCAAGCCTAGCGACTAGTTAGAAGAGGAAGAAGAAGAAAAGAAAAAAAAAGAAAAGATAGAAGAAACTAGCTTGATTCTAGAATTGTTCTAGGAAACAAGTAAATTTGTTCATTTTTTTTTATTCCATTCCAAATCTATTCTTGAGAACAAAGTTTAGAGTAAATATATTATAGTAAGTATAATTTAGAATTTTTGATATCACAAAAATTCAGGATAAATGTATCATATTTAACTAAAAGGAGGAGGAAGCTTCTTCAAGATTATATTAGACCGGGAGTAGTTTGGCAAAGTGAAGTCCTTGCTTGAATGACCAAAGCCTCTGGCAGTTAAGCTCTCTCCTTTCGTAGTCAAACAAGACCTACAATCCAATAATAATAAAATATCATACTTATCCAAAATTTTAAGAAAATAAAAATAAAATCTTGCTTTCATCATGATTTGTTAAAGATACATAACTTATCTCACTTGAACAATTTTCTTCAAATGAAATTTTACATTATCACAACTTAATTAGTTTTTTTTTTGGTCGGTCCTACTCTACATCTATTCTACTCTCACTCTCAAGCTTTTATCCTACCGCCTTGCAAGGCGTGAGAGTCAAAAACCATACCTGAAACTAAATTGTCTTCACTCCAACCTCTTAAGAAGGTGAGATTCAAACCCCCCCACTACTTTAGAGTATGGACCTAAAGCCTATTTATTTTGGCTATTTAAGTAAACAAATACTTCTTTTGACTTTTTCAAAGGTAATTGCTTGAACTTTAAGAAATCATAAAAAAATTATAATTTGTAAATGCTACTTTCAAGGACTTTCTATAGCGTTCGGACAAGTAAAAGTTTAGTAGGCAGATCGGAACAAGAATATGTGCAAAGTACCTCAAAACAGCCTTATTTCAATGCACTTGACTTTACAAAGAGATAATATATATATATATATATATAAAGGAGATAAAAGTATATTTCATCTCAACTTTTATAAGAAATCTCTCTTTTACCCTTAATTAAGGTAAAAATGAAAACTATAGAAAATGGAAGGAAAATTAATTAACCAAAGTACACATAATAGACAAAACAATAGATATCAATAATAATTTTAAACAATGAGAATTTGTTAACATTCGATAAATATAGCTGCTTTAATGAACTAAACAAGATATTTTTAGAAAGAGAACAAATAAAAATGACAAAAATTAGCTAGTTGTTATGTATATTTATAGGATTAATTAAAGTAGAAAAAATATTGATTAACAAAAATATTTTAAAAAATTATAAAAGAAATGATGTCCTCAATCCATGAAGTGAAATAATTAATCCAAATCTAAGATATTTTTAGAGTGGACGTAGGCTTGGTCTAAACCGAACCACTATAAACTTTGCGTTTCAATTCTCTTTAATTTAATTCGTAGTCTTATATAACTGTTTACGTCTTTTACATCTTCGCCTATTATTCTCAAAAGACGAATTAAGTTGTTAAGTCTTGCAAAAACTTCTTTAACACCTATTCACCCCCTCTAGGTGTTTAACACATATTCACCCCCCTTTAAGTGTTTTTACTAGCCCTATCATCTCAAAGTTGAAGCAAGGGAACCTCTCGGTTACTACTTGCTTCAACTGTCTCTCGGCCCTCTAAAATGAGTTCAAGGTAGCCGAGGAGTAGCTCGAAGGGTTGGAGAAGACCCTTAAGCAATATAAGGAAATTAAAGAGAGAGAGAAAGTGACTTAGTTTCTTTTTACCCTCAAACGAGAGCTATGTACCTTTTCACTTGCAGATCCTCACCATGGAACCCGTCCCCCCGCTCGATTGCATATTCTAGCTAGCTGCCCAAGAATAAAATCAATGACTTGGGACTGTTGGACATGAGAAAGGAGGTGATGGTGTGGCCCCTATTGTGCCGACAAGGCTCTCGGGTCAATCTCACGGCGGCCTTTGGGTCAATCTCACGACGGCCTTCATGCACTGCAGCGAGCTGGTGGGTTAGGCAGCAACCCTAGATCAATGAATGAGGAAGAAGATAGAGAGAACTCTAGAAGCTACTATTTCAAGGGTCCCGATCAAAGGAATGGATGTGACAGCTCCTATTCCTTTCGAGTTGATGGTGGATATCAAAAGTATGGGATTTGACGGCTCTTATTCTTTTCGAGCCGACGGTGAAGATCACAAGACTGGGCACGGATCTAATGGCCCATATCTTCGCAAATCTGACGGCTCAGATCAATGGTGAGGATGTGCATCTGATGGTCCTTATTTAATCTCCCATGGGTTCGAATCAAATGGTCATCATAAAGCCACATCATCACAAAGAGGGAGAGGCCAAAATAAGGGTAAGTATTGCGAATATTGTCAACGTCCACATCACACCATTGAAACATGTTAGAAATTACATGGTAAGCCCACTAGCAAAGAAAAAAAAGGGAACGAATTTTCTGCTTATTAGGTATTAGCACAAGAAAATTACAAGGTTCATCAGCCAATTACTTAGGACTAATATCAACACATCATGAAGGCATTGAATCAGTTAAAGACAGTAGACAAAAATGCAAATTGTTTGTATAATTCATTATGCAAGAATAATGATATTTTAGTTGATGCATGGATTATTGACTCAAGTGCCAGTGACCACATAATTTGCAATGAATGTTTAGTTATAAGACACAATTCATCCATATCTGTTCACCTCCTAAATGGGAATATTACTGATGTCAAGATGATCGGTATTGTCTACCATAACCCAAACATTATCCTTAACAATGTTCTATTTATTCTAGAGTTTGAATTTAATCTCATACCTATTTCCAAAGTTTATGAGGACAATTCTTGTCGAGCTAATTTCAATTCTGAAAATTGTTCCTTTCAGAACCTTTCAACTGGGAAATTGATGGGTTTGGGTAGAGTAGAACAAGGATTGTATTTTTGGGTCAACTTTGCTAGAGATTTTAATCTATCTTCTTTAAATAAAGGCATATCTTGTAATGCAACTGCTAGTCATAAAATCTCTCTTTCTCATAAACGTCTAGGTCATAGTACTTGTTTTCCTTGTCCTTATTGTAAAATATGCCCTCTGGCAAAACAATCACAATCACCCTTTCCAACTAGTGTGTCTCGGGCCGCTAGTGTTTTCTCATTAATTCATGTGGACATATGGGTCCTTATCATACACCACATCGCAATGGGTCTCGGTTTCTTTCTTACCATTGGGTGTTTCTTATGTGGACAAAGAGTCAAACTCTTTCATATCTATCAAAATTATTGTCCATGATTAAAAATCAGTTTAATAAACATGTCCAAAGGATTCGCACAGATAAGGGAGTGAAATTTTCTCAACTAAGTACCAATCTTTCCTGTCCTCTCAAGGAATACTTCATGAGAGTTCTTGTACATATCCTCCCCAATGGAATGGAATTATCAAATGCAAACATCAACATCTTTTAGAAGTTGCTCATGCACTAAAATATCAAGCTTCAATTCTTAAGTCTTTTTGGGAAGATTGTGTGGTCACAACAATCTATTTAATAAATCATATGCCAACTAGAATACTAGAAGGATGCACCCCATTTGAAATGCTCTTCGAAAAGCAACCGGACATTGGTCATCTTCAAGTATTTGGTTGTTTTTCCTATGTAACAAATTTGCGACATCAACATAAATTGGATTCTGATGCTCTTCGGTGTATTTCTATGGGATACCCTACTCTACAGAAGGGGTTACTGAGTTATGGAGATGTCTACAGGACGTTTCTTTGTTAGCCGAGATGTTGTGTTCCACAAAGATATATTCCCATTTTAGGAAATGGCTTCTTTAGATGAGCCACCAATGCCGACATCAAATCATCAGCATTTCTTATCGAAGGAAGATATTTCTATGAAACCACAGTACATGAAGATTGCATCGAACCAACAAACCCCAAGCACGTGCCCTACGAGAACCTGTTTTGGATCCCCGAATATATTAACTAAGACTCTTGATTCTCCAATTTCAGCATCATGGCAAAACAACAACAGGTCTCCATCATTGTTGCAGCAATATCATATTGGCTCCCCATCACTAGCTACCGAACAATTACCGACAAACAAGCGTCGACGTTCGGGTGACAAGTTCACCCTCCCACATGGACCAAGGATTATATATATCCTACTTTGGAGACTATAGGTATGCAATAATCGATATCTTCATATGTTTCCTTCAGCGATTATCGCCATAATACATGTGCTGCATCAATCGAATTTTTGAAGAACATGAACCTTCTTCTTATGAGGAAGCAGCATGTGATATTCAATGGCAAAGGGCCATGAAGGAAGAATTAGTTGCTCTTATAGAGAATCATACTTGGGAAATTGTTCCCCAAGCTCTTCATAGAAAGCTAATTGGCTGCAAATATCTATACGAAATAAAATATAAAGCAGATGGTTCAATTGAGCAATATAAGGCTTGACCCGTCGTTAAAGGATTCATGCAATGCGAAGGTTTTGATTATCATGAGACCTTCTCTCCTATTGCTAAAGAAGTCACTATTTATTCTTTTCTTTTGTTCTTGCATTGCAAAATTGAGAGCTACACCAGATTGATGTCAACAATGTCTTTCTTCACGGTGATCTCAATGAGCAAATTTACATGGAACTTCCATAAGGATTACAAAGACAAGGGGAGTCTCGAATATGTTGTCTCCACAAATCCCTATATGACTTAAGTAGGCCTCTCAACAATGACATGCGAAGTTTACCGCAACACTTACAAATGCAGGTTTTCGACACTTCAAGCATGATAATATGGGTTATTCACATGGACAAAATGTACCTCATCAATCTACTTTTTAATTTATGTAATGATATACTTATTATGGGAAATGATAATGTTGCAATTCAAAAATTCAAAAGATAATTGCATTTGACCTTCCATATTAAAGACTTGGGACCTCCCAAATATTTTCTTGGGATTGAGATAGCTCGATCCAACGAGGGAATTTCCCTCAATTAGCACAAATTCATCCTGGAGATCATATCAGAAGTAGGATTATCATGATGCAAACCAGATGCTATACATTTTGAGCAAAATGTCAAATTGACAACATATGAATATGATGCAAGTTCTTCTTCTCCAATGGAAGACCCACTGCTCAAGGATCTATCGGGATATCAACAACTTGTTCGAAAATTGATTTATCTCACTATGACCAGGCTATATATATTATGCAGTATAAATACTTAGCCAATTTATGCATAATCCAAAGCAATCACATATGAATGCAGTACTAAAGGTTGTAAAGTATTTAAAGGGACGTCCAGGACTTGGAATTCTATTATCACATGAATGCAACATGGAGATAACGGCCTATTGTGACAGATATTGCTACATGCCCAATGACAAGGAGATCCATTGTCACGCCCCGACCCTCAGGCACGCACACATCCCTTACTTTTGGTCGATTTAAAAAAATGCGATATCCCAGGACTATGTATCGCCGACCCTTTCATTTATATATATGCACATGCGGAAGCAGTTATAATTCCCCAGACAATAAAGTAATGGGATAGAAAAGTAGGCCATACATTTTTCTTACTGAAAATTCACAACTACATCTTTTTACATGGAAACAAGGTCTGACAAGACAGGATAGGATTTCGATCCTCATCCGGGTCGTACTCAATGTCCTCCTCCACGTACTCCTCTTCGGGTTCCTCATCAGGGACCTCCTCATCAGATTCATGCTCCTTAGGCTCCTCATCCAGGTCCCGAAATGGTTATTCAATAACCACTGAGACCACGTCTCAGCAAGTTCTAGCTCCTAAGACCCAATTAGTAAACTAATATACCTTAGGGCTGCCTACGCACAACATGAGTCAGAGGACGTACCTTAGCCTCAGATTCCACCTGCATATTAGTACAGTTCGAATAGGCACACAAGCAATCACATCATAGATCGAAGCATCGATCTAATCGACTTAGTCGATTTCACATTAGGAAGACCACTCACGATCATCTCCCTTCAATCATTCAATTCACAACATCAAACTAAGGCAATGAATCGCATCAAATCACACTCAGATCGAATCATCGATCAATCGACCTAGTCGAATCATTTCTAGGTCATTCATCCCACATAAAGCAATTCCTTGGATTTAGTGGCTTTACGGTCCCACCCGACCCTCTCGAGAACTAGTGGCTTTACGGTCCCACCCGACCCTCTCAAGAACTAGTGGCTTTGCGGTCCCACCCGACCCTCTCGAGAACTAGTGGCTTTTCGGTCCCACCCGACCCTCTCAAGAACTAGTGGCTTTGCGGTCCCACCCGACCCTCTCGAGAACTAGTGGCTTTTCGGTCCCACCCGACCCTCTCAAGAACTAGTGGCTTTTCGGTCCCACCCGACCCTCTCGAGAACTAGTGGCTTTTCGGTCCCACCCGACCCTCTCAAGAACTAGTGGCTTTTCGGTCCCACCCGACCCTCTCGAGATGCCAAACTATGTCACCGAGCCACGTGCATTCTCCAGAAGACATACCGAGTCTCCGAGCCACGTGCATTCTCTAAGGCTATCTTTTCGCCAAGATGACATATCAAATCACCGAGCCACGTGTCTTTCCCAAGTGATATTCCAATTCATGGGCCACGTGCATCCTCAAGGTGATTTACCAACTCACTTTCGATACTAACAACCAATTCTCAATCACAAGGCCAAAATTGCATTATTTAATAACATACTTAAAAATGCACCATTAAATCAATTCGACACGAATTAAAGCTCAAATAAATAAACGGATTGCTCCATGACAATCAGCACGAAATTCCGGTCACCGGCCATCCCGGTTGAATTTCCGGAAAATAAATAATTAAATAATTAATTTCGAAAATTAAATAAATAAATACAATAAATTCAATTTAGCACAATATAAAGCTCAATTAAATAAACGGACTGCGCCATGATCATCAGCATAAAATCCCGGTCACTTTGGCCATCCCAGTTGAATTTCCGGAAATAAATAATTAAATAATTAATTTCGAAAATTAATATTTAATTCCTAAAAATACCACCTAGGCCCGAATCGCTTAATTAACACCCGATAAGGGACGGGAAAAATCCCAAGAAGCATCCAATAAATACTACAAGCAATTCTCTATCTAATTACACTAATCACACAACTAATATGCAAAGCAATTAACTAATAATCACTAATCAAATCTAATCTAACAACCTAATTACACTTAATTAACACTAATCAACCTTTAAGTATAATTAGCGCACTAAGAAGGCGTTAGTGAGTAAAACTCACTCAAAACGACGGGCTCGACGCGAGGGTCGACTTTCCTCAAAGCGGGCCAAGCATCCGGGCTCGGGAAGGCGGCCAAAACGGGGCAAAACCTCTGCGATACCCATTTTCGACTCTCGTGCACGGCTGGTTGAGGCGAAGGAGGGCGGATCCGGGCTGGTTGAGCTCGGGAATGGGCGGAGGAGCTGAACAAGACCAAGGCGAGTCTTCACGGTGGCCGAAGGTGGTCGGAGGAAGCTCCGGCGGGTCTTGCACGAGCTGGACAGAGGCGGAACGGGGTTGGACAGCAGCTGGGAACAGGCGAGCCGGGCGAGAGGGAGACCGAGCTGAGCGGAGCAGCGGCGGAGTGCACGGCGTCGCGCTGGCGGTGGTGCGGCAGCTCCGGTCCAGCAACGCCAGCTGCTGCCCTAACTCCGGTGTCTTCCCAGATCTGAGATCCCGAGCAGCAAACGGAGGGGAAGACAGAGGTGCCGACGGCGGCTGGAATGGGTGAGGGAGAGGCGGAGAGCGAGCGCGCACGGCCGAGGAGCAGCGACGGCGTGCGGCGTGAGGTGGCGACGACGGTCTTGGCTCCGGCACGGCCGTAGCCCTTCAACGCAACCGACCCTCGTTTTCGCTTCGCTTTGTTCGAACAAGAAGGGCGGAAGAGAGAGAGACGAAGCTGTGCACGGGCAGCAGGATGGCGAACGCAGCGACTCGGCTCCGGTTGCTTGTTGCATCGACGCCGAGAGGAATCGCTACTTCGGCCTGCTGGTTCGCTGATCTTCAGCTTCCATGGAGTCTTGAAGAAAAAGAAGAAGATGGGGGATGCATTCGGTCGACGGAGGGGAGAGGGAGAAGAAGAGAAAACCAATTTCTCATTTTCCTCTCACACTCTCTCTCTCTTAGGTCAGCCATACGTGGGCCACCATCAGCTGTCATCCACCCACATTTCTAGCCCAAAACTACCCCTTCTAGAAGCATTTAGGTAGGCCAAAGTTTGGGGTAGAGGTGGCATACGAATTTTGCCAAGGTTTCTCTCCAATTGGGCCTTAATTCCTCTTGAATTAAATCAAATTGACTCCCATAATTTCATTTAACACCTCGTCATTCCAATTGGTATTTTTCCTTACCAATATAGCCCACTTGCATCCCAATTCCACAATCCTTAGCTTCAACTGAACCAAAGCGGCCCTATTTATCCAGTCGAAATTAGGACCCGAAAATCTGGATGTCACAACTCTTCCCCTCTTATAAAAATTTTGTCCTCGAAATTTAAACCTTTATCAGTCCTTAAACGAAAGGTGGGAGTATTGTCGTCTCATCGAGTCTCACTTTTCCCACGCTAATCCTTCGGTCTTATGGTGCTATCCGACCATTTTGACTAAGGAGATCATCTTGGTACACAAACTCGCTCTTTCGAACCAACAACTGAATTAAGCTTCTCACATAAGACACCCCGTCATCCACATCTCGATCTCTTTTTTTTTCGACTCCTAATGAACTTTCGAATCTCAACGATTCAAAATTTCGACAGTTCCGAACGATCTTTACTCGACATTGGTCCGACAACCGCAAACACCGATTTCGAGCTGACTTTGGACTTGCGATTTTTTGATTTCGATCTCATCTCAACCGACCGAAATCCGTACACTGCTCTCGCCGATTAAAAGGAAACTATTTGACTGATCCGCTGAAACCGAGAACCTCTCGGTCAAGATCTAATATAACTCTAGCACCGATCTTGGCAACCGCAATCACGACTCGATCGACTTTGGCCTGAAATCTTCTTCACTTTCTTTTCACCACCGAAATTCTGCACCCTCTTCTATAACACCGCTTAAGAAAGAACCCTTGAAAACTCGCCAAACTTATAATCTCTCGAGTTAGATTCAAAATATAATTCATCCCCGGCACTCCATGCCGGTAATTATCTGATGCACACACACTTCATTATACTCACTCTGATAAGATAGAATCTTCAATTTCTGAAATCGAACTTAGATTGGTGGTTAATTTCACTTTGACACGCTTTTAGTGTGACCTAGGCTACTGGATAGTGTTCAGAGCTTTTTAGGACAAATGACCCGTGGTCGATTTTCTTCGAACCACAATAAATCCACTCGACCCATTGGTGACCCTCGATTGTCGTGAAAATCTCAAAGATTCAAATACGGACACGGGCGCCAAAACGATAGAAACGTCAAATTAGTGTCGATTGCCGATGAGAATTTTCCAATTTACCCACGATCGGTCATTCATCTCGTCGAATCGATCTATCTTTGATTTCAAATCGGGTTTTATACTGTGCCGCAATGATCTCTAAAGATGAGCACGGTCGAGAAGTCGACCCATGGTCGAATTCTCAAGTCTATTTGCCTTAAGGTCCTTAATAACTCACCCAGCTAGTCTAGTTATCTCATGAGTGGCCAACTCAGAGAAAAACACTATAATCGCGTCGATGAAATGCCCAATTTATCTAATCGAAATCAGAGCCCGAAATCTGAATGTTACCCACTCAAAACAAGGTCTATTCGCATCGTACCAAAGTGGACCAACTCCATCTATCGATCAACCACTATTCTCAAATGGTATCGCAATCCCCGAATCCTTAGTAAGCCCATCACAATGTTCCATTGTGATATATTTCCATTCCCACTTGGGACTCTCAAGTGATGATAAAAATTCTCCCGGTTCGCATTACCGAGCTTCCACTTACTGACACTTCTGACACTTGCAACCTGCTCAGCGATATCTATCTTCATATCAGCTTACTAATCTAGCTGATGCCGATTCTGATTTACTTGCACCATCCGGTCAAAACTGCAATACTATAGTGAACTTCTGACAAGATCTTTTCCCTGAGTGCTACACTGTCAAGTGTATTCAATCACTCATGGAAGCTGAACTTTCCATCCTCAGAAATCTTAAAGTCAGGTTCTTTCTTACCAGTATCCTCTTATAAGATCTTCTTAACATCTTTGTCTGCCAACTAGGCGCCGACTCTAACTTGAACATTTGGTTCAATCTTGAGGAGGCTATAAAATTCAAAAGGTAGCCTACCTCAAATTTGAAAACAAAGCTTCAAAGTCTTTTCAAGTAAAGTCTACCCTTTAACCAGTCTATGCACAATTGAAGACTCTCGGCTCAACACATTAACGACTCATTTCGTTCCTCCAAGGTGATATCTAATATCACTATTATAGTTCTCGCCAAAATTCTGGTTCATGACACCGCTTCGCATTCCACCGATTGGGTCTCAACCGGCGGAACGGTGATGCAACAATCTTCTCATGTTGTATCAATGCATACCCATCCTTACGCAAGACACATCACTAAAGATTCCGTGCTTTCCGGGGCTAAATGAAAAGTTTAGCACGAGTACGATAGTCAGTTCTTATTTAAGCTTTGGAAACTATCCTCGTACTTGTCTATGCTGATGAATTTTCTTCTTTCTTAAGAGATCAAGCCCACGAGGGTACTGATGCTGAAAATTCTTTCACAAACCTTATGTGGTAACCTGTCCAATCCACACGGCTTCGATCTCGACCTTATTGCCAATCCCGATCCACTAACAACCGATTCGATCTTGATTGGGTCCATGAAGATTCATTTACTGTAATCACATGACCATTCTTAGGGGCTCTCGTGATCTTCAACACTTAATGAACACCCTAGAATGTCGTTACACCACACGATCACCATTGATCTAGATATTCTTTGAACACTCGGTTGTCAAATCCATGACAATGAATGAGCATTCACAAATCAAATGGCTTTACATTATTCTCACAAGGGCTAAATCAAGTGCGAAGTGTTGTCTTCGTATAACCTCTTTCTTGGTTCTCAATCGAAGATAACTCCGTCCTCAAGTCGATCCTTGAAGACATCAACACTCTTTATAACAAGTCACCCAATTAAGTTGACAATGGTTGATGCATGATTGCAATGAACCATTTTCATTTCTCTTTCCTCAAAACTGATGTTCCTTAAAGCGATGCACTAATATGCATGAATTCCTCATTCATCAATCTTCACATCCATACCTTCGGTTCTATCAATTCAAACAACAATAACTAGTGATTCCCCTTTCTTCCACTTATTTCAATAAAATGAAGTTCCCCAAACTTCATCCAAACTCTGCTACGATACTCTGATAGAATTTTCCCCCAAAACATTCTTCCTCTGTCTAATGCCAGGTCGGTTCCATTTCTGATCTTCTCACCATACCTGGATACTGAATTCATCCAGGTTTTCTTCCACAATTTCGACACTTATCTGGTGAGTCTTTTACCTCTTGTCAAGTGCTAGGATGCACTACTTCTTGTGCCAGAGACCTATCCCAGCAATTCCATAGTGCGTTCTATGGCGCACTTCTCCTGAACTGCTCTACCAACAGTGATAGCAGTAACCGTTGTCAAGATTCCATCTTCTTATGCGGATACACCATAAATCACTATCCGTACTAATGACGCTTACCACAATTTCCTGTCCTCAAAATACACGAGACTAATTCATACCATCATCCATAGAACAACATGTTCCATTTGTCTGAATGCTGACCTGACTATGCCACCTTTCCTATTGGGTGGAATAGAATATCATTCTCTCAACATCGTCTTTACCCGACCGAATTCCCAATCTGCTTGCACTGAATCTTGACTCAGATATCGAAATATATTCCCTGATCATCCTTCCAGGTTGGACCTCAACAAAGGTAGCAACAACAACAACTTGATTCTGATCTTACTAGCTCATCCGGATCCCAAGAAACACTTGCATCAAATCAATCTTATCGGGCTTAGGATCAATCATCGTTACTACACTAGTACCAACCTCGCGATGGCACTCTTATGCTCAAGCCGCGCAGTCAACACTCGCCTTCCGAAACCACAATAATTAAAAGCAAGCAATTCACACCCGACAAACAATTCTACCAAACAGCTATCAAAGACATGCACCAGTCATGAATTCAAAGGCCTTTCCTACTACTATCCCATAGGTCATCGCACCTTATCACTCCAATACCTAACCATTGCTCTGATACCACAAAAAGGGGATGTCACGCCCCGACCCTCAGGCACGCACACATCCCTTACTTTTGGTCGATTTAAAAAAATGCGATATCCCAGGACTATGTATCGCCGACCCTTTCATTTATATATATGCACATGCGGAAGCGCTTATAATTCCCTGACAATAAAGTAATGGGATAGAAAAGTAGGCCATACATTTTTCTTACTGAAAATTCACAACTACATCTTTTACATGCAAACAAGGTCCGACAAGACAGATAGGATTTCGATCCTCATCCGGGTCGTACTCAATGTCCTCCTCCACGTACTCCTCTTCGGGTTCCTCATCGGGGACCTCCTCATCGATTCATGCTCCTTAGGCTCCTCATCCAGTCCCGAAATGGTTATTCAATAACCACCGAGACCACGTCTCAGCAAGTTCTAGCTCCTAAGACCCAATTAGTAAACTAATATACCTTAGGGCTGCCTACGCACAACATGAGTCGAGGACGTACCTTAGCCTCGCATTCCACCTCGCATATTAGTACAGTTCGAATAGGCACACAAGCAATCACATCATAGATCGAAGCATCGATCTAATCGACTTAGTCGATTTCACATTAGGAAGACCACTCACGATCATCTCCCTTCAATCATTCAATTCACAACATCAAACTAAGGCAATGAATCGCATCAAATCACACTCAGATCGAATCATCGATCAATCGACCTAGTCGAATCATTTCTAGGTCATTCATCCCACATAAAGCAATTCCTTGATTTAGTGGCTTTACGGTCCCACCCGACCCTCTCGAGAACTAGTGGCTTTACGGTCCCACCCGACCCTCTCAAGAACTAGTGGCTTTGCGGTCCCACCCGACCCTCTCGAGAACTAGTGGCTTTCGGTCCCACCCGACCCTCTCAAGAACTAGTGGCTTTGCGGTCCCACCCGACCCTCTCGAGAACTAGTGGCTTTTCGGTCCCACCCGACCCTCTCAAGAACTAGTGGCTTTTCGGTCCCACCCGACCCTCTCGAGAACTAGTGGCTTTTCGGTCCCACCCGACCTCTCAAGAACTAGTGGCTTTTCGGTCCCACCCGACCCTCTCGAGATGCCAAACTATGTCACCGAGCCACGTGCATTCTCCAGAAGACATACCGAGTCTCCGAGCCACGTGCATTCTCTAAGGCTATCTTTTCGCCAAGATGACATATCAAATCACCGAGCCACGTGTCTTTCCCAAGTGATATTCCAATTCATCGGGCCACGTGCATCCTCAAGGTGATTTACCAACTCACTTTCGATACTAACAACCAATTCTCAATCACAAGGCCAAAATTGCATTATTTAATAACATACTTAAAAATGCACCATTAAATCAATTCGACACGAATTAAAGCTCAAATAAATAAACGGATTGCTCCATGACAATCAGCACGAAATTCGGTCACGGCCATCCCAGTTGAATTTCCGGAAAATAAATAATTAAATAATTAATTTCGAAAATTAAATAAATAAATACAATAAATTCAATTTAGCACAATATAAAGCTCAATTAAATAAACGGACTGCGCCATGATCATCAGCATAAAATCCCGGTCACCGGCCATCCCAGTTGAATTTCCGGAAATAAATAATTAAATAATTAATTTCGAAAATTAATATTTAATTCCTAAAAATACCACCTAGGCCCGATCGCTTAATTAACACCCGATAAGGGACGGGAAAAATCCCAAGAAGCATCCAATAAATACTACAAGCAATTCTCTATCTAATTACACTAATCACACAACTAATATGCAAAGCAATTAACTAATAATCACTAATCAAATCTAATCTAACAACCTAATTACACTTAATTAACACTAATCAACCTTTAAGTATAATTAGCGCACTAAGAAGGCGTTAGTGAGTAAAACTCACTCAAAAAACGACGGGCTCGACGCGAGGGTCGACTTTCCTCAAAGCGGGCCAAGCATCCGGCTCGGGAAGGCGGCCAAAACGGGCAAAACCCTCTCGCGATACCCATTTTCTGACTTCCTCGTGCACGGCTGGTTGAGGCGAAGGAGGGCGGATCCGGGCTGGTTGAGCTCGGGAATGGGCGGAGGAGCCGAACAAGACCAAGGCGAGTCTTCACGGTGGCCGAAGGTGGTCGGAGGAAGCTCCGGCGGGTCTTGCACGAGCCGGACAGAGGCGGAACGGGGTTGGACAGCAGCCTGAACAAGCGAGCCGGGCGAGAGGGAGACCGAGCGAGCGGAGCAGCGGCGGAGTGCACGGCGTCGCGCGGCTGGCGGTGGTGCGGCAGCCCGGTCCAAGAACGCCGCCGCTGCCCTAACTCCGGTGTCTTCCCTGCATTCGAGATCCCGAGCAAAGAAACGGAGGGGAAGACAGAGGTGCCGACGGCGGCCGGAATGGGTGAGGGAGAGGCGGAGAGGGCGCGCACGGCCGAGGAGCAGCGACGGCGTGCGGCGTGAGGTGGCGACGACGGTCTTGGCTCCGGCACGGAGCCCTTCAACGCAACCGACCTCTCGTTTCGCTTCGCTTTGTTCGAACAAGAAGGGCGGGAAGAGAGAGAGACGAAGCGTGCACGGGCAGCAGGATGGCGAACAGCCAGCGACTCGGCCCGGTTGCTTGTTGCATCGACGCCGAGAGGAATCGCTACTTCGCCGCCGGGTTCGCCGATCTTCAGCTTCCATGGAGTCTTGAAGAAAAAGAAGAAGATGGGGGATGCATTCGGTCGACGGAGGGGAGAGGGAGAAGAAGAGAAAACCAATTTCTCATTTTCCTCTCACACTCTCTCTCTCTTAGGTCAGCCATACGTGGGCCACCATCAGCTGTCATCCACCCACATTTCTAGCCCAAAACTACCCCTTCTAGAAGCATTTAGGTAGGCCAAAGTTTGGGGTAGAGGTGGCATACGAATTTTGCCAAGGTTTCTCTCCAATTGGGCCTTAATTCCTCTTGAATTAAATCAAATTGACTCCCATAATTTCATTTAACACCTCGTCATTCCAATTGGTATTTTTCCTTACCAATATAGCCCACTTGCATCCCAATTCCACAATCCTTAGCTTCAATCGAACCAAAGCGGCCCTATTTATCCAAATAAATTAGGACCCGAAAATCTGGATGTCACAACTCTTCCCCTCTTATAAAAATTTTGTCCTCGAAATTTAAACCTTTATCAGTCCTTAAACGAAAGGTGGGAGTATTGTCGTCTCATCGAGTCTCACTTTTTCCCACGCTAATCCTTCGGTCTTATGGTGCTATCCGACCATTTTGACTAAGGAGATCATCTTGGTACACAAACTCTGCTCTTTCTGAACCAACAACTGAATTAAGCTTCTCACATAAGACACCCTGTCATCCACATCTGATCTCTTTTTTTTCTCGACTCCCTAATGAACTTTCGAATCTCAACGATTCAAAATTTCTGACAGTTCTGAACAGTCTTTACTCTGACATTGGTCTGACAACTGTAAACACTGATTTCTGAGCTGACTTTGGACTTGCGATTTTCTGATTTCTGATCTCATCTCAACCGACCGAAATCCTGTACACTCTGCTCTACGCTGATTAAAAGGAAACTATTTGACTGATCTGCTGAAACTGAGAACCTCTGGTCAAGATCTAATATAACTCTGGCACTGATCTTGGCAACCGCAATCACCGACTCCGTACCGACTTTGGCCCGAAATCTTCTTCACTTTCTTTTCACCACTGAAATTCTGTACCCTCTTCTATAACACTGCTTAAGAAAGAACCCTCTGAAAACTCTGCCAAACTTATAATCTCTGAGTTAGATTCGAAATATAATTCATCCCCGGCACTCTATGCCAGCGAATTATCTGATGCACACACACTTCGATATACCCACTCTAATAAGATAGAATCTTCAATTTCTGAAATCGAACTTAGATTGGCGGTTAATTTCATTCCGACACGCTTTTAGTGTGACCTAGGCTACTGGGTAGTGTTCAGAGCTTTTTAGGACAAATGACCCGTGGTCGATTTTCTTCGAACCACAATAAATCCACTCGACCCATTGGTGACCCTCGATTGTCGTGAAAATCTCAAAGATTCAAATACGGACACAGGGCGCCAAAACGATAGAAACGTCAAATTAGTGTCGGTCGATGAGAATTTTCCAATTTACCCACGATCGGTCATTCATCTCAGTCGAATCGATCTATCTTTGATTTCAAATCGGGTTTTATACTGTGCCGCAATGATCTCTAAAGATGAGCACGGTCGAGAAGTCGACCCATGGTCGAATTCTCAAGTCTATTTGCCTTAAGGTCCTTAATAACTCACCCAGCTAGTCTAGTTATCTCATGAGTGGCCAACTCAGAGAAAAACACTATAATCGCGTCGATGAAATGCCCAATTTATCTAATCGAAATCAGAGCCCGAAATCTGAATGTTACCCACTCAAAACAAGGTCTATTCGTACTGTACCAAAGTGGACCAACTCCATCTATCGATCAACCACTATTCTCAAATGGTATCGTAATCCCCGAATCCTTAGTAAGCCCATCACAATGTTCCATTGTGATATATTTCCATTCCCACTTGGGACTCTCAAGTGATGATAAAAATTCTCCCGGTTCGCATTACCGAGCTTCCACTTACTGACACTTCGACACTTGCAACCCGCTTTCGCCGATATCTATCTTCATATCGCCTACTAATCTAGCCGATGCCGATTCCGATTTACTTGCACCATCTCGGTCAAAACCGCAATACTATAGTGAACTTCGACAAGATCTTTTCCCTGAGTGCTACACTGTCAAGTGTATTCAATCACTCATGGAAGCTGAACTTTCCATCCTCAGAAATCTTAAAGTCAGGTTCTTTCTTACCAGTATCCTCTTATAAGATCTTCTTAACATCTTTGTCTGCCAACTAGGCGCCGACTCTAACTTGAACATTTGGTTCAATCTTGAGGGAGGCTATAAAATTCAAAAGGTAGCCTACCTCAAATTTGAAAACAAAGCTTCAAAGTCTTTTCAAGTAAAGTCTACCCTTTAACCAGTCTATGCACAATTGAAGACTCTCGGCTCAACACATTAACGACTCATTTCGTTCCTCCAAGGTGATATCTAATATCACTATTATAGTTCTGCCAAAATTCTGGTTCATGACACCGCTTCGCATTCCACTGATTGGGTCTCAACTGGCGGAACGGTGATGCAACAATCTTCTCATGTTGTATCAATGCATACCCATCCTCTGCAAGACACATCACTAAAGATTCCGTGCTTTCCAGGGCTAAATGAAAAGTTTAGCACGAGTACGATAGTCAGTTCTTATTTAAGCTTTGGAAACTATCCTCGTACTTGTCTATGCTGATGAATTTCTCTTCTTTCTTAAGAGATCAAGCCCACGAGGGTACTGATGCTGAAAATTCTTTCACAAACCTTATGTGGTAACCTGTCCAATCCACACGGCTTCTGATCTCTGACCTTATTGCCAATCCCGATCCACTAACAACTGATTCGATCTTGATTGGGTCCATGAAGATTCATTTACCTGTAATCACATGACCATTCTTAGGGGCTCTCGTGATCTTCAGTACTTAATGAACACCCTAGAATGTCGTTACACCACATGATCACCATTGATCTAGTTATTCTTTGAACACTCAGTTTGTCAAATCCATGACAGCGGCGGAGCATTCGTCAAATCAAATGGCTTTACATTATTCTCACAAGGGCTAAATCAAGTGCGAAGTGTTGTCTTCAGTATAACCTCTTTCTTGGTTCTCAACTGAAGATAACCTGTCCTCAAGTCGATCCTTGAAGACATCAACACTCTTTATAACAAGTCACCCAATTAAGTTGACAATGGTTGATGCATGATTGCAATGAACCATTTTCATTTCTCTTTCCAAAACCGATGTTCCTTAAAGCGATGCACTAATATGCATGAATTCCTCATTCATCAATCTTCACATCCATACCTTCGGTTCTATCAATTCAAACAACAATAACTAGTGATTCCCCTTTCTTCCACTTATTTCAATAAAATGAAGTTCCCCAAACTTCATCCAAACTCGCTACGATACTCTGATAGAATTTTCCCCCAAAACATTCTTCCTCTGTCTAATGCCAGTCGGTTCCATTTCGATCTTCTCACCATACCGGATACCGAATTCATCCAGGTTTTCTTCCACAATTTCGACACTTATCCGGTGAGTCTTTTACCTCTTGTCAAGTGCTAGGATGCACTACTTCTTGTGCCGAGACCTATCCCAAAGAATTCCATAGTGCGTTCTATGGCGCACTTCTCCTGAACTGCTCTACCAACAGTGATAGCAGTAACCGTTGTCAAGATTCCATCTTCTTATGCGGATACACCATAAATCACTATCCGTACTAATGACGCTTACCACAATTTCCTGTCCTCAAAATACACGAGACTAATTCATACCATCATCCATAGAACAACATGTTCCATTTGTCTGAATGCTGACCTGACTATGCCACCTTTCCTATTGGGTGGAATAGAATATCATTCTCTCAACATCAGTCTTTACCCTGACCGCATTCCCAATCTGCTTGCACTGAATCTTGACTCAGATATCGAAATATATTCCCTGATCATCCTTCCAGGTTGGACCTCAACAAAGGTAGCAACAACAACAACTTGATTCTGATCTTACTAGCTCATCCGGATCCCAAGAAACACTTGCATCAAATCAATCTTATCGGGCTTAGGATCAATCACTGCTACTACACTAGTACCAACCTGCGATGGCACTCTTATGCTCAAGCTGGCCAGAGTCAACACTCTGCCTTCCGAAACCACAATAATTAAAAGCAAGCAATTCACACCCGACAAACAATTCTACCAAACAGCTATCAAAGACATGCACCAGTCATGAATTCAAAGGCCTTTCCTACTACTATCCCATAGGTCATCGCACCTTATCACTCCAATACCTAACCATTGCTCGATACCACAAAAAGGGATGTCACGCCCGACCCTCGTGCACGCACACATCCCTTACTTTTGGTCGATTTAAAAAATGCGATATCCCAGGACTATGTATCGCCGACCCTTTCATTTATATATATGCACATGCGGAAGCGTTATAATTCCCGGACAATAAAGTAATGGGATAGAAAAGTAGGCCATACATTTTTCTTACTGAAAATTCACAACTACATCTTTTACATGCAAACAAGGTCTGACAAGACAGGATAGGATTTCGATCCTCATCCGGGTCGTACTCAATGTCCTCCTCCACGTACTCCTCTTCGGGTTCCTCATCAGGGACCTCCTCATCAGATTCATGCTCCTTAGGCTCCTCATCCAGGTCCTGAAATGGTTATTCAATAACCACTGAGACCACGTCTCAGCAAGTTCTAGCTCCTAAGACCCAATTAGTAAACTAATATACCTTAGGGCTGCCTACGCACAACATGAGTCAGAGGACGTACCTTAGCCCTCGATTCCACCTGCATATTAGTACAGTTCGAATAGGCACACAAGCAATCACATCATAGATCGAAGCATCGATCTAATCGACTTAGTCGATTTCACATTAGGAAGACCACTCACGATCATCTCCCTTCAATCATTCAATTCACAACATCAAACTAAGGCAATGAATCGCATCAAATCACACTCAGATCGAATCATCGATCAATCGACCTAGTCGAATCATTTCTAGGTCATTCATCCCACATAAAGCAATTCCTTGGATTTAGTGGCTTTACGGTCCCACCCGACCCTCTCGAGAACTAGTGGCTTTACGGTCCCACCCGACCCTCTCAAGAACTAGTGGCTTTGCGGTCCCACCCGACCCTCTCGAGAACTAGTGGCTTTTCGGTCCCACCCGACCCTCTCAAGAACTAGTGGCTTTGCGGTCCCACCCGACCCTCTCGAGAACTAGTGGCTTTTCGGTCCCACCCGACCCTCTCAAGAACTAGTGGCTTTTCGGTCCCACCCGACCCTCTCGAGAACTAGTGGCTTTTCGGTCCCACCCGACCCTCTCAAGAACTAGTGGCTTTTCGGTCCCACCCGACCCTCTCGAGATGCCAAACTATGTCACCGAGCCACGTGCATTCTCCAGGAAGACATACCGAGTCTCCGAGCCACGTGCATTCTCTAAGGCTATCTTTTCGCCAAGATGACATATCAAATCACCGAGCCACGTGTCTTTCCCAAGTGATATTCCAATTCACTGGGCCACGTGCATCCTCAAGGTGATTTACCAACTCACTTTCGATACTAACAACCAATTCTCAATCACAAGGCCAAAATTGCATTATTTAATAACATACTTAAAAATGCACCATTAAATCAATTCGACACGAATTAAAGCTCAAATAAATAAACGGATTGCTCCATGACAATCAGCACGAAATTCCGGTCACTGGCCATCCCAGTTGAATTTCCGGAAAATAAATAATTAAATAATTAATTTCGAAAATTAAATAAATAAATACAATAAATTCAATTTAGCACAATATAAAGCTCAATTAAATAAACGGACTGCGCCATGATCATCAGCATAAAATCCCGGTCACTGGCCATCCCGGTTGAATTTCCGGAAATAAATAATTAAATAATTAATTTCGAAAATTAATATTTAATTCCTAAAAATACCACCTAGGCCCGAATCGCTTAATTAACACCCGATAAGGGACGGGAAAAATCCCAAGAAGCATCCAATAAATACTACAAGCAATTCTCTATCTAATTACACTAATCACACAACTAATATGCAAAGCAATTAACTAATAATCACTAATCAAATCTAATCTAACAACCTAATTACACTTAATTAACACTAATCAACCTTTAAGTATAATTAGCGCACTAAGAAGGCGTTAGTGAGTAAAACTCACTCAAAACGACGGGCTCGACGCGAGGGTCGACTTTCCTCAAAGCGGGCCAAGCATCCGGGCTCGGGAAGGCGGCCAAAACGGGGCAAAACCCTCTGCGATACCCATTTTCTGACTTCTCTGTGCACGGCTGGTTGAGGCGAAGGAGGGCGGATCCGGGGCTGGTTGAGCTCGGGAATGGGCGGAGGAGCTGAACAAGACCAAGGCGAGTCTTCACGGTGGCCGAAGGTGGTCGGAGGAAGCTCCGGCGGGTCTTGCACGAGCTGGACAGAGGCGGAACAGGGGTTGGACAGCAGCTCTGGAACAGCGAGCTGGGCGAGAGGGAGACCGAGCTGAGCGGAGCAGCGGCGGAGTGCACGGCGTCGCGCGGGCGGTGGTGCGGCAGCTCCGGTCCAGCAACGCCAGCTGCTGCCCTAACTCCGGTGTCTTCCCAGATCTGAGATCCCGAGCAGCAAACGGAGGGGAAGTGAGGTGCCGACGGCGGCTGGAATGGGTGAGGGAGAGGCGGAGAGCGGCGCGCACGGCCGAGGAGCAGCGCGGCGTGCGGCGTGAGGTGGCGACGACGGTCTTGGCTCCGGCACGGCTGTAGCCCTTCAACGCAACTGACCTCTGTTTCTGCTTCTGCTTTGTTCGAACAAGAAGGGCGGAAGAGAGAGAGACGAAGCTGTGCACGGGCAGCAGGATGGCGAACAGCAGCGACTCTGGCTCCGGTTGCTTGTTGCATCGACGCCGAGAGGAATCGCTACTTCGGCCTGCTGGTTCGCTGATCTTCAGCTTCCATGGAGTCTTGAAGAAAAAGAAGAAGATGGGGGATGCATTCGGTCGACGGAGGGGAGAGGGAGAAGAAGAGAAACCAATTTCTCATTTTCCTCTCACACTCTCTCTCTCTTAGGTCAGCCATACGTGGGCCACCATCAGCTGTCATCCACCCACATTTCTAGCCCAAAACTACCCCTTCTAGAAGCATTTAGGTAGGCCAAAGTTTGGGGTAGAGGTGGCATACGAATTTTGCCAAGGTTTCTCTCCAATTGGGCCTTAATTCCTCTTGAATTAAATCAAATTGACTCCCATAATTTCATTTAACACCTCGTCATTCCAATTGGTATTTTTCCTTACCAATATAGCCCACTTGCATCCCAATTCCACAATCCTTAGCTTCAACTGAACCAAAGCGGCCCTATTTATCCAGTCGAAATTAGGACCCGAAAATCTGGATGTCACATCCATTATTGGCTTTTGTATCAAATTGGGAAGATCCTTGATTTGTGGAAGACGAAGAGGCAATCAACAATATCATTGTCATAAGCTATATGAAAATATTGAGTCATGGCAAAAACTATTTGCAAAATAGTTTGGATACGATGATTACTTTCAAACTTTGGTGTGCAAGTCAATGGCTCAAAAGAATTATTTTGCAGTAATGATGCCGCACTTAAGTTAGTAGCAAATTCGGCTTTTCATGAAAGACGAAGCATATTGAAGTTAATTGTCATTTTACTTGAAAGAAAATTCAAGAAGGGATTGTTATGACTCGAGGAATTGGCACCATGGAACCGCCTATAGATATTTTTACTAAGCCCTTATGTCAAAGACAACACACATTTATTGAGCAAGCTGGGCGTCTTTGCTGTCGGCTTGAGAAGGAGTGTTGGAGAAAGGATTTGAATTGATCTCTTGATTGATTCTCGAATCAGATTCCAATCTCGTGATTGCTACAGTAAATCGTAGATTTGGAATATTTTTAGGGATATTATATTGTATATATTTCTTTTGATTTCATTTATTGTACTATAAAATACAAACGCATGCTTGTATAGTGAAAGTAACAAGAAATATAGACAAGCCTTTTCTCCATTTTTCCACATTTCCTTTCCACAGTTCCTGATTCGATCTTGATCTTTTGAGGTCTCATGCCAGCGACCTTCATTGCCGCTCGCAACAAGGGCTGGTAGAGCTCGATTGTGTTCACCATTCTCTCTCTCTCTCTCTCTCTCTCTCTCTCTCTCTCTCTCTCTCTCTCTCTCACGTTGCCACCATGCTAAAATTCAGTGACATGGGAATCTAGTCCTTCAATCCTTTCCTTTTTTTTTAATCATGGGGATGAGTTGTCCTACATGCCCCACGTTACTTCGCGACTACTCGTCATCCATCAATTTATTTATGTACGTCTTTATTCAAGTCCACATCAATTTAAAATAATTTTTTTGCTTTATTTTAAGAACAAGTCAAATTCCCCCAGCACCGAAAGAAATCCTCCTCGTGCATTTCTTGCTGTATAGTGACATCTGAAAGTGTTAGTATGAACACCTAGAGGGGGGTGAATAGATATGAAGTAAATTTTTTCGCAAAGAATAGTAGAAATAATTTTCTTTGAATCTGTGTCTGAAGAACAACAGACTTTTGAAACTAAGTCTAAAAAACAATAGCTTTTGAGTTTATACTAGTTCGGTTTAGATCAAGCCTACGTCCACTCTCCCACGTTAACAGCCTTCTGTTGGATTCCACTATGCAATCAACAAGAGATTACAACTTTGAGTGCAAATACTTAATAATAGATTACACTATCTCACTAAGTCACTCTTTTGGTATTTCTCTCATGATCACAAAGGTTTAAGCTCACGAGAGACAAGTGTATGATCAAAGGTCGCTTGGACTTTGGAATTATAAATTCTACGCTCCATCTCTTACTTGCTCATCGGTCCTTGATCTCCTTAAATACTCCTCCACTTCCAAACTAGCCGTTGGATTGTATCTCGATGATCGTCTTCCAATCTACCCATTGGACATATCTATATCTAGAAGATTTGGTAGCCATTGAGTGATAGAAGTAGAATCTCAAATTAATTCCAATCGCCCATACAAACCGAATCTTGGTTTCCATAAGTAGAGCTTCTTCGTATAGAAAATATTTGTCTTCAAGATCCAATTGTCAATCAATTAGATTGAGTCAATCAAATCTATCTTGATGTAAAATCGAAACCAGATCACTAGCCGTTATACATTTAGGGCTTGTGTTACGTTCTGTTGAATCTGGATCTAAAGTTTGAGTACAATAGATTTTACAATCTGAGCCTGACTGCAATAGACTTTACAATCTAGGTCTGAACATATTCTGCTTCTGAACAGATTTAGCTTTAAGGTCTAGACACAGTTTGAATAAGTTCAGCTTCAGCATAGAGTCTGTCTTCTGGTTCTTCATTCACGTTCAGTCTGGAATTTGTTAGAGTGGGCAGACTTCTGATGTAGAACAGATTTTGACACTAAACTCTGGCAGTCTTCAGACTTTGACAATATTATTTACATATTCTATCATCTGCATAGTATGTTACTTAACCATTAAACACGTTAGTAGCCTTTGATTTATTTTGTTATCTTCAAAATATCATAAGGGATTTCCTTAACAATCTCCCAATTTTTTATGATAACAAAACAATCTTTGAATATGCAGATGTGTAATCACACTTTTAAAGATAATAAATCAATGCAATCTTAAAGAATAATGTAATTCAAGATAGCAAATAGATTGAGCATATAATTATATATGTAAAGATAATTGGCTCAATAAATATCAACACATATGCATATTTATACTCTCTCCCCCTTTTTGTCATAATCAAAAAGCGATAAAAGCATCATGTAGAGAATATAAAATGATAACAAATATGTCTTGCATGAAACATAATTTCCAAAAATCAGCTTTTATAAAGTAAATCAAACATTAAAAATATGCAATATAGCTCACTTTGATCATATATATCAGCAAATATTCAATAAAATTCATGGATACATTATAAAATTCACTTTACCCATTTTGTCATAATAAAATGATAATATCAATAAGAGATTTTTTGTTGATAAAAGGTAATAAAAGATGCACTAACCGGATTTTATAGAACTTAACGAATTCCATTGCATTTACCTTTTCCTTCCTTCCAAAATAATCAAGATCACAATCAATTCAAAAAGATTTTTCCATAATTGATCAAAGCTCCCCCTCAATTTGTTGCATTTTTTAGGTGATCACGATTCTTTTCCTTTTCTTTTGGATTCACTTTCTCCCCCTGTCATCATGACAATATTTGTGAATAGAAACAATTGTTGCTTGTGCACGTTTAGCAGAATATTTTTCCATTATTTCCTTCGTAGCAACAATATCCACAACGATCATTTGCTTTTTGAAATTCGAGGCAAAAATTTATTTTCTTCAATCAAGCTCTTCTCGAATTCAACCTGCATAAACTTAACAAACTTTTTGCACAAAGAAGCTGTTATAATATCCACATTATATATAATGCCCTTTCTTCAAATAAATAAATTGAATAGCATATATAAAATTTTCAATTATTAAAATTCAAAACTACTCAACCTTTTGTACGATGCATAAGAGATTTCATCAATAAACAAAAATTTTGCACAAGGAATAGAATTTTTGAACCTCTAGAAGATAGTATAGAATCTCCATGATTTTCTTATCAAGCTTTCCAAAATTCATATGGAATATTCTATTGTCACCTGCAAAATCTTGTATAATAGATAATAATCTTTGCAAAAAAAATCACGTAATATCTTCTTTTGATTTGCAAATCAAACTTGCTAGATATATGATATCTTTTATGAATATAGCAAGATTATCCATAAATATGCAATAATATCTTTCGAGATCAAAGGGATTTCCTTGAGCATAAATCTCATATATATTATGATGCACTTCGTAAAAAGAAAGATGATATTCTATCACATGCCAAATCAAGTAAAAACTTGCAATGCCTTATATTTATGACAAAAGATATTTGCAATATAATTCATAGGCAATCATCTATAATCTTCATAAAATCAAGTAAAAATTTGCAAGGTGGGTTGATAAAAAAAAAATATTCTCTTACCCATGATATATGTTTGAAATATACCAAAAAAAAAAAAAAATCATTACCAATCTTCGCATGAGATATTTTTCAGATTGTACCAAAATCTGCGTAGATTCGCAATTATTCTTTCCTTATAGAATTTCCTGCAATCAACTCATTTCCTTTTTGGTATCCATTAATTTGGATCCTTCCTTCAAGTTAGAGCAAAATAGAAAATCTCCATAAATAAACAAATATTCTTTCTTAATTCATCATAACAAAGTATTCAAAGAAAGAATATTATGCACAATGATATTTTAAAAAATAAATTCTCACGTAGTCATAGTACGATAAAAATAGAAAGAATAAAATCCTTGAGTATCTAAGAAGGAATATTTTGCATAATAAATATTATCACGTAAAACAGATTTCTATTATGCAAAATATAATAAGTCTGAGAGTATAAAATCAAACCAAATAAACTCAATTGTCTCTAAGCAAAATATCAAAAAATGATCACACATATTATATCAAATCTCAGCTCACGAATCATAAAAATAAATCACACAATTCTTTCTTCAACAAAACAAATCAAAGAATATGATCATTATAAATTCTCAATCAACCAATGATATATCAAATATCAAGTATAATGAGAATTATGTGCCCAAAAAAAATACATTCCTTACCAAATCTCTTTCTTCTTTTCCTTTATTTCCTGCAAAAACATCTTTTCTTTTCTTTGGTACCCATTTTTTCTTGGGGTCATAAGAGTTAGTAGAGTATGTTATTTTCACCCAATCTTTCTTAATAGGTCTCTAGATTTTAGGACATTCTTTCTCAAGGTATTTCGAGTCTCCAATATTTGAACACTTGAGGGCATTTCGACCAACATATTTTGTAAATATCATTTGAAAATGCTTCTTGTACGCAAGTCTAGGAGGTATTTGTCTAAGTCTCTTCTTAACTTTAGGAAAATCTATTAGAGAATCATTTTCCTTATTGAAACCAAGTCCCAACTTATTATAATAAGGAACTTGTATGGAAAGGATATGCTCTAATGTTTTCGAACCATTTGAAAATCTTCTTGAAATATTTGAAAATTCCTTTTTAAAGAATCATTTTGTTTGACAAGTAAATCTTGACTTTTTTATGTTCGTAGAAAATCTTTTTGCAAAATTTCAAAATTTTCTTTTTGAGAAAGATCCTGTTGCCTAAGCCGAGAATTCTTCTTTTTTTAGTTTGGAGATCATTTTAAGGGAATATTTGAGATTTAAGCAGAGCTCGTTTATATACTTAAGAACTTTGATGGGAATTTTTTAATGGCTTACTTTGATTTCTTCATCGGATTCTGAGTCTGTGTCGAAGTCAAACTCTAACTTTGAGTCTGTGTCTGAGTCAAACTTTGATTCTGATTATGAATCTAAGTTTGAATGTGCCATCAAGCATATATTTCCTAACTCCTCATCTTCTTCCATTGTTCTTTTCTGGCCATTCTGCTTGTATTGTCTTCTTCCATCGAATTTCCTTCCTTTTCTACTCAATTTTTTTACCATAAAAGCAAGTTCTTTGTCATCCATGTCATTTTCTAAATCTGTATCATCAGAATCAGCGTTAGATTTAAGTGCAATGGACTTCTTACCTTTAGGATCTTCGTCATTGATTTGTTCCACTTTGTAGGATTGAAGAGTGCCAATCAATTCATCAACGAAGAGTGGCATAATCCTCTGAGTCTCTCTTATTGAGGTCTTTACATGGTTCCAATCTTTTGAAAGACCTCACAAGAGTTTGTTGACCTTCATTGGGGAAGAAATTAGCTAACCTTGATATGCTAAACCATTTACAATTTCTGTAAAACGGCTAAACATATCTCCAATCGACTCTCCTTGCTTCATCTTGAAGGATTCATATTTGCCAAGCATAAAGTTTACTTTTGTTTCTTTTACACGATCAGTCCCTTCATATGTAACATGAAATCTACCCTAAACTTCTTTTGTTATTTCACATGAAGAGATTCTATTATATTTAGCAGGAGACAATGCACAATATAAAGAATAAATGACTTTTGCATCAAGAGCTTCTCTTTTGGATAACTCCGTTCAAGACATAGAAGTAGGGGGTTTTATTTCTTTGTCTTTGCCAATCTTATTTGATGTAGACACAACAGTGGGATTGATTCTTTTTTCCACAACATCCCATTGCAAGGAATCTCTGGATCTTAGGAATGCCTTCATTTTGTTCTTCCACGTGTTGTATTCCTTTCTATCAAAATATGGTGACCTGGTGTTGCTCTGTCCCTCCATAAGTCCTGGTGCTAAGATACTAGCCATAAATCTTTAACTCAGAAGTGAAAACACTTCAATTAAATGAGTACACAGGCTCTGATACCAATTGAAAATGCTAGTATGAACATCTAGAGGGGGTGAATAGGTGTGAAGTAAATTTTTTTGCAAAGAACAGTAGAAATATTTTTCTTTGAATCTGAGTCTGAAGAGCAACAAACTTTTGAAACCGAGTTTGAAGAATGATAGACTTTGAGTGAGTTCAGACTTTAGCAGTTAAATAGAATTACGAACAAAATAAAGGAGTTCAAGGAAGAGAATAAGAACACAGAGTTTATAGTGGTTCGGCTTAGATCAAGCCTACGTCCACTCTCTCACACTAATAGCCTTCTGCTGGATTCCACTATGCAATCAACAAGAGATTACAACTTTGAGTGCAAACACTTAGTAGTAGATCATACTATCTCACTAAGCTACTCTTTTGGTATTTCTCTCACAATCACAAACGTTTAAGCTCACGAAAGACAAGTGTATGATCGAAGGTCGCTCAGACTTTGGAATTATAAATTCTACGCTCCGTCTCTTACTTGCTCATCGGTCATTGATCTCCTTAAATACTCATCCACTTCCAAACTAGCCATTAGATAGTATCTTGAGAATCGTCTTCCAATCTACCCATTAAACAAATCTGTATCTAGAAGATTTGATAGCCGTTAAGTGATAGAAGTAGAATCTCAAATTAATTTTGATCGCCCATATAAATAGAATCTTGGTTTCCATAAGTAGAGCTTCTTCGTATAGAAAGCTCTTGTCTTCAAGATTCAATTGTCAATCAATTAGATTGAGTCAATCAAATCTATCTTGATGTAGAATCCAAACCACATCACTAGCCGTTATACATTTAAGGCTTGTGTTACGTTTTGTTGAATTTGGATATAAAGTTTGAGTGCAATAGACTTTACAATATAAATCTGAGTGCAATAGACTTTACAATATGGGTTTGAACATATTCTACTTCTGAACAGATTTAGCTTTAAGGTCTGGACACAATCTGAATAAGTTCAGCTTCAGCATAGAGTCTGTTTTATGGTTCTGCATTCACGTTCAATTTGGAATTTATCAGAGTGGGCAGACTTCTGATGTAGAACAGATTTTGACACTAAAGTCTGGCAGTCTTCATACTTTGACACAAATGTCTGGAAATCTTCAGAATATACTTTGGACATGTGTTACATTCAGTCTTCTAGCTGTCTTCAGACTTTGACAATATCATTTACATATTCTATCATCTGCATAGTTTGTTACTTAACCATTAAACATGTTAGTAGTATTTGATTTATTTTGTCATCTTCAAAACATCATAAGGGATTTCCCTAACAACATCTCTCTGTTGTTGGTATGTCACAGCTCCGAACAGAAATTAATTGCTTCAATTATTTCTCTGTGATTTGTGTCAGAAGGCCATTCAAATCACTGAACGTTAATAATTAGTTGATTTTTTCTCCTTTGGCCATTATCGGACTTGTAGATACCACCCAAAGCATTTGAACTGCCTCGACGACTTACTCGACTTCCGTATAGTATAGCATGCATAATTCCGTTTATTTTTCAAAAAATGAATAATTTATAAATTCTTTTTTAAAAAATAATTACTTATATATCTTAAAATAATTAATCAATCAACAATAATTTAAATCAAAATATTTTCATAAATGATGAAAATATTTTCATTCATTTTTTATAAGCAATATGAGCAATATTTTTAGAAAATATTTTGATTTAATTATTTGACTTTGTTCAGTATTTCGGATATAAATCTTTATTTAATTCCTTTGTTGAGAGTTATTTATCTAAAAGGAATCTTGTTATTGTTTGCTTACAAATATAGACCGGGACAAGGATCTTGTAACCTTTATTCTTAATTGGTATTGAGACAAATGATTCATCATCAAGATTTGGCAGAATTTCCCCTTTCCTCTGTCCTTTCTCTAATTCTTTATCCTCTTTTGTTTTTTTTTTTTTTGTCAGTCCTACTCTATTCCTATTTTAACTCTCACTCTTAGACTTTTGCCCAGACTCTTTGCAGGACGTGGGAGTCAAAATCCATTCCTGAAACTAATTCATCCCCACCCCAACCCCCCTTGAGAAGGGTTATCCCCTCTTGCTTTCTCATTTTTCTTCTCTATTTGCGATCCTTGACCATGGTTTACTACCATTTTTCTTTCTACCTTAGATTGGTGTCAGAGCTAGATTTGTTCTCCATAAATATTTATGATAACATAAATTCCCAAGTAATTGTGTCTCGGTTCTTCAACCACAGTCAAAAAAACTTCTTATTTATTGTATAACAAGTAAAAGCGAAATAACCCTCGTTGGATTTAGGATTTTAGGAGAAAAATCACGGCAACTTGAGAATGATCATGCACCATTTTCTCATTTCGAGTCACTGATCTAGATGAGCCCATCACAGATGAGAAAATTGTCACCAACATGTCGGGAAGATATTAGTCAATCCAAAACAAGGTCTATACACCTTTGTATGAATCAACAAATTCAAAAGGAGGCACGGACCGGCAATTTGCATATGAGTATTTGGATGTCTTGCACATGCTCATGTAAGAAATGGGATAGAAAGACATAAGAAGTGCCAAAAGTTGTATATGGTGCTCATTTTTTTTTTGAATCATTTAAATGCTACTTTAAAAAAAAAAAAAGATTACCTAAATGCCAACTCCGATTTAGATCGTTGAAAATCTAATATGCCAATTTTTCATTAATTTTTTTGACCCACATAACTCGCCAACATGCTCAATTAGCATTGATTGTCCCAAATAGCGTCGTTTGCATGTTTACGCCAAATATAAACCCTAATTTCATCAGTCCTTTTACGATGGAGGTGGGAATGGCGAATGCATTAGCATCGGCCAGTCATTGCAGTGGTTTCCCTTGGGTGATTGTCGCCATGTCTCGACCTGCTTCTATCTTTGTTGTGACTACTGTCGCCTGAGCCATTGCTTTCGGAGATGGTGGATGGTCACAAAGTTTGGGAGAAAAAATGGGTCGTCCGACTTTAGATCCTCCACGAAAGCTGTGAGAGAGAGAATCATTCCACCCCGATCTTCTTCATATCGAAGAAGAATGTGAAGAAAGTGCAAATTGCAAGGGTAGAGACAGAGAGAGAAAGCGAGCGAGCCACAGAGTCAGCATAAAAGCCGGCGTGGGAGGATTGAGCAAGCTGGAAGCATTTCAAGCTTTTTGGCCGAAAAACAAAGTAGAACAGAGGCGCTTTCCCGTTGACATTAAAGCAAATGGACGGATTGAAACAATGCAAGACGTTTGGCTCGACCCGCAGCAGCACTTGCGATGGGTGCTGAACGTTGAGACTCCCTCAAGGACGTGAGACTAAATTCGACCCAAGAGCTGTATGGAAACGCCAGGGATTGTCAAGGTTAGAGACGTACCTCATGAGAACAAGCCAACAATGAGCCAAAATCTTTTCTCAAGTTTACTCAGCACCTCCACGATTTCACGCCAGCTCATTCCATGAGCATTAAATTCTTGTTATTCTTTCCCTCAAGTCTTGCCAATCTTGCCTCTTGCCTGCCATATTTTAGGGGTAAAGATATCCCATTGACTTCTCCTCTTGGCTGGCCAAGATCTATATCACGATTATACTTCCTCAAATCTCCAAAATTTTCTCATTATAGATTTCAAATAAAATCTCTTAAGTTGACACTGAAGATAAACATGGTAGAACAGAGCAGCTCCTCTATTGCTTCGAGATGACAACTAGCGAAGGTCAGAAGTGGCTCCGGCAACTCGAATATGGGGAGGAAAGCCATCATTGGTGGTTGATGCTGTTGGAGAAATCTCTCTAGAATGTTTTGAAGCTGACAAAACGTTTCTATCAGTCTAGTCTGGAAGCTGTGCAGACCCTTGTACTTTGAGTCTGAAGACTTTCAGATCACCAGACTCAGCACACAAGACTCAAGACTTAAGACTATTCTCATTGACAGTTTCTAATCCAGTGACGAAGGCGATCCAGAGTTAAAGTGTTTGGTTAAGGATTTGGTCTTATCGACTGGAGAAGATCTCTTGGCTGGATTTGATACAACGGATTAATTATTCAAAATCAAGATCAGTTGAAGATTCGATGATTGACGAAACATTCTTGGAAGGTTCTATTCTTGGAAACCAAGATCTTGATTGTATGGGCGAACAAGATTGATGGGCTATCGACATGTTCCTTTAATAGCTCGAATGACCTTCTTAATGGATTTTGTCCAACGGGAAGATTGGAAGAATTCCTTTGGTAAGTGCCAACGGGTATGATGGCATAAATAAGTATAAAAAGAAGACGTTCCAGTTATTCTAGTAAGTGCTCGATAGAGAAATTCCAAAGTCTGAAGCTCATTGATTATTAGTCGATTCATATTGAGCGAAACTGTACACACAAAGAGAGTCTATACTTAGTGATACCTTGAGAGAGTGTGGTAGATCCTCTACACCAACAAATCAAGGAAGAACAGTGCTGTAATATCTCTTTGTTCATAGTGGAATCCACCCAGTGGGATGTTAGTGCAGAAGAGTGGACGTAGGCTTGAAATAAGCCGAACCATTATAAACCTCGTGTTCAATTTTCTCTTCCCTACTCTCAGTCTTACTTTGATCGTTGTTTGTTTGTTGACGAGGAAAAATGGTCTCATTTCTATCAACTGTCTAGTATTGTGCGATTATCATTAGAAATTACTCGTTATACCTATTCACCCCCCTCTAGGTACTTACACTAGCCATATCAATTGGTATCAAAGCTCGTATACTCACTTTATTTGAAGTGTTTTACTTCAGAGTAAAAGATCCATGGCTAGTATGCTAGCTCCAGGGCTGGTGGAAGGTCAAAGCAATACCAGACCTCCTTACTTTGATGAAAAGGACTACAACATCTGGAAAAACAAAATGAAAGCATTTCTTCGATCAAAGGATCCTCTGGAATGGGACGTTGTAGAAAAAGGAATCACTCCTAAAGTTGCATCCGTCTTAGAAAAATGGAAAGAAACTGTTGAGACCAGCGAAATGTCTCAGGAAGAGATAATCAAGAGACAAACTCTTGATGCAAAAGCTATATATTCTTTATATTGTGCCTTGTCACCTACTGAATATAACAGAATATCTTCTTGTGTTACAGCAAAAGAAGTCTGGGATAGGTTACATATCACCTATGAAGGAACCGATCGAGTAAAAGAGACCAGAATCAACATCCTTCTCAATCAATATGAAGCCTTCAAAATGAGACCTGGAAAATCTATAACTGACATGTTTAGCTGTTTTACAGAAATTGTAAATGGTCTTGAAAATCAAGGACAACCAATTTCTGATCCCATGAAGGTAAACAAGCTACTGCGTGGACTCTCCAAGGATTGGAATCACATAAAGACTTCAATAAGAGAGACGCAAAGAATCATGCCACTATCTGTCGATGAGCTGGTTGGAACTCTTCAGTCTTATGAAGTGGAATGAATTAACAAAGACGAAGATCCAAAAGGTAAGAAAATCCATTGCATTAAAATCAAATGATGATTCTGATGCTACAAATTCTGAAGATGATATGGACGATGAGGAGCTTGCTCTCATGATAAGGAGATTCAGAAAGCTGAATAGAAAAGGAAGAAGATTCAACTCAAAGAAACAAAGCTTTCAAAGACAACAGACCAAGTCTGTTGATGATGATGAATCAAACAAAGATATAGTTTGCTTTGAATGTAAGAAAAAGGGACACATCAGACCCAACTGTCCCCTTCTAAAGAAGAAGAAAGGAAAAGCTGAAAAGCCTCGAAAGGCTTTCAAAGTTGAAACACAGAGTGATACGAGTGTGAAGGAAGTGATGATGAATATGCCAATTTGTGTCGATGGCGCAATCGGACTCGAGACTCAAACTCGAATCGGACTCGGACGGTGAATTTGAGGTAAGTAATTTTAAAATTCCTATCAAGGTTTCTAAGTATATTGATGAGCTGTGTTTTAGTCTTAAGACTTCTCTTAAAAGGATTTCCGAACTTAAAAAAGAAAACGTTGTTCTAAAACAACAGGAAAATGTGTTGAAAGAAAGAGTTAAATGTTTAGACATGAATGTTTCTACTCTTAAAGAAAGTGAAGAAAATATTTTGAAAGAAAATGCTCTTTTAAAAATTGACTCATCAAATATTTCAAAGAAATTTTCAATAGGGTCCGAGAAACTTGAAAAAATTCTTTCAACTCAAAGATCTTATTTCAATAAGTCTGGTTTATGTATGACTGCGAAAACTATTCCCTTGATTGATTTTCCTAAAGTAAAAGAAAGAATCAAGCAAAGACCCTCAAGAGAGGCCTACAAAAATCATTTCAAGAAGGTTTTTCTAAAGTCTGTAGGTCAAAATGCAATAGCCCGGATCATTTTGAAAAAGAGTGTCCTATGGTTTGGAAACCTGTTAAGAAAACATGGGCTAATACTGCTTATCTTACTAACACCAATGGACCCAAGAAAATATGGGTACCAAAGAAAACTTGAGACTCTCTTTTAAATGCAGGTCTCCATCAAAGAAAAGGTAAAGTGGTATCGGACGGTAGATGCTCAAGACATATGTGAAGACTCAAATTGCTTTATAAATTTGGTTCAAGTAAATGGTGGAAAAGTCTCATTTGGTGGAAACAGCAAAGGAAGAATTGTGGGATTTGGAACTGTGAAAATTGGAAATCTCACAATAAGTAATGTTTCCCTAGTAGAAGGACTCAATTATAATCTTCTCAGCATAAGCCAACTATGTGATATTGGTTTTAAGATCTTCTTTCAAGAAGGAATATGTTCTGGAATCAGTAAAGACTCTACTCAGTCTTTTATGGGTCAAAGGCATGGAAATATCTATCTTCTGGATATGAAACCGGATGAATCACAATGCTTAATTTCAATTCAAGACGAAGCAAGCTTATGGCACAGAAAGCTTGGTCACATCAATATGAAGCAGATAGCCAAAATCTCATCAAAGCAGCTTGTTCGTGGTCTACCCAATTTATCATACCAAAAGTCTGATCTTTGCACTCCATGTATATTGGGAAAGCAGGTAAGAAATTCATTTAAGCCAATAAATCATGTCTCTACTAATCATGTACTGCAGCTGCTGCATATGGATCTCTTCGGACCAACCAGAACCTAGAGCATTGGAGGTAAGAAATATTGCCTAGTAATCGTGGACGATTACTCTCGATTTACTTAGGTATATTTCCTTGCAAGTAAGTCTGAAACCTTCTCGTATTTTGAAAAATTTACTAAAAAGGTTCAAAATGAAAAAGGATATGTTATTTCAAGTATAAGAACAGACCATGGGTGTGAATTTGAAAATCAAGATTTTACAAAATTTTGTGATGAATCTGGCTTCAAGCATGTGTTCTCCTCTCCATACACTCCTCAGCAAAATGGAGTTGTGGAAAGAAAAAATAGATCTCTTCAAGAAATGGCTAGAACTCTTTTAATTGAAAGTAAGATTTCTTCACAATTTTGGGCTGAAGCTGTTTCAACAGCGTGCTATATCATGAATAGAGTCTTTTTAAGACCTATTCTAGAAAAAACCCCTTATGAGTTATTCAAAGGTAAGAAGCCTATTGTTTCGTACTTTCATGTGTTCGGTTGCAAATGCTTTATATTGAAAAATGCAAAAGATCGAGTTGGTAAGTTTGAAGAAAGATCAGATGAAGGCATCTTCCTTGGATATTCTACATCAAGCAAAGCCTACAGAGTCTATAACAAGAAGAGTCAATCAGTGGAGGAATCAATGAATGTCAAATTTCAAGATTCAATGCAAAATGAATCCAGTCAGACTCAACATGAAGAATCTGAACCTGCTTCAGACTCTACAAAGCTTACATCTCAAGAAGCATCTCGGACGGAAGACCAGCATCAAGTTGTTCGTGAAGATTCAAGTAAAGAAAGAGATCATCAATCGACAAATCAACCAAGAATCTTGGAAGCATAAGTCCGGTCATCCCAAAGATCTCATTATTGGCGAAATTAATGAAGGAATTCGCACAGATCCAAAAGGCATGAAGAGTCTAGTTTGTGGCACTTGTTTCGAAATAGAACCCAAAAGCATAGAAGAAGCTTTATCATATGAAAGCTGGATTGAAGCTATGCAAGAAGAGCTCGAGCAATTCAAGTATGAATGATGTCCGGGAATTGACTCCTAAACCAAAAGGTAAATCATTATTGGAGCTAAATGGGTTTTTAGGAACAAGATGAACGAGAAAGGAAAAGTCGTAAGAAACAAAGCAAGACTCGTGGCCAAGGGATATACACAAGAAGAGGGGATAGACTATGATGAGACCTACGCTCCGGTAGCAAGGTTAGAAGCTATTCGATTATTGCTTGCTTTTGCTGTTATAAAAATTTCAGGTTATTCCAAATGGACGTCAAAAGTGCCTTTCTGAATGGATTTATCCATGAGGAAGTTTATGTGGAACAACCACCAGGGTTTGAAGACCCAAAGAAACCAGACTCAATCTTCAGACTGAAAAAGGCCTTGTATGGTTTAAAGCAAGCACCTCGAGCTTGGTACGACAGACTAAGTAAGTTTTTAATACAAAATGGTTTTGTCAAAGGTAAAGTAGATAATACTCTATTTATCAAAAAGGAAAACAAAAGCTTTCTACTTGTTCAAATATATGTGGATAATATTATTTTTGGATCCTCTAATGAAAGTCTGTTTAAGAAATTCTCTAAGTCTATGCAAGATGAGTTTGAAATGAGTATGATGGGAGAGTTAACCTTCTTTCTTGGACTTCAAGTAAAACAATTGAAGGAAGGAATTTTTATTCATCAAGAAAAATATGCTAATGATCTTGTCAAAAAGTTTGGACTGGAAAAGTGCAAAAAGACCGACATACCAATGTCAAGTTCTTTGAAGATAGACAAAGATGAAGAAGGGAAGAAAGTTGATCAAAAGCTGTACAGGAGTATCATCGGTTCACTTCTTTATCTTACTGCCTCTAAACCTGATATTTTGTTGAGTGTGTGCATCTGTGTTAGGTTTCAATCAGACCCTAGAGAATCTCATCTCAGTGTTGCGAAACGCATTATTAAATGCATTGCTTCATCTTCAAGCATCGATCTTTGGTATCCTAAGAAGGGAGACTTTAATCTTCTTGAATATTCAGACGCAGATCTAGCCAGTTGCAGAGTTGATAGAAAGAGCACCTCAGGAACTTGCCAATTCCTTGGGAACAGGACAGTGTCTTGGTTTTCAAGGAAACAAAACACTGTGGCTCTCTCTACAACAGAAGCAGAGTATGTAGCTCTTGGAAGTTGTTGTTCACAAATTCTGTGGATAAAACAACAGCTACAACACTTTGGAATGGAAGACTCATGCACTGAGATTAGATGTGACAGTACCAGCGCAATCAATCTTACTAAAAATCCAATCTTTCACTCAAGGGCAAAGCATATAGAGATTCGCCATCAATTCATTAGAGATCATGTACAAAATGGAGAAATCTCGATTCAATTTGTTGAGTCAAAGAGCCAACTAGCGAATATATTCACAAAGCCTTTGGAGAAGAATCAATTCGATATCATCCGTTCCAGACTCAACATTTTGAAGCTTGAGGAAATCAAAGTCTAGAGACTCTCAGACTCAATCATTCACGGCCATAGACTGTAAGTTGTTTTAATATTCAATATCGAAAAGGTACGATCATTCGTTCAGTTATATTTGATTTATCTTTAATTTCCGAGAAAAACGGAATCTTGTCTTTTCAAAAAGATAACCTCTATTAAAAAGGCAGTTATCGTTTTTAAAAAGGGACGACTGTTCACTTTCCTTTGTGTCGATTGAATTTTTTTTTCTTTTTTTAACTAGGTTATATACAGTAAGTTGTCTTCTTCGCTTAACTCCAAAACCCTAAAAAGGCATTCTCCTCCCACTCCTGTCTCGATTTCGTGTTCATCTTCGAGAAAGTTGTCATCTTTTCTTGGGAAAGCGAGTCAAGGAATCTTTCAACGACAAGAAACGATGTCTTCTTCTAGACGGTCTTCAAGAATTGCAAGCAGGGGACCATAGAGAATGAGGGAGGGTTCTACCCATTTCAATCTCACTGAGGTAGAAGAGTTACCAAGACAGCAACAGAGCCCGATTCACTCTCTCAGCCACGTCAATCTCCATTATCTACCCCACAGAGTGTGGATCAACTACCACAGGAAGAAATAATCGAGGAAGAAGACCCTGTAAGAGTCCAAAAACCCTCTTTTATTTATAAGCTCTATCATGCTTTGAAAAGCATAGGTACACCACTGAACTATGTGGATGCCTTCCTTAAAGACAAAGGGTATGGAAATGAGTATGTCTTTTTGCGACGGATGGAGGATTTAGGAATTGCTCCCAAAGGAAAGGCTGAGGAAGCACTTGCGAACATTCCAAGTGACCCTCGTGTAGGGGGATTGAATCCGTCTGACGGAAATGACAATGATAAACTGTTTAGAGAATTCCAACCCAGGATGGGTGTTGCTGCGAAAGTGAAGGGAAAAAGAACGGAGTTGTTCAAATCAAAGGAACAGGAGGATTTGTTCTTCAAATTGTTGAAACGGGGGTAAATAAACCCCAGGAGCGTTGATTTTGATTTTCTGGATGCCATCAATGTGAACTTGAAGGAGAAGTTCAATCTGCTTCAACTAGAGCAATTTTGCTCTGACACCACAGACGGCTATGCACAATTGACAGCATATTTCTATTCGAATCTCAGCTTTTTAGATGCGAATAGAATATCCTTTAGTGTTCGAGACCAAGACTATGAGGTAGATGTGGACATGTTGGCAGACATAATTGGAGTTGAAAGAGGACGATATCAACCGATCAAGGTTTCAATCGCTCGTACCATACTGGAACTTGTCAAAGACAGGAGTACAGAAGGAAGAGTTACCTACACAAGAATGCATGCCATCAACATCTTACTGCACAAAATCGTGATCAACTGTCTCAGGCCAAAATCAACATCCAAGACAGGACGTGTCTAATTCGAGGCGAAATTGATGTACACGATCAATTCGGGAAGAAGTTCTCTCTTCCTCACACCATTCTCTTCCACATGTACAGAGCAATGGTGAAGGATAAGGGCCGATTGCCTTACTCGGGTCTTGTGACTAAGATCTTGAGACACTTGAACATTGAACCTCCACGAGACTCTTTGTGTTCGACCATGCGACAAAATGGTGGTGGGTTTGAAAATGCTGACAAAAATGCATCTGAAAGAGCTTGATAAGGCAATGGAGAAGTTCAAAGTGAAAACTCCAGTTAAATCTCATCCAGTCTCTTCTGCGTCGAAAAGGAAAGGGAAGGAACCCATGGGTGCTCCATCCAAAAAGAAAAGAGCTCTAATCCTAGAAGATGAAGATGAAGAGGATGAACTCACTATCTCTGCCTTGGCATTGAAAAGACTCAGTCGTTCTGTATCTGAATCAATGGAACGACAGGAGAAAGGAAAAGAAGCAGAGGAACAAGAACAGAGAGAAGCAGAGGAGAAAGAAGAGAAAGAAAAAGAAGAAGAGGAGAAAGAAGTTGAAGAAGAATAAGAAGAAGCAGTCAAAGAAAAGTCTACAGATGAAGCTGGAGAGAAAGGCAATCAAGATTCTACTGAGCATGACCATCACTCTTCCCCAAATGAGGCCTTAGAAACAGGGGGAGATGACGAGCAAGGAAGGACTACACCATATCCTGATCATAGTGAAGGTGTGAGTCGCTCGCAAGCAAATCCAGAAGATATTCAGGCTTCCCAAATGCCTGAGGAAGGACATGACACCTCAACGCCAAATTTGCGCGATTACACCGAAGTTCCATCGTCTGCCTTCACTCCATCTAATAGAGCAAATGCCAGCACGACAATACCGCAAATTTTCGTCGTATCCTTGATCTTCTTCTGGCAATGTAGGGTCAAATATATGCTTTGGAATGTGAACTTCAAGTCCTGAAGAATTTTGGACAAGCGTCTTCTACATTACCCCTGTGTCGATCAAATGCAAGACCTCACTCATCAAATTCAAGCAAATGCCAAAGGAGTAGAGGTGGCACGTCTATGGGAAGACTTGAAGAGGCTGGAAGGCGTTGTACAGTCAATGGGAGATTTCCAGATTGTGCGCGTTCCCAAGAAGAATTGACTCTTTCTCACCTTTTTAATGATGACAAAAAGGGGGAGAATTGCCAGCTTTGAACTGAACTGAACTTTGATTTTGAATCTGTTTTTAATTTCAGTTTGTTTGGATATTTATTTTTGAGTATGACTTGGGTGTGGTGGACTTGGTGAATTTGACTAACTTGAGTGTGTGGATTTGAAATTGACTGTTGCATTATTTATATCAAGTGTTATTGTATGGCTTTACTCATGAAAGACTATCCTATTTTCTGTGGATGCAGAGTCTAGTTGAGTTATTAATCTTTATGAGATATCCATACTGCTTAAGTAATGTTTTTGCAGGTCAAAGTTGTTCAAATCTACAGGAAAGTTTTGTCACCATAAAAAATGGGGAGATTGTTGGAGAAATCTCTCTAGAGTGTTTTGAAGCTGACAAAACGTTTCTATCAGTCTAGTCTGGAAGCTGTGCAGACCCTTGTACTTAGAGTCTGAAGACTTTCAGATCACCAGACTCAAAGCACACAAGACTCAAGACTCAAGCCTATTCTCATTGACGGTTTCTAATCCGGTGACGAAGGCGATCCAGAGCTAAAGTGTTTGGTTAAGGATTTGGTCTTATCGACTGGAGAAGATCTCTTGGCTTGATTTGATACAACGGATTAATTATTCAAAATCAAGATCAGTTGAAGATCCGATGATTGACGAAATATTCTTGGAAGGTTCTATTCTTGGAAACCAAGATCCTGATTGTATGGGCGAACAAGATTGATGGGCTATCGACATGTTCCTTTAATAGCTCGAATGACCTTCTTAATTAATTCTGTCCAACGGGAAGATTGGAAGAATTCCTTTGGAAAGTGCCAACGGGTATGATGGCATAAAGGAGTATAAAAAGAAGACGTTCCAGTTATTCTAGTAAGTGCTCGATAAAGAAATTCCAGAGTCTGAAGCTCTTTGATTATTAGTCGATTCATATTGCGCGAAACTGTACACACAAAGAGAGTCTATACTTAGTGATACCTTGAGAAAGTGTGGTAGATCCTCTACACCAACAAATCAAGGAAGAACAATGCTGTAATATCTCTTTGTTCATAGTGGAATCCAGCCAGTGGGCTGTGAGTGCAGAAGAGTGGACGTAGGCTTGAAATAAGCCGAACCACTATAAACCTCGTGTTCAATTTTCTCTTCCCTACTCTCAGTCTTACTTTGATCGTTGTTTGTTTATTGACGAGGAAAAATGGTCTCATTTCTATCAACTGTCTAGTATTGTGCGATTATCATTAGAAATTACTCGTTATACCTATTCACCCCCCCTCTAGGTACTTATACTAGCCATATCATATGCCAGTGAACGAGCTTCAGGCAAACTATAAACTCTTCAAGCCTTCTTCGCCGGAAAACAGAGCAAAAATGAGATGAATTGATCACAGCTTTGCCGGCAACTAGCAATGGTACTAAACAGTAGGCAGGTCAGTCTATGGCCGGCCTGAGATATTGGTGACCGGTGTTGATAACAAGTGACTGCCCATGTCTCTACTCATGCTCAATTAGGTGATGCCTTTGGGAGAATGGCCGAGGCAGCATAGTGATCGATGGTGGCTGTGCACGAGAATGATAGTGATGATGAGTAATGGTGAGCGAGTGACGGTGACAAGGAGAGTCGTGCAATGGTCAACCAGTGTTGAAGACAATCGAGGCCCGTAACCTTCCGTGGGTGCAATATCATTTTTACTTGGTTGGATTGAGTGACTTCGTTTATGCCCTACCTAGCAACGTCAGATTGAGGGAGACGTCCATGTGGACTAGATTTTAAAAAAAAAATGCCAACTCATTTTAATATATTAATTATAATGCCATGTCATACTTTTGGTCCAAAATTCTTGTTGAAGACACCTAAGTAATCATCATTGCTCTGATTTGATACTTAAGTGAGCTGGCGAAATCTTTTGGCACTAAAGTGAATACCGTACACAATTTTGGCACTACTAATGTCATTTTGGTTCAGAGATGGTATACTGGAGCTAAGGAGAAAAATAATGCATATTCCTTGGCTAAGCAATATGACTGAAAATTTTATAAATTGTAGTGTTTAGATTGGCAATCCAATCAACCAAATTTCTTGTCAACAGAGACTTCAACAGCGTGTAGACAATTTTACAAGGTATTAACATACTCAACGATACTCAATCAGTCAAACTATCCAAAAGCTAAGTAAAAGGGGGAGCTTTAGACTGAGACTCGACAATTGCATTTGCAAGCACAAGCACCTCATGACGGTTGGTATTGTAATACATGGGTGACAAAACCATGAAAAAATGGGAGCCTCACCAAGCCGATTCAACCATATATTGCACTGCCCAAAATTAGGGCTTGTGCCTTTCATTCTTCGAATCGGAGAAGTTTCTAGAATTAGGGCTTAAAATTAAAATTTTATGAAATTTGAGCCGCAAAATTTGATTTTTGAGTAGTTGAGCCATGAGATTTCATGGAAATGGTGGACTATGGTGTTGTAGAGCTGTGGATCTTGAAGGGAGTCATTTTAGAACAACGGTTTTGAGGAAGTGAAATTCTAGGATTTCCTACGTGAGTTTCGCATTGCTTATAGATTTTAATAGTTGCTTCAATTGAGCGATTTGTTAGCGCATAAGAGTTGATTCATTAGTGTTTAGACATAATTTAGCCAATTCATAATTTTGGTAGATTTTTACTTGGTTTTGATGTTGATTCTCATTTAATAGATAGGATTACAAGATCGTTACCTCGTTTAGCTACTCGTTCCCTAGTTTTGGACTTTCCCAAGTGAGTGATACTATCTCTTCTATGAATTTCTAAACTCATGTCTGAAAATGATAAATATTTAAGTATCATGTGAGTTATTAAAGCATTGATATTACTTAAAAAACCATCGCTTATATTGTTCGAGATGATTAGCCAATGAAAAATAATTTATTATCGTCAACAATTTATATCTATATATTTTCATGAGCGGTGAAAGTATTTTTCATTCTTTCACTTTTGTTTGTGATATTAGTGGTCATTTTCAAGAAAATATTTTGTTAATCCTTCATTTTCCATGAAACATACGGAGCCCTAGTTTGAGTAGGTTTCGTAATTTGGATCTAACTCTTATCTACATAAAGGAAGAGTCTTATTTTTTAAAAAGCATTTAAGAGGAGCTTTTGGTCATGAAAGACATCTACAGTGCTTGAAGTTGCGAAAAATCTTGCGTCAATGTTTCATGTAATTTCTTTGTGGAATTGAAAGATTTCTTAGTGAAACTTTGTGGGGCTAAACACTATGAAAGTAAGTGGCTGTAACTGGGAGCCAAAAATATTGAAAGTGTTTAAATGACTTGAGTATAGTTGAAATTTCTATTGTATTGCTTGATTTATATTTCCACAACAATTGGTGTCAAAGTCAAACTTGACAAAATTGAAGTGAATTCAGAATGACAAAAGAAAGAAAAATAAAAATCGACAGATTTGAAGGGAATGATTTTATTTTTTAGAAAATACAAATTACTAGAGGATCTACATGTACCTTGTCTAGGAGGAACCTAGAGTTGATGAAGCAAGTTGGTTGTGAATTGTTGAATATATAAGTGTTGGATGTTATTCGGCAAACGTTAGCTTGTAATGTCATGTTTTAACATTGTACAAGAAAAGATTACTACGAGTTTGATGATGGTAATGTCATATATATGTTCACAGCATCGTCAAAGAACAAGGTCCACGCCTCCTTTTCTAGGGATAGGATCCGATCATTTAGGAAACTTCATCGAAACCTTTGTGCAATTTTCAGCCAACATATCAGCAATAATCAACCCTTAATTGATTTTTGTAGCGTCTTCTGCAAGACAAGAATAGTAGAAGTGCCATAACTTTTTTCTCTGACTTAAGTGTCACAAATTAAAAAACAATCAATCACTGAAGTGCCATTGGTGATCAGCCACGCTGGAAACTTTGACGAGGATGACAGTTGTCCTACATGGCATCACCAATGCTAACATAGACAACATTTTAAGTTTTTCAATTATTATTTTCTTTATTTTTTTGAATTTTTGTTGTTCTTTTCCTTTTCTTTTGTTTTTGTTTTTAGTACCAACAAGGGTCATTGGTAACCCTCACCGGCTATGAAGGCCTTGCCCTTCAACTGGTGTGGCTACAAAACTTGTCGACATTGAAAAATAAAAAGGAAAAGAAAAATTAAAAATTAAAAATTAAAAACAATGTTGGAATTGAAAATAATTTTAAAAAATCCATATAGGATGATTTGTCATAAATGGCATCAAATGATTAATTTTATTTTGACATGACACTTAAGTGAGTGAAAAAAATTATGGACTTAAAAAATTATGGTACTCAAGTGAATATTGTATGAAAGTTATAGCACTTTTGACGCTCTTATCCCCATCGTCTTCACATCAAAAAACTCTGAAATTAAAATCTTTCATTGGGCCAACTTCCCTACCAGGGCAGGTCAATCAAGCATGTATTTGATGAGATCACTCTTAGAGACTAGGAGCATTTGAGAATTCAGGGCGCACTAGCACAGCCTATGTAGTGCCCAGACCAATGTAGCACAAGTCTTTTCAGCTTTGAAATAATTTATTTCCGAGGCATTGAACTTCTTACTCATATAGTAAGGGCGCGTTTGGTAATGATTTTATTCCCGGGAGCTGATTCTGACTAGAAATGATTATTTTTTATTCTGTTCCCGGGAACTGATTCTGAGTAAAAAAACGCGTTTGGTAATTGTTCAAAATTTTTTATTCTGGAATAGAATTGTGTTTGATACCGTGTTAATTGATTTTGTTCCAAATTAATTTCTTTTAATTTTTAAATAATTTTTAAATAATTTTTTTACTTTTTTTCTTTTCTTTTCTTTTTTTTTTTTTTTTTTTTTCCCTTTTTTATCTTTTTTTTTTTTTCTTTTTTTCCCTTTTTTTCCTATTATTCTTCTTCTTCATCCGGCCGGTCACCGGCGGCGACCGGCCGACGAGGGCCGGCGACACTCACCGGAGCATTGTCGGCCCTCGGCGAGGCCGCCTGGCCACCGGCGGGCCGGGCGAGCCTCGCCGGTGGCTAGGCGAGCTTCACCGGCGGTTGGGCGAGGCTCGCCCAGCCACCGACGAGGCTCGACCTTACCCGATCCGGCAAGGCCGAGCCTCACCCAGCTGCCGGTGAGGCTCGCCTAGCCACCGATGAGGCTCGCCCGGCCCCACCGATGGCCGGGCCGACCTCGCCGGGCCGGGCCTCGCCCGATCCGGGCGAGACCGGCCTCGCCGATGGCTGGGCTTGCCTCCAGCGAGCTCGTCGGACCTCGCCCTGGCCTGGCGAGCCTCCGGCGAGGTCGCCGGACCAGCGACCGGCGGCAGACGGCGGCGGCAGCGGGCGGTGGCGAACGGCGGCGGACGGTGGTGGACAACAACCGAGATGACGAAAGGGAAGAGCGAGGGTTTCACCATTTTGATTCTTTTTCTAATTCTCGGATGGAGAATCAAAAATTTTTTATTCTCAAATCTTGTCCAAAATTGTTCCCGGGAACAAAAATTTTATCAAACGCGATTCTCGTCCCAAGGCGATTTCGGGAACAAAAAATCAGAATGCAGCACTGTTTGGCACATTGCCAAACATGCCCTAAATGGCTTGTTCCTTTCCATTGTCAAGCCTTTTCTAAGCTAGCATCGCACCCAAGGATTCATTGTGGATCGTGAGCTAAAAAGTTGAGGGTTGCCCTAGTATTGACGGAACAAGCATTGGAGAACTCATCGTATAACATTTCGATTTGTTGAATGCCTTTTAATAGTCGTAAACCTATTTAATTTGCACATTTCTCTTTAGGAGTTTGAAGAACGGCTTGGTGGTCTCCGATAGCTAGGAGATAAAACAAGCTATGTAATTCAACATTCCTAATAGACTTTAGACTTCTTTCATTATTGACGGAAGTTACAGCTCACACGCGGCCTTCACCTTGGATGGATCAACTTCAATGCCTTTATTACTCACCACAAATCCCAGTAATTTACCCTAGTCGCTCTGGATTTACATTCCGCTAGGTTGAGGAGGAGTTTGTGTTTGCGCAATCAAATAACTTCTTCAGCGTATCAACATGATGTTCTCTTGGTCAAGTCTTAGTGATCATGTCATCGACATAGACCTCAATTTTTTTGTGCATCATATCATGAAATAGTGTCACCATGGCCCATTGGTATATTGCCTCAACGTTTTTCAAGCCGAGTGGCATAACTCTATAGTGGAAGGTCCCCCACTTTTGACAAGATGCATGTTTGATCATTTGTGTTGAGGCACAAGTTTGATGTTGTTGTTAAGATTGTTCAATTGAGACCTGTGATTGAAAAAGAGACTGATAAGACGATCAAGCATGTTCGAATTGATTGCAACATGAAATTCCACTCATAGTTGTTAAATGAATTATGATAAAGGAAGGCATGATGAGACATTGCACTATTGCAAACTTCCCAGAGGTGAACCACTAGGGGGAGGGAAATGGACTACTAAATAAGAATGAAGGTTCCTCTCAAAAGGTCATTGCTCGTGTTGTGCATGCTCTCCTAGGTCCTACTAATCGCAACTCGGCATTGAATCTGAAATGTACTTAATCTTACCTTTTGAAGATGCCACTAACCGGTTATGGGTCATTTAGACACCCAGTAAAATATGGTGGGCATACATTAACTTATGTGAACCAGTGATTCAATGGATTCAAGAACTTAATTATGCTAAATTAATCTAACGCCATTTTGGTATCTTTTCTCTTTATTCCAAAAATGTTTTGCATGTAATTTTTATTCATTTTTATCCTATGCCACTAACATTTGAGGGGTGATCGTATGGGTGCAACAATCAAGAAAATAACATCCAATAATCAAATCCATGAATAGATTGTGTAAAAAAATTAAAGATCCCGAATGTATTAGTAAAAGCAAGTATTGTTATTATCCATCATCACGAGGTTTTTGCAATTATGACTTAGAAAAAATATGTAGACGAAATGCATGAATGCTATGCATGATTGTGCATGAAATTATGACTAATTAACATGCTTAATCATGCCTAATTTAAGAAAAGCATCTCCTACAGTCCTATATTAAAACAAAATTGATTTCTATGCTCTAATTACTAAATGGCAGGCAAGAATGATGTGCATGTTATGACACTAATGAACTCTAAACCTACATGCAGTCTTCATGATTCTTATGACATTTTATTGATTGATTTTTGTTTAATGAAAACTATGGATAACCCGAATTCTATATGCATTCTAATTAACATGTGTTGGCCTAACTGTATAAAAATAACAGTAAAAATATGAGCCATGTTCCAAGTAAATAGTATAGCAAAAAAAAAAAACACATTGTTTGAAAAACACATTTCATTGAAGTTTAAAATGTGTGTTTTTCACAAGATTCGTCAACATTGTTCTAAGCAACCAAAATTCATAGAATATCACGTATAGCAAATCGTATCAAGAAATCACTTCTAGATAATATTAAGGGTCTGACCTTAGAATCTAAAGGTCCAAACGCCCAATATATCTTGGCTGAAAAGAAGGAATAAAAATATAACTAGATAACCTAAGGTTTTACTGACTAATGGCATGCAATTAAAATAATGTATTGAAATTAACTATCCGCAAATTTAAACCAATCTCATCCTCACCTTAGTTAAAGTTAACCACGAGAGATTGATACGAAATGAAGGCACAAAGTCATTGAAAGCAACCAGAAGGATGCAGCAGCAGTGAACAGGAACTAACGGCAGTAAACAGCAGCGATAATGGCGCAGCAGCAGCAGCAAACAGCAAATGGTAGCAACAAACAGCGACAAACGGCAGTGAACAGCAGTAAGGAACGACCACGAACAGCAGGGAATGGCAAACAGCAGCAATGGACAGCAGCAAATGGCAGCGAAGAAGCGAATGGCAGCAGTGAACAACAATGATGAATAGCAGCACAGCGGCAGCAAATGTAGTGCAGCAGCAGCAACGGGATGGGGATCCTTGGCGATAGAGAGCAATCAATCATATTGAAAACGTCATCAATCATTCACATCCATTCTAAAACATCATAAACATCTTATAGCAGGCATAATCATCATCGAATAAATCCTAAGTATAAGCTCTAGCCCTGGTCTCCTAACAAGACCTCACCTCTTCAAGCTCGATGATTCAAAGTTACCTTTATGCGATTTTGACAAATCTAACTCAATTGATCGATTATTAAACCACCGCAGCAGCTTATAGATGTCGGGGATCGTCCACAGGACCTGAAGATCTTCAGAATGGGATGGGTGGGGTCTAGAATAGCCCTGATCGACGTTGAAGGAGGATCAGGTCCGACTGGACCCAATTTGTGTCGGTAAAGGAAAAGAGACCATCGGATTTCCTCCGGTGATTGATTTGCTGTGCTCCAACCACTACAGACTTGAAGATTCACTAGAGGGCATAGCTTAACTGATCTGAACTAGAAAGGAAACCGGTGAGGCGCCGATCATAAAGGGAACAATTATCTGTACCGCCAACGATTTTACAAGACCTGATCACATAGATCGACCTGAGCAGGAATTGCTGGTGATTGAAGGGGACAAAGCTGGCATTGAGGAGGTCAGGGAGGAGTTGAGGGATGCCAGAGATGGTGGCATGGCGTGAAGGACTGCCGGTGTAAGGCCAAAACCAGCGGTGAGAGTCAGTCGCGCAAGAATGGGAAGAGGGAAGGGGAGAGAGAGAGAGAGAGATTTCCTGATCTGGGAAATTATCAAAATGAGGCCCCCTCATGTTTTGGAGGGAAAATGGTGTATATACCATCCCCAGATTGAATCCTAGTCGTTAATTTGATCCAACAGCTAAGATTTGATCCCAAAGCCTAATTAATCCATTTATGTGTTAATCAAGATTAAAATCAAACATGTGATCATCCGGATGGTGGTAATGCATTGAAATCCGTGATTTAGATTGAATTTGTGATTAAGTCTAATTAGGGGTAATCTCATAATTTCACAAAATTCAATGGCCATTTTCACTAATATGAAAAGTTGGAGAGTATAGGGGAGAAATACACATGATGGGACACCAAGGGTTGGTCATTGACCACTAAGAGCTGGCCGAAGGAGGCTGGTTCTGGAGGAGGGCCGAACGGGCCTCCTCCGCCAGTAACCGGTCGAATTGGTTCACATTGGTTCGATCGGTTCAATCGCCCTTTGAGGCAATTTAGTCCTTGTGCTTCTGAATTTTATGCAATTTAGTCATTAAATTGAAAGGAAATCTTGTCTGATTTGAGGAAAAACAATCTAATTCAAAGAGAAATAGTCCAATTTTGAAGAAATTAAGCTATTAAACCATATAAATGTAGTCTAATAATTTTATATTGGCCTAATTACTTAGTTGACATGAAAACTAGTGGACCTACATCATGGGTACATGTGATTAGATTTTCTAAGCTAAGTTGGACAATTTTATGTAATTTCTTGCTTAAAGTTGCAAATAAATTGAAATTCAATTCAATTAAAATTGCACGGCATCTTTTGCATTAATTGTCCATACCTAGGGTATCTTATTTGCACCCAAATTAACCTTGAATTGATGGCATGACTTTTAGGCTAAAATTGAATTGAGGTTTAATATTGAAATTGACCATCACTTCTCGAAATTAAACCTTAGTCTCAAATTGGTTGACATAAATTTCATCAATCGGAGTTCATTATCTTGATTTTCTTATATTAAAGAATGTTAAATCCCTCAAATTGAGAAGTTCCCAAATTCATTTCTCAAAATGGACCCTAGATTTGGACTTATCTCACAAAAACGAGTAGAATGGAAATGCCCATTCACAAATCATGTAAAATTGATCGAGATTCCTAAATCAAGGCTAAAATTGATAATTCACATTTCGGCACAACCGATCTCGAAATTGATTGAACGAGTGAATAGATAATTATCTCTAGAGCAAATGTCATGCAAGGAACTAAGCCTAATTATGACTGGAATGAAAGTAATTTTATTTTTGGCTGATTTTCAACCTAAAATCAAAAAATTCCAAAAACAAAGTTCCTAATCGATTTTCACAATTTTTTTTATTAAGGTCAAATTGAGACAAAAAAGAAGTGATTCATGGATTTTGATCAAATCCCTTTTAGCCCTAATGATATTAAGATTAAAAGGAATCTTTTTATGTAAAATGTCAATTTTTACCCGAATGTTGACTTTTAGTCGAAGGATTAATCAAAAAGTTAACTCAAAAGTCAACTATTTGACTTTTGAGGTTTTTGATAAAAATGAGTTGAAAATCACTCAACAATGACGAGACAAAAGAAAGAAATGAAATATGACATTTTTTGTTCAAAAAAGGGCTCCGTTGAAATTGAAAACCCTAATATTGAGTTTTCTATCTTTATCGACTCGTTGACTAAAAATCAAGTGTCAACAACTCGTCTTAAAACTACACACCTACTAGGGTTTCCTACTCTGATATCATATTGTGATATCCCTATATTAACTCACTTAAGGTATTGCCCATTTTGACCCGTCCCATTTCGAGCCTCATGATTTTGTCATTTGGCTTATAGGCAGAACTTTCTCAAGAGTTCAACCATCCTGGTAGTGTTCTAGCTTGAACATGCTTAACTTTGGAATTCAAAGCAAAACTTACCGTAATATCAAAAGCCACCTCCATGAGTTAATTTTAATTTTCACATATATATCCCAAAATCACTCTTCTCCTATCTAGTGCACAATTTGGTTCATTCTTAGCCACTTCATCACCAAGAGCATGCTAGGAGTCGCTCCTTATTAAGGTCATTATGCCCCGACGAAAATTTATTGTTATATCATCCATATAAAAATTCAAAATATAATCTAATGAAATAGAATAAATAGAATTGAACTAAATCGAAATACTAAATAGAATATAGAATAATTGGATTAGAATCTTATTCTATATTCTAAAAAATAGAAATTCTAATCATTAGAATAATGATTTTTAATTTAACTACTAATACAAATTATAATAGAATATGTATTTCTAACTAATATTAATAGTTATTAGTTATACATAATAAATAATATTTATCTAAATTAATTAATGTTTTTATATAGTTTATAGAATTCTAAATAATAAGAATTATGTTCTATTTTTAAATTAATGAAATGATTTCTTATAGAAAGAAATGATTCATTATATCTATTATAAATTATTAATGTGTATTAAATATACAATACAATATAATCAATATCCAATTTCGATTTTCTTTTTTTTTTAGTTATCTTATAGAAGGTCCACTCTACTCTAAGGAAAGGATAAGAAGAAAAATAAAAGATATAATAAAGATACATGCATTCCAAACCATAATGAATGAGACATTCCTCTATTGTCATTCAAAAAAAAAAACAAAAAACAAAAACAAAAAAAGTCGACCCTTCGAGTATTCCAAATTGAACAAGAAAAATGAGAGTAAAAGAGGCATAGATATGTTATACAATATAGATCATATCCATCTATATTGAATTGTGGATACATAAATAATAGAATTATTTCTGATTGGATCAAATGGAGGTCTCTAATAGAGATTAAAGAAGATAAGCAAGAAATTTAAAGAACAAGAAACGCTTTTTTCTCTAGTTTATATAAAAAAGAAAAAATCGATGTCTAATTCAAATAAATGCAGGATTTCAGCATAAATAAAAGGGGGATAGCAAAATTGGTAGACGCTACGAGACTTAATTGGATTGAGCCTTGGTATGGAGACCTACTAAGTGACAACTTTCAAATTTAGAGAAACCATGGAATTAAGATGGACAATCCTAAGCCAAATCCTGTTTTACGAGAACCAACAAAACAATAAGGGTTCATAAAGTGAGAATAAAAAAAGGATAGGATAGGTGCAGAGACTCAATGGGAGCTGTTCTAACAAATGAAGTTTACCACATTGCATTGGGAAAGGAATCTTTTTATCGAAGCTTGAGAAAGGGAAAGGATAAACTTATGTATATACGTATACGTACTAAATACTATCTCAAATGATTAATGAATCAATTCTAAGTTGAAGAAAGAATCGAATATTCATTGATTAAATCATTTACTACATGGTTTGACAAATCTTTTGAAGAATTGATTAATCGGGCGAAAATATAGATAGAGTCCCATTCTACATGTTAATACCAACAACAATGAAATTTAGAGCAAGAGGAAAATTCATCGACTTTAAAAATCGTGAAAGTTCAAGTCCCTCTATCCCCCAAAAAGGACCATTTGACTCCTTAACTTAACGATTTATCCTATTCTTTAAAAAAAAAAAATTATGGAGTTTGGATAAGACCTTTTCTACCCCTTTCGTCTTTTTAATTGATATAGAACCAAGTCATCTAGTAAAATATTGAGAGTACTTGAATGACTCAAATGTGGTTGTAATTTTCATTGTGTTGCCGGTTCTCTAGTCGAATTCTGTGTTGTTCTCCCTATAGATGTAAGTCATGCTAACCGAACCATGTAAATATAATGTCCAAATTATTTTCTTACTTGGTTTATTTTATTATTTGATCACTTGCTTTCTGCAAAATCAAGAAAGCAAGATGGCCTGCTTTCTTAATGCACTCCAATGTTGTTTTATTTCTCAATTTTCTGCCAAAAAAAAAAGTAAATGAAAAGGTCAAATTGAAGCCAGAACTTGCAAGGGATTAGGTGCGGCGAGCAGGTATCCTTAATAGTACATGAAATGAGGAAAATTTCCAGGTGGGATAATAAAAAAAAATAATAATGCTTAAAAAAGATCTTCATATGACACAAGCATTGTTGGATGAATGTCTATGAAATAAATTCACCTTTGTAACGAGAGATTTTATCTTGCGGAAGAAGGTGCAAAAAGTGAGTTTCACAACTCAAGTTCGAGAAACCAAAAAGAAGGACGTGAAAGCAACCAAACCAAAATACTTATGCCGATTGGATTACAACATACCGATTGTTGCTCTCAAATTTGAAAAAGCACACCATAAGCCGCATGACTTTTGTATGGCACTCATTTAAATACCATAATTTTTTATCACTTAAATGTCAAATAACTTTTTAATTGATAATTTGAGTGCGATAAAGTTTTAAAAATATTTACCATAAGTGCTATGCCATGTTGGATTTTCAGCACTTGGGTGAAAGTTTAAAAAAAAAAAAATTAACACTCAAGTGATCAATTAAAGATTGTGATATTCAACTAAATTTGTATTTTTAAAGTTATGATATTTAATTGATAAAAAAAATTAAAACACTCAAATGTTTATGTTTGAACCCCGTGATAGTTGTGGACCTTGTGGTATTTTTATCCACTCCGAACGCATTCCTCGTTGGATTTTCCTGGCTGGGTAAAGGACAGTCCTTTCCTGGAAGTTCTGTCTCAACAGTCATTGCGCACGGAGGAAACCCACCCCTCCTGCTGCGTACACGCTGCCGTCTAACGCGTGCTATGCCGCCTTTGTCCCCGCTGTCCTGCCATCTTCGTTAGCACGTGTATTTACCCCGAATGTCCATTTTTTTTTTTTTCTTTTAAAACAGAGAAAGTTCCATTTACCGTCAATTTCTCAAACATACGGATAAATGCACGCTTTTTTTAAGGAACCAATTTAATATCACAACATTTTTGCTGGATACGACCTAGGTCATTGCCTAATTCCCTTCAGTTCAAATTATGTTACCAACTTTTTTATATAATAATAAATAAATAAAACACCAACTTTTACTCAAGTCTCAAATTTGTCCTTGACCTTTTGTTCAAAGTCACTAGTGATCATTTAATATGGCATTCTCATATCAGCAATAGATCCACTTCAACAAACTAATGGGGATTTAAAAGTTATTACTACCAGCATGTTCCTGGTCCAAGAAAAAAGGATTTTGTCTAGAAAATGCATATTAGTCTCTCTTTCTCTCTCTTCAGCCCCTCAATCCTGATCAGCGTGCATCCCCTTACCTCCAACACCTTAGATCTGGTCCGACTCCACCCGTGACAATCTTCTAGCCAACTCCGCCACTGAGCTACCTCCGCCACCGGAGCCCCCTCTCTCCTGTGACCATGTCTTCACGGCAGACAGTGACAATAAACAATCATCTGCCGCCACTATTCATCTATCTCTCTCTATATTTCTTTTATATAGTAAAGCAAATTCATAACATAATTCCGACGTTGAACACTAAGGTTAGAGTATATTGCAGCAACAGAAGCAATCAAGGAAGCGATGTGAGAGGTTTGCTTAGCAAGATTGCAACTAAATAGAATTGTTATTAATTGTGATAATCAAGTGCATGTGTCTAACTTAAAACAAATTCATCAAGGTGCAAACCATACAAATTGATGATATTTGTAATCTTTTTAACAAATTATTCTGCTAATTGTCATAGTAGTCATCAGAGAAATTTTTGCGACCCAACTATTTTGTGTGTCCAGCTTTGTAAATAGAGGCCAGAATTTTCTTCAAACATTTATTGTAGACGAAAGGTCTCTCCAAAGCAACAATATGGCCTGCTTTCTCAATGCATACCAGTGTTGCATTATCTCCCAAATTTCTGTCCAAAAGAACATAACCGAACGAGTCAAATTTCTGCTGAAAATAATTGAATGGAAACCCAGTGGAGCAAACAACATCTTTTAAGTATGTCTATTTACAATAATAGATATCAGGTCGGAAAGAGAGAGAGAGAGAGAGAGAGAGAGAGAGAGAGAGAGAGAGAGAGAGAGAGAGAGAGAGAGAGAGAGAGAGAGAAAGAGAGAGACCTATTTAACAGGAAATTATCAGGGAAACAAGTACCAATAAGATAAATGAATCGTTACAAGTGTATCAATACTTCCCAAATAGCTTCATGCAATTTCGCATAGAACATATAATAGCTTTATTAGGTCTGCAAACCGTGCAAAAGAAAATTTACATTGTGATTGTCGTAAATTGATTTTATATATCAAAATTCATTTCTTAAAATTCTGATGCAAACATATGCAATCTAACGAGTTGTCTTAATTGCAAACTAGAATTGGACAAAACAAAATTTTCGGTTAAAGTTTATGCCAAGACATGGCTTCTATTCTTCACTATGGAAGATAATCAAGCAAAAGGAAGCAGCAAAGACATGCTGATATAACAATATGGTTTCGGCATTAAAACTTTAGTATTAATAAATAAATAAATATAAATTGATTGACGAACTATTAAATGGAAATCTGTAAACATACTCTTTCAGTGATTTGGCTACTTCAGCAGGGAAGATCCTGTCATTCTCGCCCCAAACCAGATGCACCTTCTGCGAAAAGATCCCATCAATCATCAGCCAATTTCCACAACATTCTACAAATATGACTAGAAGGAAGGTAGTTCGAGAAAGTCTTGCGTGCGTACACCCGAATAATCTGAGTCCATTTCGTATCAACCATATGTAGCAATGGGGCTATTGCATTAATTAGTACATTGTTTGATTTAAGTAATATAGTATCTATTATACTATTTGTTGTATGAATCACATATAAAATAAGGGGTAAATATTTTTTTTCATTTATTATGACTCCAATTTAATTGTTTAATATGTCCAATTAAAAGAATATTATGTATTACATAGTTAAAAATGTGATTGAAATAACAATTATAATATTTTGAGCATTGATTAATATAATCAGTAATGATTATTCATTATATTATGATAATAAACTATTTGATTATAGAAATTTAGATAACTGCACCTGATAGGAGGCAACTAATATGATGCTAAATTTTTAATTTTAATATAAACCAATGTTTGTGTCATAGATAACATAATTATTATAACATCCACTGTTTACTGATTATATCTAGTATTTTATTTATTAACGACATAACATATGATTATGTCAAAAAAATATAATTAATGTTATTACTATATATAAATAATTCAACAAATTTATTCATAATTTGGAATAATAATCTAACATAGATAGAGTGAGTGCAAGAGAAATACGTGGATATTTAATGTAGTTTTGGCTGTACTACGAATTATGCTATAACAAATATTGCTGCATACAAAAACTGTAATGGGCATTCAACATGTAATATAATAGACACTATTACAACCAAACAATGTTCTACGTATTGATTCCATGCGGCGCCACAGGATCTAATGGCTGGCAATAGCATTAAGTGGGTTCACATGCGCTTCACATGCACCGAGTGCATGTTACAATTCTGCGTGTAGTCATTTACTTAGGTTCTAACCCTTATTTTCTTTTACTTTTTCCATTTTTGTCCCAAACTCTGTACAGGTTCTTACTAGAATATGTAAGTTTTTGCATCACATAAGTTTTGGCCACTAATCCTTTCGCTTGAATCTAGTTATAGATCTATTCTTGAAGAACAAGCTTGTGATAATCTCTGCCATTATAGATATGCTCTTGAAGGATAAGCTTGTGATGATCTTTTCCAATCATGCTCAGTTGAAACACCTTGATTTTTGGTTTTTTATTTATCTTGGAGATCTATGGGTTTGTTTTGTTACTGTGACTTTTGAGATTCCCTTTCATGCATCAATTTTGTAATGAATGAAAATTTCTTTTTGACCAAAAAAGAAAAATAAAAAGAAGAGATTATTAGGTTTGACCAAATAAAATAAAATACATTACCAAGTAAATGAAGACCGTTAGTACAATAAGTGATGTGAGAGAACTTGAATGAGCATTTATCAGCTAGATAGTGTTCGAACATTAGTTAAGAAATGGCAAAAGAGCTGTGCAAGTGCCAAAACTTGACACGAGAGAATACTTAAGTGTCAAAAGAACATTCAAATGTCAAAAGTTACAAAAGTTACACTTAAATGTCACTTAAAAAAAAAAATGGGATACCCAAGTGCCAAATCCAGCGATCTTGGCCATAAATCCTACATGGCAATTTTTTAATAAGATAACTCACTATACGACTTGTCGAAGAGATAAGTCAGCAATGAAGAGGCAAAACGACATCGTTTTGGCTCTTTTTTTGAATTTTAATATAAAAATAATTTAGTTTAATTTTAAAATAAATCATTAAAAAAGAGAGAGGAAGAATATAAAGATTACAGAAGGCGAGGGACCAACCCTTGCCACCGCCTTCCACGGTCACTAGGAAGGGCCAGCGAGGATGAGGGAAAGGTCAGTGTGCCCTGCCCAGGGGCGGGAAAGAGGGGATGGGTGGGGGTTGGCGTGGACCTAGGGGCTTTTATTTTTTATCAGAAAAATAAATAAGAGAAACTATAAAGTGGGGGAAAGAAACGATGGAAAGAGAGTGAAATAAATGTGGGGTGAGAGTTGGGGTGGACCACGGGGCTATTTTAATCAGAAAATAAATAGGAAAAAAAGCTTTAAAGTGATTTCGGAAAATAAAAGAGTTGAATGTTGAATAATAATAAATTTTGGTCATTGCAAAAGATTATAAATTTATTTAAACAAGTTAATTCTAATTTTTTTTTAGTCATTAGTTTCATTAATAATTTTTGTTAGAGTTGGAAATATGTCCCCAAAAATAAATAAGCATTAACTATTAATATGTTTTTCGAATTTCCTATGAATAGATCTATTACTATTATAAGTGTAAGTTCATTGTTTGCTTTATTTATTATTTAATTATGAATTTGAATCAAATTAATTAAAATTAAAAATATTCATTTAATATATAACATATGAGAATGTGTCGGAATTCTCTATTTTTTTAAGAATGATGTATCGACGTGTTATGTCGTGTCGTGCCACGTGTCGCGTGTCCGTGTCAGTGCTACATAACTTGCAAGCCGTCATTGCTGGTTGGCCAGGGTTGCTAGCCCTTAGCCAGGGCTCGGTACCCGAGCTGACCCTTCCCCCACCGCCCCGAACCCTTCCCAACGATGGTGGGGAGGCAGCAATGAGGGCTAAGCCCTTGCCTTCTGCAATGTTCACCTTCTTCCTTTAAAAGAAAAAAATTAATTTATTTGTATATTTAATTTAATTTTATTTATATTAAAATTCAAATTCGAGGCAAAACAACTTCATTTTGCACTTATCTCGCTAAAAAAACGTCACGTTACTATTTTGGTCGGATTTTCTCACTGTTGGCACTTAACTAATCCATTTTGCTCCGATTTTGACACTTAAATGCTCCCATGTGCTAAGTTTTGGTACTCCAAGGGTCCGAGTCTCACTAAGAAATATAGCAACTTTATATCAACGTAAAGATACCTTGCATTTCCAATAGGGCATACTAAATTGAACATGAGGGGATGGGTGGGGGTTGGCGTGGACCTAGGGGCTTTTATTTTTTATCAGAAAAATAAATAAGAGAAACTATAAAGTGGGGGAAAGAAACGATGGAAAGAGAGTGAAATAAATGTGGGGTGAGAGTTGGGGTGGACCACGGGGGCTATTTTAATCAGAAAATAAATAGGAAAAAAGCTTTAAAGTGATTTCGGAAAATAAAAGAGTTGAATGTTGAATAATAATAAATTTTGGTCATTGCAAAAGATTATAAATTTATTTAAACAAGTTAATTCTAATTTTTTTAGTCATTAGTTTCATTAATAATTTTGTTATTGTTAGAAATATGTCCCCAAAAATAAATAAGCATTAACTATTAATATGTTTTTCGAATTTCCTATGAATAGATCTATTACTATTATAAGTGTAAGTTCATTGTTTGCTTTTTTTATTATTTAATTATGAATTTGAATCAAATTAATTAAAAATAAAAATATTCATTTAATATATAACGTATGAGAATGTGTCGGAATTCTCTATTTTTTTAAGAATGATGTGTCGACGTGTTATGTCGTGTCGTGCTACGTGTCGCGTGTCCGTGTCAGTGCTACATAACTTGCAAGCCGTCACTGCTGGTTGGCCGGGGTTGCTAGCCCTTAGCCAAGGCTCGGTACCCGAGCTAACCCTTCCCCCACCGCCCCGAACCCTTCCCAACGACGGTGGGGAGGCAGCAATGAGGGCTAAGCCCTCGCCTTCTGCAATGTTCACCTTCTTCCTTTAAAAAAAATTTAATTTATTTGTATATTTAAATTAATTTGATTTATATTAAAATTCAAATCCGAGGCAAAACAACTTCGTTTTGCACTTATCTCGCTAAAAAAAACGTCACGTTACTATTTTGGTCGGATTTTCTCACTATTTGCACTTAACTAATCCATTTTGCTCCGATTTTGACAATTAAATGCTCCCCTGTTCTAAGTTTTGGTACTCCAAGGGTCCGAGTCTCACTAAGAAATATAGCAACTTTATATCAACGTAAAGACACCTTGCATTTCCAATAGGGCATACTAAATTGAACATGAAAAATATCAATTTCAATGATACATATGTATTTAAAGGCATGCACATGTAATTACATATGAGATTCCAGCCTAGACTAAATATATAGAATTATCTTAGGATAATTATCAAAAAATTCGTAAATATATTACATTAATACCAATTTAGCCATAACATGGTAGGCAAGGCTAGCCTCGCCGGCCAAGGACAAGGCCACCTTCGCCTATGGCTAGCAAAGGCTCCATGGCCCTCACATGCAATCAGCAAGGGCTTCATGACCCTCACCTAGTGGCCAACGAGCTCTAATGACCCTCCCCAACCATAGTAGAGGGAGAAGGAGAAGGAGAAGAAGTAAAAGGAAAACAATTAATGAAATTTGAAAAATATTAAAAATTAAAAAATTATCCATATTAGCGCCGATCATACCACATAGCACGGCCAGCATCCAAGCCAGCAATTTTTGGTAAAAATTGATTAGATAAACTCAATTGGTAAAACGTGAAAATGTCTAAAATTAAATTGACATAAGTGCAATAAGTTTGGAACTTTTATGGTAATTTTCATGAATTATCTTAGTTGTCAGATGCAAAAGCCACACATCTCTGACAAGATGAAAGGGTTGAGATCAGGTCAATTATGCATATCTTGTATAGACATGTTATAAACTTAATATGTATAATCTACCCTTGGATTTGGCGAGAACCACGGAAAGTAATTTTATAGGTTGCAAGGATAAGTGTTCTAAGGACTAGCTTTTGGCAGAGAAATTGTAGCATACATCACAACTGTGAAAAGTTTTACACGAGCACCTTTATACACTATCAATCGAGAAGATTAGCTAGTTATGGTCCTCCAAAAAGGTGAATGAGATCGTTTGTGTATACTTTTCTTGATACAAGCGGTTGTGCTCTATTTTTCCCTTTTGTATACTTGAGTAGGTTACGGGATAAGAACGCTTCAAGTGCCAAAAATTGGCACAAATGGACACTTAAGTGCCAAAAGTTACGAAAAGTACACTTAAGTGTCACATTCGAAGAAAAACGGATCACTTAAGTGCCACTCCGGCCAAAGTCCGGCCAAAAGGCTGACGTGACATTTTTCCGACGAATTTCCGGTGAAGTGAACTCAAAACGATGCCATTTTGCATGCTGACGTGACAAATAATGCAAAAACGGTGTCACTTTGGGTTGACGTGGTAAAAAAATAATATAAAAATTAAATAAATTAAATTTAAAATTAGATTTAGTTAAAATATTAAAAAATAATAATTTTAATAGTTAAAATATTAAAAAAATTAAAATTAAAATTAGTTAAAATATTAAAAAAATAATAATTTTAAAATTAAATTTAGTTAAAATATTAAAATAATAATAATTTAAAATTTAAAAATTTTAAAAAATAATAATTTTAAAATTAGATTTAGTTAAAAAATTAAAAAAATAATTTTAAAATTAAATTTAGTTAAAATTTTAAAAATATTAATTTAAAATTTTAAAAATTAAAAAAATTAAAAAATAATAAATTTAAAATTAGATTTAGTTAAAATATTAAAAAATAATAATTTTAAAATTAAATTTAGTTAAAATATTTAAAAAGGGGGTGGCTGAGGCTCCTCAACCACCGCCCCCTTTTTATTAATTTATTTTTTTTAATTTTTTTATTAATTTTTTTAATATTTTTTAATTTTAAAATTATTATTTTTTAATATTTTAACTAAACTTAATTTTAAAATTATTATTTTTTAATATTTTTAAACTTAATTTTAAAATTATTATTTTTTAATATTTTAACTAAATTTAATTTGAAATTTATTGTTTTTTAATATTTTAACTAAATCTAATTTTAAATTTATTTTATTTTATTTTTATTTTATTTTTTTATCACATGAGCCCAAAACGACGCCGTTTTTGCATTATTTGGCCATGTCGCATGCAAAAAGCGTTGTTTTGGGCTCGGTTCGCCAGAAAAATGCCACGTTGGCATTTTGGCCAGATTGGCACTTAAGTGATCTATTTTGCTCCGATTTTGACACTTATGTGTACTTTTCGTAACTTTTGGCACTTAAGTGTCCCTTCGTGCCAACTTTTGGCACTCCAGGGGTCCTTGTCCCGCAAGTTACAAACACGTCTTGCATTGTTAGAACAAAACTGATACTAGAGTGACATGCAGATTTACACAATCCAAGTATTATGCCTAGGATCTTAATGTTAGAGAAAATCAACAAAGAAAGAAAGAAATAATGGATCTTATCTCATATTGCAGCCACCAAGAAAATTTTTCTCAATTAAGTGCCGGTTTGGTTCGGTACTTCACCCATAAAATGAGTATAAATCAGAAATTTTCAACTTATAATCAGTTTTTTTATTGAAAAATATATATATATATATATATATATATATATATATATTTGTAACAAAGGATTCTATGTAGGGTTAAAAAATAAACAACCACCGAAGGAGAAGATTCATTAAACCTGAGAGTACTGCGGGAAAGCGAAATCCTTGTCTGGAATGACCGAAGCCTCCAGCAATTCGGCTCTCTCTTTTCTGCCGTCAAATAAGACCTACCATCCAACGACAAGAAAGGGATAAATGAGGTAAACATCTTATCTTTACAAGGAGAGTCGATTATGATTTTTACACATGTTCATAAATACCACTAGAAAAATCTCTCTCTCTCTCTCTCTCTCTCTCTCTTCTGCTTCTAAACGCCCTAGCGCACCATCAATGCACAAATATCTTGATGATGATCATTCACCACGGAGGAGATGACATCTAAATGTCTCTCAAAAACAAAGGAGAAAAACTTGTATCACATAATGGATCAATACAATGTGCACATATGAAAAGCACTTAGTCCAATATGACATCAACATGTTAAGACTCGTGAAAATTCTTCCTTCTACCGATATTATGAATAATAAATGTCTTCATCAATTTGAAGCAAAGTCAAGTCCTCATTTAACCACTAGGGGTTCGCCCCAGTGGCCACCCTTCCAACTTGGAAGGAGGAGGTTGGGGGTTCAAATCCCCACCTTCTCATGGGGGATTGGGGTGGGGACGATTTCATTTCAGAAATGGGTTTTGACTCCCACGCCTTGCAATGAGGCAATGGCAAAAGTTCGAGAGTGTGTGTTAGAATAGGATTAGAGTAGGACCGACTAAAAAAAAAAAAATCATCACTTTGTAATAGAGAGATTCTCCAAGTCCTATATATAGTAAAATGTATATGGATCATTAGATTTGATAAGATTCTCGTGGGGCCAACACTTATTAAATCTAAAGATTCTCAAAATTTAACTCACCGAATATATTATTTAAGATGAATGAATGAAACAAGTGATGGACTGATGAGTAATGTACCTTCCCATAGTCAAGACTAAGGACCATATATTTAAACCTTCCCATAGTTAAGAATAAGGACCGCATATTTAAAATAAGTAGAATCAATTTCATTCGTAAAAGAAAATTGTCAGTCAAAAATTTATTTGAGAGGCATGTGTACCATAATATTCCAAAATGGTAATGGTACCTGTTGAAAAATTCAAATAAATTCACCTTAAGAAAAATATCGTAGTCCAACCCAAGTCCTACATGTACGTGTGTTTTTGTGAATAGCATTTTTCAAATTATGATAAAAAATTTCCTTTGAGAATTTATCAATTGCAAAGTTTCTAAACTAATACTAGAGAAATTTCCAAATAAAGGCTTAAAGAGCTCTTATTTTCTCAAAGTAAAGTCCTCAAATGGATATTATTTCAAATAGAGGCCTGAAGTAGCCATAAAAGTTTCAACTAAGGGCTTGACTCGCCGGCCAACTAAGGGCATTTTTGTCCAATATAATTTTTATTTATTTTAAATATAATTTAAATTATATTTTTAAAAATAAAAAGTGCCGATGGTGGTGGGGAATGGCCGATCAAGGGTTGCCAAGCCCTAGCTAGTGGCCAATGACCCTTGCCAATTGTAGGCAAGGGCTTGCAGGCCCTCACCCGGATTTGGGCGGGGGTCACAACCCTCACCCAAATTTGGCGAGGGTTACCGGCCCTAGCCTAGAACCGGTCAAGGGCCGCCACTCGCAACCGACCCCTGCTAGTGGCAACCCTCGTCAACCCTTGGCTAACCATCCCCTACCATTGCCAGCCCTTCCCAGCAATGGTGGGACAGCAGCGACAGCAGCGACGAGGGCTAACCTAATTTCCTTCCCTTCCATTTTTTTTAAATTTATTTCTTATCTAATACAAAAAAAAAAAAAAAAAAAAGGGGGGTATAAAAAAATGTAAAGGATAAAAATGCCCTTATCAACCGGCGACTTAGGCCATTTTTTGAAATAAGATTCATTTCAATTCTTTTGAAAAAATGAGGACACTTCAGACTCTTATTTAAAAAATGAAAGCACTTTAGGCCTTTATTCAGAATTTTTCCTTAATACTATTATCAATCCTCTAATTTGTGTACTTCTTATATAAAGTTTTGAAACTTTTAATACTGATGAATACTCTAATTCCAATGGTTCATGCAATCAAATCCTTTTGTCATGAACACACTTAGTTGTAATGCGGTGGCCATAGGAATTTAAAAAAATTAATATTATAGAGAAAACAAACAATTATTTGAATAATCACGAGTATTTCTTCATAACTTTGATAAGCTCTTGAGCAAAAAGGAATAGTAACAAATATTATTATAACAATAATTGATCGACTAAATTCGAATATGTGGAAAGAAGGAACATTTGTGATGATGGAGGTGACTACAGGACAGGATAGGTGCCAACGACTAAGGCTAGGGTAGACGTAGAGGGTGACGACACATGGTTACTCTCTCTCCTCCAATTTTCTCACTTCTTATCGATTTTCTTCTTTATTACTCTAAATTTTACATTGGTCAAAACATATAAAGCCGAAATTTCAGAATTTTAATTTTCTAGTTATGTTCGTAAATTAAAATTGATTAATTCATTAACAAATTCAAAATGATTAAAGATGAAAAGAATCGATTAGAGTCATCTAATTTAGAGGACTTTGCCGCACAAATTACAGGTTCCGCAATCATTTACTTAAAATAGCATCTTATTGGAAAAGTTAAGAAACGTAATCATTTACTCAATATAATAAAAGCATAACCAAGCAATTAGTCATTAGCACCAAAATTAGAAATATTATATACTTACGCTAAAATTGCATTAAACTATCCAAAACAAAATATTACACAAATTAAAAACAATGAAACATTTCACCAATCTTATACCTAGGGTCAACTATAGTTGAAAATGCTTTTGGTGGGAGAGAAATAAAAAAAGATAACATTAAAATTATGCTATAAAATCGAAATCAAAAAGTCAATTTGATTAAATGATCAATAATAGATATCTAGGTGATTCAAATTTAAACATAAATCGACTAAACTATATCGCATTGCCATGATAAATTGATGATTAGCGCAACATGTTATGTTAAAATCCACTTTATTATGATATTTTTTCCAATATATTAAGTGAAGCCGCACACATTTTGTCAATTTAATATCGTCACTCGTAATGCAATCTTGACATGCTAGCAACGTAAGGCTACAAGTGCAAAGGTTGCTTCGAAAGGCACATTAAAATCAAGACTGCCATGGATATCTCACAAGAAAAGCAAAAATTTGTGTAATCAATTGATATTGTCAACTACCATCCATCAACTCTAGTGCTTGGTCCTACATAAATTTAAGAGAATGCATTTTCGGAGTTAGAAATGAAAACATATAACTATTGAAATTCTCAACCACCTTGGCTCGTCCTATATAGCTTGTGAAAGTCTAAAAGGGAAAAACAGAGACAAAGGCTATCGAAATTTCCAAGAAAGCCACGCCTGCAACTTTCCTCGTTTTGTTAAGAGCATTTTTTCGAAAATAACATATATTTATATGTCATCGGATTGTAAAGAACAAAAATTACGTTAAATTGTTCTAAAACAATCAAAATAGGATACTCATGCTAGATATGGATAAAAGATATAATTTGAAAAGTAAAAACGATAAATTCCGATGAGATACATAATAAATCGACAATTCATCAGTGAATTGCTAATTTTATTTTGATTTGGTAGTTTCGATTACACATAATTGAGAAATGCATTTCATTCACATCATTAACATTATGAAAATTTAAAAGCTGCTATTGGAGAATCGACCGATTATTTAGATAACGGACTAAGAACCTCTAGATAGAGCAAAGGTTTTCGTGCATGATCTTAGAAAAGTTCGCTTTGGGACGTACCTCTAAAGCGTGCTTGAAAACACATTTGGGGAGTCTAGGGAAGTGGAAGCTGCCAATTTCTAGCAACTTCTTCAGTGCACTCGCCGAATCAGGCAACAGAACTTCCGACCATGTCGGAAACCCCAACCTCTCTAAGCACTCTCGGCTCAGCGACTCTGTCACCACCGGGCCAGAGGACGTCGCCACCACCGACTCAACCAGCTCAGGCTGCAACTCGGCCAACCTGAACGCCACCATCGCGCCGTAGCTGAACCTGACCACTGTGCACTGCTGCACTCCCAGCTTTGCCAGCCCCCTTGCCAGGCACTCCGCCTGGAATCCCACAGTCCGGCGGCCATCGCCGGTGGAGGAACCACCGAAGAAGAGGAGGTCCGGCACGTAGACTGCATAGTCCCTCGCAAGGGCGAGGACTTGGAACTGCCACGTCAGGATGCCGTCGCCAACGAAGCCGTGGAGGAAGACGACGGCAGGTTTTTTACCGTTGTTGGCATTCTTATTGAGTCGGCTCGGAGCCCAGATGTTCATGACAGTCCCCGGTTCGACCTCGATCTTTTGAGGTCTCACGCCGGCGAGCTTCATAGTCGCTCGCAACAAGGGCTTGTAAATCTTGACAGTGTTCACCATTCTCTCACTCTCTCTCTCTCTCTCAGCCTGATTATGCACGGTGTCGTCCATCTTCGCCATGTACGTCCAGTGGTCATATATTTGTTGGGAATGTGGTCTGACCCCACATGTTCCCATAACTTGCTTGTCCGGTTTTCCTAGGAATTGAAATCTCATTCAATTTTATTGTTAAACCGCACATCCCTTCTATGCAGTCTGACCCCACATGTTCCCATAAATTGCTTGTCCGGTTTTCCTAGGAAATTGAAATCTCATTCTATTTTCTTGTTAAACCGCACATCCCTTCTACCTTTTTATTTTTCTTTTGTGCTACGTATCATTGGGGGTTGTCTAGGGTGCGTTTGATTCGACATTTGGAAAACTCATTGGGAAAATGCAAAGCAATTTAACCTAAAAGTTTAGAAGAAATGCAAAGATTGTTTGGTAAATTCTGCTTTGAAAAGCAACTTCGAGAGAAATACAATTTGGTAGAAAATACATTTGCAAATCTCCTTTGGTGATTAATCTGAATATTTTAATTTTAATTTGTTTAAAATTAAAAAAGAATAATGTTTGCGACTTTTTTAATTTATATTTGACAATAATGTTAAAAATGTTATGTAAACAATTTTATTAAAATTAAAATTCCTTTTTTTTGGCTAAAAAACATCAAATGGAAAAAATTTACGTGCCCTCTTTCTCAATTACAAGAAGAATACTTTCATTACAATAAAAATATGATAACATATACGTTGAGAAAAGAAGCTCATTATCCTTAAAAATTACAAATATCCTTAATTACTTCCTAAATTCATAACTATTTGATCAGGTAAACGTGTCATATTAGATGCTACATCATCATTTGAAGCATTACCCTCCCCATTTACACCATTCAGGGCATTTCTTCGTATATAATTGTGCGAAGTCATCTTTGCTATCATAATTTTCACTTGCTTTGTATATGGATAACTTGGCATACTCTTTAAAATTTTCAACTTCTTCTTCAATACGCCAAAAGCTTGTTTAATTTCTAATCATAGTGAGGAGTGAGCACGGTTGAACACTTCTTTATAACCCATCGGTTGAGGACCTCGTTGAAACTCAGGTAAATGATATCTAACTTCTTTATATGGCCCCAGATAACCTGTGGGATTTGGATAACCAGCATCAACCAAATAATATTTACTTACACAAAAATGTTGTAAATTTAATCAACATATAACACATACATATATTAATGCGTAAAAACCATTAATTAACGAACCTTTTGAAGGATGAGGAAATTATGAATCATGTCTCCTAATGGCTTCATGAAAGATACGAGTATCATGAGCTATTCTCTCCCAACCGGCCCACACATAAGTAAATTCCATGTTAAAATTACACATGGCCATCACATTTTGCGTCAGTGTTCCTTTTCGACCAATAAAACGAAGTTGCTCACTCATAGGTACCACTGCTGGAATATGAGTACCATCTATAGCTCCAATGCAATCCTAAAACATGAACAATAATATTATTTAATTTATATTTAATTTATATTTTCTATTGTATAATCGTAAATTACCTTAAAATGTGGAAAAGATTTTGTATTATTCCTGATCTTCTTTAGAACTTCCTTGAATTGTCGATTGAATGGTTGAATCAAATCTGCTCCAATTTCACATACTTTATTCAAAACTAAACTAAATAGCCTGCATATGGTTTCCCCATAATGCTAAAAGCGCTCTTGTGCTAATCTATTACCTATATTATGTCCTAAAATATGAAGAAACAATCCTAACATTTCTGCAATATCAATATTTCTAGATCCTTGCAAACCATATCGTGTCACTAAATCATTCATTAAATTCTTAATCACAATTCTATCAATTCTAAACATTCAATAAAACCTCTCAAGATTAGCATCCATGTACATCAACTCTCTTAATCATGCATTTTCTGTATATGATGAGGTCATGCATGGTATTTTTTTACTATATATTGCCTGATAAACACAGTAGGTATGTGCAGCTGCACAAGTTACCAATATTCTTCTTCCTCTTTTTCATGGTTTTTCCTTTAAGGAAAATCATCCATAACTAATTAAAGTAACAAAATAGAATTAGAATAAGAGATATAACAAATTATTTAAATCATTCATCAACAAAAAACACTTATCATATATTTATGTATATATATATATATATATATATATATATATGTATGTACATATGTAAATATGTATGTATGCAAACTCCACTCAATAAAAATAACACAAATTAGAAACAAGTCTGATAATATAACATAAATATGTCCCGGCAACTAATATAAATAAGTAGTGCAAATATGTATCACAATACAATAACGTTACACATGAAAAATATAAATAGCAAATATCCTAGTGAGCCCTACGTTGTGTAAACTTATACTTGAGTCATGTGACTTTTTCTTGATTACCATCCAAGTTCATAAAGATTTGCCTATTATCTTTCTTTTCCGAAGAATAATCTAGTGCCAAAAAATATAACTCTTGGTCTTGCTTAATCTCGGGTATAGCTTTTAATGTCTCTATGAGTTCCTTGTAAAGATCAAACTCTTTGGCATAGCTTTTACTTTCAATAGCTGAACAAATTATCTCCATTTGCGTTGCTAGCTTATCAGCCGTACTCAATTTCTTTTGTTTTTTCCTTGAGATTACCTCACCGAACTCTGCGACGTTTTTTTTTTTTTTTTTTTCGATGTTGTTCACTAGTCTTTCCACCCTCATCACCCTATATATTATCATCAGTAAATCCTGCCAAACCACTTATGTCAAATTGTGTGGCCATAACATCCTCATCAATACATAAGCCTTATACAGGATTCCATGTGATGCTTTTAGTGGCAACAATATTTCTAAACATTCTATCCAACAAAACTTGAAGATCCGAATGTATGCATTTCGTTCTAAAAGCTCTAACCTTAGGATTTTCTTATTATAATAAATATTTTCGTGAGTTTTATAGAAAAAAGATGAACTTAAAAAAAATTAATAAAAGAAGGGAAAAAAACCTGAATTTTCCTCTCCCACCATTCATCACTTGCATCAATGGTATTCTTTTTTGGATCCCATCCTAATCTAGTTTCCTTTAGGACCAATGTTCTCCATATTTTCCAATCTTCTTTAAGATTATCACACTTACTCTTTATTTGACCTTTATCATATTTTTTGCCCCTTGGGTCCTCAAACTTCTTGATTATAACCATCCATCCATCCCTTTTGTTGTTTGCAGGACGATTGTCATTGTCAATTTGTTCAACGCACAACTTACAAAAGGTTTCAACATCTTCAGGGCTCCAAAATGCATTTTCCTTCGATGAACTTGCCATCTACTAATAAAAGCAACATAAAAAAAAAAAATTGCAATTTGAGTTTAAAGACAATCAACAATATATGCAATCCACATTGTCATAAGCATAACATAAGGCATCTACTAACTCAAAATTTGACATCCTGTTAAGAGCATCTTTTCATTTTGTGGGTTCCTTGAAATGGGACATGAACAAGAAAGCATTTCCCACTCAAAGCTAATCAAGTTCATGAACTGAACAATCCTCAACAAGACCGATTACTATTATAAACTCTCCCCCTCTCCCTCTCCCTCCCCCTCTCCCTCCCATAGATGTACTCTCCATGCACTTATGGACGAGACACTGCCACAACTTCCTACGTTTCCAACACTGAGTTTAATGTGAACAATAAGTAGCTTGCTCATAAAAGAAGGTTGGATGGCTTGAGGTACCTTCACATGGACCACATAGATACAACCTAAACCATTTCTACATGACACTTGTCAAAAGACACCAAAAGCCTACCAAATCATATACCTAAATGCTATCGCTCCATTTAATATGGAGAAGGACAAGAAGATATATCATCTTAACTCAACCTTTCACCTGAGTCACCATTTCTCACCATGATAGCAACTAACAAGAACACATAGAGATTCCCAGCACAATGAATCATACGGTCCTACCTTAGCACAAAGTGAACAAATTGTGTGCATCCTAGATAAACTTTGCATATGCCAAAAGATGAAGATAAAGACCATCATCAATTGACAGTTCAAATACACATCATAAATCGATCAAGAGTCTCTTCAGAACTAACATAGTGCTTGTGAGTCCTAAGAACTAAGTGTGAAAACTAGTACGAGCACCTAGAGGGGGTGAATACGTGCGAAAACAAAATTGTGTAGAGTAAAGTATATAATTTTTCTTTTAAATCAACACTGCTTAACAATGGATTATGAAAATAAAATTAGACTCTAATAATCAAATAGAGTTACAATCAAAGTAAAAGATATTAGGGAAAAAATAAGAACACAAGGTTTATAGTGGTTCGGCTTAGTCCAAGCCTACGTCCACTCTTCCACACTGACAGCCCATCGGCTGGATTTCACTAAGAATCAAAAGAGTTGTTACAGTATAGCTCTTCCTTGATTCACAGTGTAGAAACTCTGCTACACTTCCTCAAGGTCTCACAGAAGTATAAACTCTCTTTTGAGTACAAGTTCACGCTCAACAATCAAATTGACAAAGAACAAAGAGCTTCACACTTTGGAATTTCTCTATCACGCATACACTTGAATAACTGGAACGTCTTCCTTATATACTCCTTCATGCCATCACACTCGTTGACACTTTCCAAATGTGTTCTTCCAATCTACCCATTGGACAGAATCAATTAGGGAAATTTTTGAGTTATTTAAAGAATATGACGATAGCCCACCAATCCTGCTCGCCCATACAATCAGGATCTAGGTTTCCATAAGTAGAAACTTCCAAGTATACTTCGCCAATCAACGGATCCAAAATCATTGAATCAATCTCAACTTGAATAAAGGATTTCGAGATGCTATATCCAACCAAGAGATCTTTTCCAGTCGATAGAATCAAATCCTTAACGAAATACTCAGTTATGGATAAGTCTTCTTCAACGGTCTAGAAACTGTTCATGAGGATAGACTTTAAATCTTGAGTCTGGCGGTTCGGCAGTCTTCAAACTTTGATGAAAGAGTCTGCAAGTCTTCAAAGTAGACTGATAGAAATGTTTTGTCAGCTTCAAAACTCTCAATGAAGTTTTCTCCAACAATCTCCCATTTTTTATGGTAACAAAACTTTCCTACAGATTTGGATATCTTTGACCTGCAAAACAATACTCAAGCAAACATGGATATCTCACAAAAGATAATTGGCTTAGTAATGACAACATTTAAATCTGCATCCACAGGAAATAAGTTAGTCATGTAAATGAACAACTATCTTTGCCATGAAATACCAATTAGTGCTTAAAATAAACAAACGATCAAATAGTCCAAATCCAAATCCAGTCACAACCAAACAACCAAACAAAAGTAAAGTCAATAAAAAAAGTCAAGAGTTAAATCTCAAATCTCAAATCTGCACAACATCTCTCCCCTTTTTTGTCAGCATTAAAAATGTAGAGACGAAAAGATAATAGAATTAGGATTGCTTTAAAACACGAACAAGCTAGAAATCTCCCATTGACTAGACAATCCCTTCTAGCTTTTTCAAATCCTCCTTCAATTGAGCTACATCTTCACCCTTGGCATTTGCTTGAACTTGAAGAGTAAGGGCATGAATTTGATCATGCAAGGAAACTGAAGAGGCTTGACCTACATTCTGCAAGTTCTGAACTTCGCATCCCAGAGCATAAATTTGGCATCGCATCTCCATAAGAACATCAAGTACTCTGCAAAAGTCTACTGAATTATCAGTTTGAGTACTGACTTCTGCACGATCAGTAGGTGTATTGACATATGATGGCAAGTCAGCACGATCACTCAGATTTGGCGATGAAACCTCATGGCCTTCCTCAGGGAATTGAGAGGCATATATGTCTTCTGGATCTGCAGGTGAACGACTAAATCCTTCACTAGTAGCAGCAATTGAAGATGTACCTCTTTTCAGCATCTCCCCCTGTTTCATTACCTTCAGGCGGTGAGAAGTACTCTTTATACTCTGTTTCCTCTTGTTCACCTCTGCCCTCTTCTTCTTCCATAATCCTTTCTTCCTCTGCTTCTTTCTCCATTGATTCTGTCTCTTCACTCCTTTGTTCGATCTCTTCTCTGTCTTGATCCTATCTCTCCTCTGTCTCTGGAACAGAACAACGTAAGTTTTTCAATGCAAGAGCAGAAATTGTACCATTTAGCTCCAATGATAGATTTGCCTTTTGATTTAGGAGTCAATTCCCAGACATCATTGATGTTGAATTGCCTGAGTTCTTCTTGCATAGCTTCAATCCAACTTTCATCAGTTAAAGCTTCTTCTATGCTCTTGGGTTCTATTTCAGAAATGAGAGCCACAGCACTAGACTCTTCACGCTTTTTAGATCTTGTGCGAATTCCTTCATTAACATCACCAATAATGAGATCTTTGGGATGACTGGACTTGTGCTTACAGTTGCTGGTCGATATGTCAGACTGTTGATCTTTTTCTTCATTTGATTCTTCAATGATCATTTGATGCTGGTCTTTTGAAGTCTGAGTTACTTCTGGAGATTTAGACTTTGTAGAGTCTTGAGCAGGTTCAGATTCTTCAAGTTGGGTCTAAATCGATTGATTTTGCATAAAGTCTTGAAATTTAACATTCATCGATTCCTTCACAGATTGAGTATTTTTGTTGAATACTCTATAACCTTTGCTAGTGGTTGAATATCCAAGGAAGATGCCTTCGTCTGACTTTTCTTCAAACTTACCAACTCGATCATTTGCATTTTTCAATATAAAACATTTACATCCAAACACATGAAAATACGAAACAATTGGCTTATTTTCTTTGAATAACTCATAGGGAGTTTTCTCCAAAATAGGCCTTAGGAAGACTCTATTACTAATATAGCACGCTGTAGAAATTGCTTTAGCCCAAAAATGAGAGGAAATGTTACTTTCAATTAAAAGAGTTCTAGCCATTTCCTGCAGTGATATATTCTTCCTTTCCACAACTCCATTATGCTCTGGAGTATATGGTGAAGAGAACACATGCTGAAAGCCAAATTCATCACAAAATTTAGCAAAGTCTTGATTTTCAAATTCACCTCCATGGTCTGTCCGTATACTTGCAATAACATACACTTTCTCATTTTAGACTTTCTTAGCAAATTTTATAAAATAAGAAAAGATTTTAGACTTACTTGCCAAAAAATATACGCAAGTGAATCGTGAATAATCATCCACAATTACTATGCAATATTTTTTACCTCCAATGCTCTGAGTTATGGTTGGTCCAAAGAGATCCATATGCAAGAGTTACAGTACATGACTAGTGGACACTTGATTTATTGGTTTGAATGAATTTCTTACATGTTTTCCCAACACGCATGGTGTGCATAGATTAGACTTTTGATATGTCAGTTTGGGTAGTCCATGAACAAGCTTCTTTGCTGAGATTTTGGTTATTTGCTTCATGTTGATATGCCCAAGTTTTCTGTGCCATAATTTTGCTTCCTCTTGAATTGAGATTAGACATTGGGCTTTATCTGGTTTGATATTCAAGAGGTAAATATTTCCATGTCTTCACCCCGTGAAAGTCTGAGAGGAGTCTTTATTGGTTCTTGAACATATTCCTTCTTGAAAGTTAATTTTGAAACATGTGTCATACAGCTGGCTAATACTTAGCAAGTTGTAATTGAATCCTTCCACTAAGGAAACATTACTAATCGTGAGACTTCCAATTTTTACGGTTCCGTATCCCATAATTCTGCCTTTGTTATTTCCTCTAAAAGAGATTTTTCCACCATTAATTTTCACAAGTTTTATGAAACAATTTGAGTCTCCTATCATATGTCTTGAGCATCCGTTATCCAAGTACCATTTAATCTTTTTCTTGATAGTGACCTGCATTTAGAAAAGAAACTCAAGCTTTCTTTGGTACCCATATTTTCTTGGGTCCAATGGTGTTAGTACAATATACAATCTTTGCCCAAGCCCTCTTAACAGGTTTCCTAATCATAGGGCATTCTTTCTCAAAATGATCTGAGCTATTACACTTAGAACATTTAAGAGCACTGCGGCCTACAGGTTTTACAAAAACTTTTTGGAAATGATTTTTGTAAGAATCCTTTGTAGGTCTTTGTTTAATTCTTTCATTTACCTTAGGAAAATCAATTAGAGGAATGGTTTCAGTAGTCATTCCCAAACCTGATTTGTTGAAGTAAGGTCTTTGTGCTGAAAGAATCTTTTATAATTTCTCAGATCTTATAGAGAACCTTTTAGAAATGCTTGAGATATCATTTTTCAAAAATGCATTTTCTTTTGAAAGATTGTCTACACTTTCTTTCAAAGTAATAACACTTTTATCTAAACTTTCGACCGTTTCTTTCCAAATAGTCTCATGTTCCTTCAATACAGAATTTTCCTTTTTAAGTTTGGAAATCATTTTGAGAGAGGTTTTGAGATTAAGACACAATTCATCAATGTATTTAGAGACTTTAGTAGGAATTTTTAAATTACTTACATCGATTTCACTGTCTGAGTCTGAGTTTGTCTCAGAGTCTGAATCTGAGTCTGATTGTGCCATGAGACAAATATTGGCATAATCATCATCAATTTCCTCACATTTGGTATCACTCCAAGTTTCTACTTTAGGTGCATTTCGATATTTCTCAGCCTTTCCTTTCTTTCTCTTCAGCGGGGATAGTTGGGTCTAATGTGTCCCTTTTTCTTGCATTCAAAGCAAACTACATCCTTGTTGGATTCATCATTCTTAACTGATTTATTTTGTAACTTTTGAGAACTTTATTTATTTGGATTGAATCTTCTTCCCTTTCGTTCAGTTTTCTAAACCTTCTTATCATGAGAGCAAGCTCTTCATCGTCCATATCGTCTTTAGAATCTGTCATATTAGAATCATCATTAGATTTTAATGAATGGATTTCTTACCTTTGGGATCTTCATCTTCATTGATTTGTTCCACTTCATAAGATTGAAGAGTGCCAACCAATTCGTCAACAAAAAGTGGTATGATTCTTTGTGTCTCCCTTATTGAGGTCTTTATGTGATTCCAATCTTTGGACAGTCCACGCAGTAACTTGTTAACCTTCATGGGTCCAGAGATTGGTTGACCTTGATACTCAATACCATTCACGATTTCTGTAAAACGACTAAACATGTCAATGATAGATTCTCCCAGTTTCATCTTGAATGCTGGTTTCTTTCACTTGATCGGTTCCTTCATAGGTGATGTGCAATCTATCCCAGACTTCTTTAGTTGTTTCACAAGAATATATTATGTTATATTCAGTAGGAGATAATGCACAATATAAGGAATAAATTGCTTTTGCATCAAGAGCTTGTCTCTTGGTTATCTCTTCTTGAGTCATTTCACTGGACTCAACAACTTATTTTCCTCTTTTTGAGATTGTTGCAGCTTTAGGAATGATTCCTTTTTCTACCACGTCCCATTCCAGAGAATCTTTTAATCTTAGGAATGCCTTCATCTTGTTTTTCCATATGTTGTATTCCTTTCCATCAAAATAAGGCGGTCTAGTATTGCTTTGCCCTTCAACCAGACCTGAAGCCAACATACTAGCCATGAATCTTTAACTCTGAAGTAAAAACATTTCAACTTAAATGAGTACACAAGCTTTGATACCAATTGTGAAGGCTAGTACGAGCACCTAGAATGGGTGAATAGGTGTGAAAACAAAATTTTGCAGAGTAAAGTATATAACTTTACTTTTAAATCAACGTTGCTTAACAATGGATTATGAAAAGAAAATTAGACTCTAATAATCAAATAGAGTTACGATCAGAGTAGAAGAGATTAGGGAAGAGAATAAGAACACAAGGTTTATAGTGGTTCGGCTTAGTCCAAGCCTACGTCCACTCTTCTGCACTGATAGCCCACCGGCTGGATTTCACTAAGAATCAAAAGAGTTGTTACAGTATAGCTCTTCCTTGATCACAGTGTAGAGACTCTGCTACACTTTCTTAAGGTCTCACAGAAGTATAAACTCTCTTTTGAGTACAAGTTCACGCTCAACAATCAAATTGACAAAGAATAAAGAGTTTCAAACTTTAGAATTTCTTCATCGCGCACACACTCGAATAACTGGAACGTCTTCCTTATATACTCTTTCATGCCATCACACCCGTTGGCACTTTCCAAAGGAGTTCTTCCAATCTACCCGTTGGACAGAATCGATTAGGGAGATTTCGAGTTATTTAAGGAATATGACAATAGCCCACCAATCCTACTCGTCCATACAATCAGGATCTAGGTTTCCATAAGTAGAATCTTCCTAGTATACTTCGTCAATCAACAGATCCAAAATCCCTGAATCAATCTCAACTTGAATAAAGGATTCCGAAATGCTATATCCAGCCAAGAGATCTTTTCCAGTCGATAGAATCAAATCATTAACAAAATACTCAGTTCTGGATAAGTTTTCTTCAATGGTCTAAAAACTGTCAATGAGGATAGACTTTAAATCTTGAGTTTGGCAGTCCGGCGGTCTTCAGACTTTGATGAAAGAGTCTGCAAGTCTTTAGACTAGACTGATGGAAACATTTTGTTAGCTTCAAAACTCTCAAGGAAGTTTTCTCCAACACTAAGCCTAATTTGTTTGAGAACTTGAAGAGAACTCAACAAATCATAACTCAAGACAAGGGGAAATTCCCTCTTCACCAAAGCTTGATAAAGCATCAACATTTGGACAAGCATCAACTTGCTTTATCTTACTTCAACATGCATCACAACAACCATCATGCATAATAATTGTTGGACAAATGAACCCCTGAAATTCTTATTTCCACTAAAGCCACCATGCATAAGCATGTGGATAAAAATTAGCGGTTGTTGATAAAAAGAATATATATCATGACAGCTGCCTTGAGGTGGACTTAGCCATGAACTCATTTCATAGCATCCCAATCAAGACCCTTTACCCCATCACTCTCAACACCTTCCCCGTCTCATCGAGTCATCACCCAGAAAGACCAATTGTGAAATCCAAATCTACCAAATATCACACCAATAACAACTCTTGCACTTCACATTCCTATTCAGCAACAAAGAACAAGCAAAAGCTACCAACTTGATAGACCACAAGCCCTTCCCGACAAAACCCATCTCAAAAGCCACGAAATGGAGCAATTCTTTTCACGAGCAATTAATAAATGGACATAAATTGAGAAAACCAGCACTGCCTGATTTGACAAATAAGGAATTTAACAAAGGATGCATAAATTCATCATACGCCATCACTTAATCAAATTGCATACCACAAAGGAAAACGAATGCTTGGATGATTACGCAAAAATAAGCTCACTTTATTGTCTTCATATCACAAGAATGAAGGGGTTCGGGAACCCAAAACAGAAAAGTAGGAGAAAACGAAAGCTTTCTTGATTAGTGCAGAGAAATTGATCAGCGCACATTGTCCTCACACATCACAAGACCGAAGGGGTAGAGAAACCCAAAACAGAAAAGCATGAGAAAGCGAAAGGATTCTTGATTAGTGCAAAGAAATCAATTGACTAACAAAGAAACATTCAGACATCAAATGGGTAACTGTACTGGAGAGTAGAGAGTTCAAACGCCGAGCAAGCTCTCAAGGAGACTCCTCAACTCCTTCCCACGAAACCCACCGTTCAAGAGCCAAAATGAACTAACACCTAAAAAAGAAGAGCAAGGAAGAGAAAGAGTAAAGCCTGCCACACAAGGAGAAGAGCGAAAAAGAGCTCACCAAAGCCACAAAAGATTCCAATCCAAAAGTGCAGTCGAGCAGCGAAAGTGTAGTTGAGCAGCGAATAACGCAATCGAGCTCGCAGTCTTCACAAGGGAGAAAGCGATGGGGGAAGGGTGGGGAAGGGTGCAATCGAGCTCGCAGTCATCACGAGGGAGAGAACGACGGGAAGGGTGCAGAGCAATGGGGAATGGTGCGAAGAGAACGCCATCGAGGGTTTTAGTTTTACAAATGAGTAAAATTGGTTTTTCGGTAAAGTTTTGAGGGTAAAATAAACAACTTACTAATTTTCATTAAATGAGCCCTCAACATTCTGAAATGCCGAAAGCTCCACCTGCCTTGAGCTTTCAGTATTCCCAATGGTCGACTTTCACTTGAAAGCCCCTTGAAGAATGATTGCCAAACACCCCAATTTGGGGTGAAGGGGCTTTCTAAATGCCCATCCAAATGCACCCCTAGTCCCATTCCCACCATTAAAGCTCCCCCCCCCTCTCCTGTCTCTCTCATCCCTTAAATTTGACAGTGCTAGTATTTACACCTAGAGGGGGTGAATAAGTGAGAAAACATTTTTTTTGTAAATGCAATGAAAAACTTTATTTTTAACCTAAGTTTGGTTGACTTTAGACTTTGTAGAAGGATTCAAACTTTAACGGTTATTTCTAAGCACAGAAATATATCGCAGTAAGTAAAGTAGAGGAGTTTAGGGAAGAGAAAATGAACATAGCAATTTATAGTGGTTCGGCTTAAATTAAGCCTACGTCCACTCTCCCACGCTGACAACATTTTGGCTAAATTCCACTAAGAATCAAAAGAGAATTTACAATCTTGTGATCTCGACTTCATAGTGAAGAGTATATACTGCTCTCACAAAGTCTTTATTTGAGTCTTTCTCTCTTTTAACTACAAATATCAGCACAGTGTAAGGAATAACAAGTGAGTGGGAAGCTTCAGACTTTGGAAATTTTCTTTCACGCACACTATCAAACAACTAGAGAGGTCTCCTTAAATACTCATTCGTGCCTTCTCGACCGTTGGCATTTTCCAAAAGAATTCTTCCAATTAACCCTTTTGACAGAATCAATCAAGGAGATCTTCGAGCCGTTTGAAGATTGTGATGAAAACCCATCAATCCTATTTGCCCATACAATTAGGATCTTAGTTTCCATAAGTAGATTCTTTCCAAATTAACTTGCTATCCGAAAAAATTTAATGTATCTAAATTGATTCCAATAAAGATAATCAATCTTGAAGGTGATATTTCCAACCATAAGACCATATATAACATATACGAACCGAACCCTTGAAGAAAGAAAAATAATCCCGAGTCTGGTTAAGTCTTTATTCTTCACTTGCGTTCAGTCTCGAATCTGTCAAAGTGGGCAGACTTCCGTTGTAAGATAGACTTTGACACAAAGTCTGGCGATCTTCACAATAGAACTTAGATAAGTTTTGTCACCTTCAAAACAACATAGGAGTTTTCTCTAACAATCTCCATTTTGTCTATGGTGACAAAACTTTCCTGCATATTTAAAGAACTATATTTTTAGAAAAACAATACTTTAGTAGTACATGATAACTTATAAAAACATATTATTAAGGACTTGGATAACATCGATTCTGCAACCACAGAAAACTTGTCAATCTTGAAAGTTTAAGCAAGATTCAATCATCCATATCCATAATCACAATCACAACCATAAAAGATTAACTACAGAATGTAAGTGTTCAAAATCTCAAAAGAACAACCGGTTCAAAGTGTTCTCAAAAATAAAATCTGCAAACAAATTCAAATGCAAACAAATTCAAAGTTCAAATCTGCACTCATTCTCCCCATTTTTGTCAATAGCAAAAAGAATGAGAATTTCAAAATGATAGAATTGAAAAGATGAAATTAATCAGGTTTGTCTAGGGGCTCGAACCAGTCGGAAATCCTCAAGCGACTGCACTGCCTCTTCCACTTTGTCTACAACCTGGGACGTCTGTTGATTCAAAGTCTCAACTTTAGTATCAAGAGATTGTACCTTGACATGAAGTCCATCGAGAGAGTTTGTGGAAGATTGTAGGGCAGTGTAGAGCTTCTGAATCTCGTACTCCATTGCGTATTGCTGAGCTTTCTTCTCCAAAAGGAGCTCGACCAACCTTGCATAGTTGGGATTAGTTTCAATTTGTACACTGGCTTCAGCAAAGTTAGTTTGAGGAGTACCAAGAGATGGAGGAACATCGACTTGAGTACGAGCATCTTGTTGCTTGTCCTAATTGTTAGTCTCTTCTTCAATCTCAGTTTAAGGAAAGTGAGATGCAAAGACTTCTTCTGGATCTGCAGGGGATCTGCTAATACCATCACTAGCAGTAGGAATTTTCTCAAGATCTCCCCCTGACTTGTTGCCTTCAGGTTGAGATGAGACTTCTCCTTCTGTAGCCTTTTCTTCCTCTACACTAGATCCCTTCCCTTGTAGATTTTCTTCGTCTTTGGAAATAGCATCTCCTATTTCTTCTTCAAAAACTCATTTCTCAATCTCGTCTGAAAGTGGTATGGCACCACTAGCTCCATCTGAGTCTTCTTCTTCATGGTCCTTCTCCGTTGATCTTTCAAGCTCAACTTTTTCTTTGTGCTCATCTTCTTCTTCTTCTTCTTCTTCTTCTTCTTCTTCTTCTTCCTCTTATATTTATGCTTCTGGTTTTGCTTCAACTTCTTCTTCCTATGTTTCTTCAGAATCAACTCCTTGAAGATTCCTCAAGGCAAGAGTAGAGATGGTAAGGTCATCCTCCTCTTCTTCAACTATCAGGAGGACACGCCTCTTTTACTGCTTTGAAGTTGCTTAGGCAATACTCTTCCCTTTTCTTTTCTTTGCAGAAGTCAATTCTGCCTTGGTTCTGTTGGTTGATTCTTTCTTTAGATGCTCAATTGCCTTTGTTAAATCCTTCAACCTCATCTTCAAGATCATCTTCAGTTCTATCACCATAGGACTAATGGTTATTGTGCAAAGCAAATAGGGGAATTGGATCTTGAAATGGCGAAACGGCTTGGTGATCAAAGCCGAGTAAGGCAACTACCCTTTTTCTTTCAAGATTGTCCTGTACATGTGCAGGAAAATAGTGTGGGGCAAAGAAAAAGGAATGTCAATGCAAATGACCCACATGATCTTTGCTTCGAATTTGGACACGTCGGTCTTGGAGGCTGCCTTAGGTCTAAAGCAATTTATCACAATTTTGTGCAATAGAACGCTGGATGCTAGCAATCGAGAGTAAGTGATACTCCTAGTTGGCATCCCGCCCTTCACCAAGTAACGCGTTGCTTGACCGATTGAGATTTGGATCAATTGAAAGCCACTTCTTTCTACTCCTAGAATATCAGCGAGAGTGTCAACATCCACAACACAAGCTTTTTCACAGACAGTAAACTAAATGTGAGTCTAGTCAAGAAAAGACATATTTGAGTAAAAGTAAGCAGCCAACTCTGGATTGGCCACAATAGTTTTAGCACATAATTTTTCAAGTTGAAGAGTAGCCAACTTTGCCCTTAAATCAACATTGATCGAGTCTAGGAAATCAAAATCCACTGTTCGAGGGTTTATCACCCCTTTGTTTAACATCTGGGTATAAGCCCTTTTGTGCTCCTTAGAACGAAACAATCTCATTCTCTCTCCAGGAACATCAACAGCCACACCCTTTTTGGGTTGGAAATTCGAATAAATCCGCTCATCATCATTCTTGTTTTCAGGATGCTCAGAACTAAATATAGGGTCAGAAAGAAAATAAAGAAAAGCTTTGTCTGCCAAACCTTCCGAAGCGATACTTGCAATCTCGTTGCTATGCCCATGTCCTCTTAGGAAATTAGTAATAAAATTTATGGGAGAACCACCCTGCTTCAGATAAGTGTAATGCTTATAGAGAACCTAGGGTGTCAAAAGTTCAGAGAGGAACTGCGTCTTGCTCGACTTCCTCTTCCACAGGTTGGTGTGGAGGATTCTGTGGAGAGTGCTGTGGAGAGTTGCGCAAAGAGTCTTCCTCAGTGAGATTGAAATGCGTCGGTCCTTCTAGCATGCTTTGAGGACCTTGACTAGCAATCCGAGAGGATTTCCTTCAGAACGACATAGATGCAAACTTGGGAAATTTTGAAGACATGTTTGAGTGAAAAAGGTGGAAACTTATATAAGGATTTTGAGAGTACGAATGAGTGCGAGAGAGAATCAGTATTCTAGGGTTTTGAAGAGATGTGATCGAAAGAAATGCTTGAAAGTATTAATGAAAATGAAACATCATAACGAAATAGGGTATTCGAAGCGTCATAAGGAAAAAAAATTCCTTTTCAAAACAAATTTTTTAAAAGGTAACTGCTAAAATTCAAAATCCAAAAATTACTCATAAAATCGTAAATTCTAAAAATAAAACAAGCAAGAGACAATTCAGTTAATCACACATTTTCATACCAAAAATAATGTACCTGGATTTGACAGATTCTCAACTATAGTAGCTTCTTGAAGTTCTGAGTCTGACCAATTTTAGACTTTAGTCGAAAGGAGAAATAATATTCAACTTGTTGCGAATAGACTCAAATAGGATTTTCTCTAGAGGATTCGTGAAGATATCTTCCAATTGATTCTTTGACTCAATAAATTGAACCAAAATCTCACCATTTTGGACATGATCCCTTATAAAATGATGTCGAATCTTTATATGCTTCGCCCTTGAATGAAGAATTATGTTCCTAGTGAGATTAATAGCACTTGTATTGTCGCATCTGATCTTAGTGCAGGATTCTTCTATTCCAAAGTATCTTAGTTGTTGTCTTATCTATAAAATTTGAGAACAACAATTACCAAGAGCAACATACTCTATTTCTACTATTGATAGAGCTACTGTACTTTGCTTCCTTGTGAACCAACATACCAGCATATTTCCCAACAGTTGACAAGTACCAGATGTGCTCTTTTTGTCGACTCTACAACCGGCTAAATCAACATCAGAATATCCAAGTAAAGTAAAGTCTCCTTCTTTTGGATACCATAGACCCATCTTTAGATAAGTCGCAACATATTTAATGATGCATTCTACAGCACTTAGATGAGATTCCCTTAGATTAGACTGAAATCTTGCATAGATGCATACACTAAATAAATATCAAGTCTAGAGGTAGTAAACTAGAGAAGAGAATTGATCATGCTTTTGTATAGCTTCGATCTACTTTCTTCCATTCTTCATCCTTGTCTAGTTTTGAAGAACTTGACATAGGTGTCTCTATTTTCTTGCAATTCTTCAATCCAAATTTCTTGATTAGATTTTTGGCATATTCTCTTGGTGAATGGATATACCTTTCTTTGATTGTCTAACTTGCAATCCCAGAAAGAAAGTTAACTTACCCATCATGCTCATTTCGAATTCATCCTGCATAGATCTCAAAAATTTCTTGCAAAGACTTTCGTTAGGAGAACCAAAGATAATATCATATACATAAATTTTTACTAGCAGAAAATCTTTTCATTCTCTTTTTATAAATAAAGTAGTATCAACTTTTCCCTTTTCAAAACCATTTTGAGTTAGAAACTTACTCAACCTTTCATATCATGCTCGAGGTGCTTGCTTTAGCCCATACAAAGCCTTTTTCAGTCTATAGACTGAGTCTAGCTACCTTGGATCTTCAAATTCTTGTGGTTGTTCCACATAGATTTCTTCTTGTATGAATCCATTCAAGAATGCACTTTTGACATCCATCTAAAATAACCTGAAATTTTTAAAACAAGCAAAAGCAAGTAATAACCCATTTCGTTTCAATCACAGATTTGCCCTTGCTACTGGTGAATAGGTCTCATCATAGTCTATCCATTCTTCCTGTGTATATCCTTTTGCCATGAGTCTTACTTTGTTTCGGATCACTTTTCCTTTCTCATTCATCTTGTTCCTAAAACCCATTTCGTTTCAATCACAGTTTTGCCCTTGAGTTTTGGAATCAACTCCCATACATCGTTGATGCTGAATTGTCTAAGTTCTTCTTGCATGACTTCTATCCAGCTTTCATCAGACAAGGCTTCATCTACTCCTTTTGGTTCTATCTCAAAAACAAGTGCCAAACACTGGACTCTTCTCTTCCTTTAGATCTGGTGCGAATTCCTTCATCAATGTCGTCAATGATGAGTTCTTTGGGATGACTTGACTTGTGCTTCCTGTTGCTACTTGATTTGAAAGTCTGTTGATTCTCTGCTTCAGTTGAATCTTCTTGATATGCTTGTTGCTGTTCTCCAGAAGTCTGAACCTCTTCGGGGGAAGTAGACTTTGTTAAGTTTAGAGCAGGTTCAAACTCTTCAAGTTGAGTTTGATTTGGTTGATTCTGCACATAATCTTGAAACTTAACGTTCATAGATTCTTCCACAGATTGATTTTTTTTATTGAAAACCTTGTAAGCTTTGCTTGAAGTCGAATAGCCAAGGAAGATTCCTTCGTCTGATTTTTCCTCGAACTTTCCAAATCAATCATTCGCATTCTTCAGAATAGAACATTTACAGCCAAAGACATGAAAGTAGGAAACAATAGGTTTTTTTCCTTTATATATTTCATAAGGAGTTTTATCTAAGATATGCCTTAAGGATACTCTATTGAGAATATAGCAAGCAGTAAAAACTACTTCTGCCCAAAAACGAGAGGATATTTTTGCTCTCTATCAAGAAAGTTCTGGCCATCTCCTGTAAGGATTTGTTTTTCCTTTCCACAACCCCATTTTGTTCTGGAGTGTATGGAGAAAAGAAAACATTCTGAAAACCAAATTCATCATAGAACTTCGCAAAGTCCAGATTTTCAAACTTACCTCCATGGTCAATTCGTATGCTAGAAATAGCATAACCCTTTTCATTCTGAACCTTCTTGGCAAACTTTGAGAAATAAGAGAAAGGTTCAAACTTACTTGCCAAAAAGTATACCCAAGTGAAACGAGAGTAATCATCCATAATTACTAGATAATATTTCTTTCCACCAATACTTTGAGTTCAAGTTAGTCCAAAAAGGTCCATATGGAGAAGCTGCAATGCTTGACTGGTAGAAACTTGATTTACAGGTTTAAAGGAACTTCTGACCTATTTTCCCAAGACATAGGGAGTGCATAATTTAAACTTCTAATAGGCCAAATTAGGAAGTCCTTGAACTAGCTTCCTAGAGGAAATTTTTGCAATTTGCTTCATCTTGAATAGAAATAAGATATGAGAACTTTATGGATTTACGTCTAGAAGGTATATGTTGCCATGCCTTTGCCTAGTAAAAGATTAAGAGAAGTCTTGAATCATTCCAGAATAAATGCCTTCTTGGAAATTTATTTTGAAATCAGTATCGCAAAGCTGACTTATGCTCAGAAGATTATAGTTTAAACCTTCCACTAAGGAAACATTATTGATAGTCAGGCTTCTAATCTTCATAGTTCCACATCCTAAAAATTTGTCTTTGCTATTTCCTCCAAAAGAAACTTTTCCTCCATTCAGTCTAACAAGCTTTATGAAACAGCTTGAGTCTCCTGTCATATGTCTCGAGCAGCCACTATCCAAATACCATTTGATCTTTCTTTTAATAGTGACCTGTGATCAAAAGAAAAACTCAAAATTTCTTTGATACCTAAATTTTCTTAGGTCCAGGAAAGTTAGTATTAAAGACAGTCTTTGCCCAAACCTTCTTAACTGGTTTCCAAACCATGGGACATTCTTTCTCGAAATGTTATGAGCTGTTACACTTCGAACATCTTAGTGCACTTTGGCCAACAGGTTTTAAAAAAACTTTTTGAAAGTGATTTTTGCAAAATGCCCTTGCAGGGCTTTGTTTAATTATCTCCTTTACTTTAGGAAAATTAATTAATGGAACAGTTTATGAAGTCATACCTAAACCAGATTTGTTAAAGTAAGGTATTTGAACTGAAAGAATTTTCTCTAGTTTTTCGAATCCTTTTGAAAATCTTTTTGTAATATTTGAAATCTCTCTTTTTAAAATAGCATTTTCCTTTGAAAGATAGTAAAAATTTTCTTTCAATTATCAAAACTTGCATTCAGACTTTCAAACTTTTCTTTCCATGAAACTTCGTGTTGCCTAAGCTTAGAATTCTCCCTTTTTAGTTCGGAAATCCTTTTAAGAGAAGATTTAAGACTAAGACAAAGTTCATATATATTTTTAGAAATTTTAACAAGAATTTTTGAGTTTCTAACCTTAATTTCTTTGTCTAAGTCTGAATCAGAGTCTGTTTCTGATTTTGAGTCTGATTCTGAATGAGCCATCAGACATATGTTGGCATATTCTTCTTCACTTTCCTCGCACTCGATGTCACTCCATCACTCCAAGTTTTATCTTTGAGAGCCTTTTTGTACTTCTCAGTTTTTCCTTTATTTTTCTTCAACAACGGACAATTTGGTCTGATATGCCCATTTCTCTTGCATTCGAAGCATATTTCATCTTTGTTGGTTTCATTGTCCTCCGTCGGTCTCTTCTGAAAGTTTTGTGTGCTTTGCTTCTTCCAGTCGAATCTTCTTCCCTTTCTATTTAGCTTTCTGAATTTCTTAATCATAAGTGCTAGCTCCTTATCATCCATGTCATCATCTAAATCTATATCATCAAAATCAATGTTAGACTTTAAAGCAATTGACTTCTTACCTTTAGAATCCTTTTCATCATTTATTTGCTTCCACTTCGTATGACTGAAGCGTGCCTATCAGTTCATCAACTAATAGAGGCATGATCCTCTGAGTTTCTCTAATTAAAGTCTTCACATGATTCCAATCTTTCGAAAGCCCATGCAGCAATTTGTTAATTTTCATTGGTCCTGAGATTGGCTAACTTTGATAAGTCAGGCTATTTACAATCTCTATAAAGAGACTAAACATATGAGTTATAGATTCTCTAGGTTTCATTCTGAAGGCTTCATACTATCCGAGCAAAATGTTTATTTCGGTTTCCTTCACAAGGTCAGTGCCTTCGTAGATAACATGTAATTTGTCCTAAACTTATTTTGTTGTTTCACAAGAAGAAATTCAGTTATACTTGGTGGGAGATAAGGCACAATATAAAGAATAGATTGCTTTTGCGTCAAGAACTTGTCTCTTGGTAATTTCAGCTTGTGTTGTTTTGTCAGCATCAATAACTTCTTTCACTTGGTCTGAAGCTAATGATACTTTAGGGTTGATCCCTTTTTCTACAACATCCCACTCCAGAGGATCTCTTGATCTACGAAATGCCTTCATCTTGTTCTTCCACACATTGTACTAATTCTATTGAAGTAAAGGGGTCTGGTGTTGCTTTGACCATCAACCAAACCCAGAGCCAAAATACTAGCCATAGAAGATCTTTAGCTTAGAAGTAAAACACTTCAAAAAGTAAGCACACAAGATCTACTATACCAATTGACAGTGCTAGTATGAACACCTAGAGAGGGGTGAATAGATGTGAAAACAGATTTTTGTAAATGCAATGAAAAACTTTATTTTTAACTTGAGTTTGGTTGACTTCAGACTTTGCAGAAGGATTCAGACTTTAACAGTTATTTCTAAGCGTAGAAATATATCGCAGTAAGTAAAGTAGAGGAGTTTAGGGAAGAGAAAAGGAACACATAATTTATAGTGGTTCGGCTTAGATTAAGCCTACGTCCACTCTCCCACGTTGACAGCCTTTTGGCTCGATTCCACTAAGAATCAAAAAAGAATTTACAATATTGTGATCTCGACATCATAGTGGAGAGTCTCTACTGCTCTCGCAAAGTCTCTCTTTGAGTCTCTCTCTTTTGAGTACAAATATCAGCACAGTGTAAGTAATAACAAGTGAGTGGGAAGCTTCAGATTTTGGAATTTTTCTTTCACACAGACTATCAAACAACTAGAGAGGTCTCCTTAAATACTCATTCGTGCCTTCCTGACCGTTGGCATTTTCCAAAAGAATTCTTCCAATCAACCATTTCGATAGAATCAATCAAGGAGATCTTTGAGACGTATGAAGATTGTGATGAAAGCCCATCAATCATGTTCGCCCATATAATCAGGATCTTAGTTTCCATAAGTAGATTCTTTCCAAATTAACTTACTATCCGAAAAGATTTGATGTATCTAAATTGATTCCAATAAAGATAATCAATCTCGTAGGTGATATTTCAAACCAAAAGACCAAATATAACCTGTACAAACCGAACCCTTGAAGAAAGAAAGATAATCTCGAGTCTGATTAAGTCTTCATTCTTCACTTGTGTTCAATCTGGAATCTGTCAGAGTGGGCAAACTTGTGTTGTAAGATAGACTTTGACACAAAGTCTAGCGATCTTCATAATAGAACTTAGATAAGTTTTGTCAGCTTCAAAATAACATAGGAGTTTTCTCTAATAAAATGCCGTCTCTACAGCCGCAACTTTCGGGTTTATACTTTTGCAATTTCCCCATCCGCGACCATAAGTGAGTGGTGGCAAAGAGCATTAGAAGTTCATTGGTACTTCAATGTTTAGTAGATGCCCTTTCTTTACTATCCCTCCTTCCAAGGCCTTGTGGTTTAGCAATCCAATCCAAACAGAGAAGAAGAAGAAGAAGAAAGCACAAACTTCTCTGAAATGATCCGAATTGGCGGATCTTCTCTATCTCCACATCAAAATGAAGGCTCCTTTCACGAATAATCGTGTCACCAAGCTCATCCTTGAACTTGATCAGGGCGTTGGACAGGAAGACCTTGAACAAGCTTGACTAGCTTCGCATCCTTAGCATAAAGGACAACTCCATCTATGGCACTGTCCCTAATCTCCAGTCCCTTAGCCTAAATGGCAGTGCCTGCTCCAGTATCTTCAACGAGATACTGGGTAGTCAATAACTCCATGAATTTCTTTTTCTTCAATATCAATACATTTTTTCTTTAGATACTACACACATGTAAAACAAATGGTTTTCTACAGCATATTTGTGGTCTGGTTTTACTACTTGTAAAAAGTAAAGGTGTTGTTCTTGAAGCGAGGCCCTTTAAGACCTATTTAGTAATCATTATGTTATGAGAATAATTTTTGCTCATAAATAATTTTTCTTATTCTATTCTTCAAACAAATTTATGAACATTTGAATGCATTTCAAAACTGCACAAAATCTCTAACCACGAAATAGAAAAAGAATAGTAATGCATTTAGTATAACCCTCAATTTTTTTTGTGACTAAACATTTCTTTTAATTCTTTTATAATTTTATGAGATTTTTCTTTTTTCTTTTATTTCTTTTTTCTTTTTTCCTCTCTTCTTCTTCCTCTTCTAGTTGGTGACCTTGAGCCTCACTCAGCCATGGTGAGGCCGACCTCATGGTGGCTAGGCAAGGTCGACCTCGCCAAGGGTTGGCAAGGATCAGGTGAGGTTGTTGAACCTCATCTTTCGCCGGTTGCCAACCATCGCTAAGCCTAGTGACCAGCTAGAGCAGGAAGAAGAAGAAAAGAAAAGAGAAAAGAAAATGACTTGATTCCTAGAATTGTTCCTAAGAACAAGAAAGTTACTTTGTTCCACTTTTTGATTTTGTTCCAAATCTATTCTCAGGAACAAAGTTTATGGTAAAAAAATTATAGTGAGCATAATTTATAATTTTGGATAAAAAAAATCATTAACATAATTTTGCATAGTTTTTATGACTTTATGTTTATATAGTGTTACTTTTGTGGAAACTGTAAGGAATTCCTTGCTATGGAAAGAAGATGGGACTGACATCAGGATTAGAAAGAAAAGGACTGGACATCATTATGTGGAATTGACGAAGCGAAATGATAGGTGCCTAAGTCAAAATGACAGAACAATAAAACCATGTTTGGTAACCAGCCAATTCTTGGCTATTTTTGTTATTTTGTTCCTTGGGATATAAAATGAATATGATTTCATTTGGTAACATCAGCTAATTTTCTACTTTTAAGAACCAATTGAACTAATTTAGTCCTAAACATTTTTATATTAATACCAAGTCAGTCCATTCAGCTAATTAAGCTGAAAATTGCTAATGTGGATGTTAGTCATTTTACATGGCATAGCCAGCGCTAATGTAAATATTTTTAATAATATTTTTGAATTCTATTTTATTTTTAATTATTTTTTTAATAATTTTTAAATTTATTTTAATTTTAAATAATTTTGAATTTTTTCTTTTTTTCTTTTCCCTTTTATTTTTGCTAATGTCGATGGCTAGTTGAAGGCCACAAGCCATGGCCGGCAAGGGGAGCACCAAAGAGGCTCCCCTCGCTACATATGGTGAGGCTGACCCTCACCCTAGTTAGGACGGCCTCGCTATGCCTCATAAAGCTAGATATAATGACAGCAAAGCGAGCTCAGAAGTGGCAACTTCAGCCCAAGTTGATGCTTGCACTCCCAATGTTTGAAGGAGCTGATGAACTGAGCGAGTATGTGACTTGTTTTGACGATGGCAACGTTGGACCATGGGAACTAGAAAGGAAATTCAAAAGCAACAGAGGGCGAGAAGAGGGGCCAAATTTTGATGGACGACAAGGTGAAGTGGATGTTGTCATTGCGAGGCATGTCTCCGCTCAAGGATAGGTGATAGCGGACCTAAAATGGCAGTGAGACAAAAAGCTCATTGGATTCTAGGGTTTTATGAATGGCAAAGAAGATGAAGAAGACAAAGCTAATGCATCGCTCAAGTTGAAGATGAGGCGTGGTAAAGCCGTCTTGACTTGGGCAAAGGTCAACCTCACCGGCAATCACCCTCGACCAGGCATTACCCAGCAAAGCCGACCCTCGCCAACGATAAGGGACCAACCACTAGCACCAGCAAAAAGAAAAAGGATAGGAAAAAAATCAAAAAAATGTTAAAAAATAAAAAATTATTGAAAAAAAAAAGTCCACTTCAACATCATCTATACCATATAGGACAGCCATCATCTACGTTAGTGATTTCTAACCTAAATTGGCTAAATGGACTGAATTAGTACAAATTTAAAAAGTTTTTGGACTAAACTAGTTCAAGTGAAAAGTTTCGGACTAAATTGTTACTAATGCAGTAGATTTGAGATTTTTTTTGTACTTTTCCTTAAACATAACACATAATTGTCAAATCCTATTGTCTTGTATCCATCAAAGATTAAAGCACGCGTCCCACACCTCTTTGGAACGATAATACCAAATTAATTTGGTGGAGGATGCACATGGTCACCCAAAAATATGTGATCGTAGTTGGTTCTTGGTAGGGGTGAGCATCGGTCTAGGGTCAACCCTGGACCTGCCCAACCTTGCCAGTCTTGGTCCAGTTCCTAGGGAAACTGGGTTAGTCCTTGGTCTTGGGATTCCTAGACCAGCACTGTGCTTGTTGGTTCTCAATCCTAGGAATTTAGGGTTGATCCAACCCATACCAACCTTGACTGTGTGTATATATATTTATATGTCTAATATATTATTTATAACTTTTTTTTTATATAGAGAAAACTCTAAAACAAATGGTGTCAACAATATTAAACAACTTATTAGTGCGGAGTCCAAGTAATTTTACATTGTTCTTTAATAACTTAGATTTTTAATGTCTTTTAAAGTGTCAATAGCCATAATTTATAAAGGAGGAAAATGTTTTTATGATGAGTCATCACGGCATCCAAAAAAGTATAAATAGCTCATCACGGCATCCTCCTCTAATACTCATTCTCTTTTGTCTTATTTGTCCTCTTAGTCCTCAATTTGCCAAAATCAAAAGAAACAATTTCTCCGCTCGCCACTCGACACTCACCTCGCTCTCTTTTGGTTACTCATGCTGCTTGCCACTCGATGCTCACCTTGCTTGTTGCTCGCTGCTTGCCTCGCTCGACACTCACCCCACGCTCAACGCTCGCCCCACTCGACGCTCACTGCTAGCCTCTCTTAGCTGACCTCACTCATCATCAAACCCATTGGGCCAATCCAATCCTCGGTTTTTCGAGTACAAAAAATGAAATAAAAAATTATCGGTTGGTGCCGAGTTGATCTTGAAATCAAACCAAACCTATTGGGTCGACCCGATCCTCAGTCCTAAGCTTAATAAGGTCGGTCTTCGATCTCAAAAATTAAGGACCAACATTGTACGGGTTGATCCAAAGGTTGGGGATGGTTTGGCCCAACCCGAACCACGCTCACCCCTAGTTCTTGGAGTAGTGTTAAGATATCAGAGGTCGGCTTAGTAATTATGACGTAGCTACTTTTATAGCAACAATAAATGGAAGCCAGGTTCTACATTTATATAGGGGCAAAAGCACACCTCAAGTGTCAAAAGTTGGTATGGGTGGACACTTAAATGCCAAAACTCCCAAAAGGACACGTGGATCCCTAAAGTGCCATAACTTGACAGAAAGAGATACTTAAGTGCCATAACTTGCGAAATGTACATTTAAGTGCCAAAATCGAAGAAAAATGGATCACTTGAGTGCCAATCCAGCCAAAATCCAGCTAAAAGGCTGACGTGGCATTTTTCCGACAAAGCGAGCCCAAAACGACGTCGTTTTGCACGCTAATGTGACCAAATAATGCAAAAACGGCATCATTTTGGGCTGATATGGTAAAAAAATAATTTAAAATTAAATTTAGTTAAATATTTACTATATTAAAAAATAATAATTTAAAATGTCAAAAAAAAAAGGGGGTGGTTGAGGGCTCAACCATCGGCCACCATCGCCACCTCCCCGCCGTTGTTGGGAAGGGCTAGCGATGGAGGGGGGAGGGTCGACTAGCGACCCCGGCCAACTGGCGACGAGGGCTTGCGAGCCCTCGCCCCCAAATTGAGGCAAGGGTTGCAACCCATGCCTAGATCCGGCGAGGGTTGGTGGCCCTCGCCCGGATTCGTGGCGAGTGGCGAGGGTCGCAGCCCTCGCCCGGATCCGGCGACGGTCGGCGGCCCTCACCGGCCAGGCCAAGGGCTACCACCCACTAGGGGTCGCCCGGCGGGCAGCAGCCCTTAGCCCGGCCAAGCGGGGCCGCCAACCCTCACCAAATCTGAGCGAGGGCAGCAACCCCTGCCCGATATGGGGCGAGGGCTTGCGAGCCCTCGCCGCCAATGACCCCGGCCAACCCTCCACCCTCATTCGTCGATCCTTCCCGGCGACGGCGGGGAGGCAGCGGTGGTGGCTCGGGCTAAGCCCTCAGCCACCGCCGCCCCTTTTCTTTTTCTTTTTTAATATTTTAACTAAATTTCATTTTAAATTTAATTAATTTTTATATTATTTTTTACCACGTCAGCCCAAAACGATGTCGTTTTTGCATTATTTGGCTACGTTAGCATGCAAAACGGTGTCGTTTTGGGCTGGCTTCGCCGGAAAAATGCCACGTCAGCTTTTTGGTTGGACTTTGGCCGGAGTGGCACTTAAATGATCCGTTTTTCTACGAATGTGGCACTTAAGTGTACCTTTCGTAAGTTATGGCACTTGAAACGTTTTTTTGCCCTTCCAAAAGATATACTTCAATATCACTTATTTATAAATTTGACACTTAAGTGTCAACTCCGACGAGATTTGCAAGAAATATGGCATGACATTATTTTACTAATAAAACTAGTCTACATGACTCGCTGAAATATTTACTCGGCAATGTTTGTCCCAAAACGACGTCGTTTTTTCCCCAAATTTGATTTTTAATATAAGTATTAATTAAATTAAATTTAAAAACTAAAATAAAAAAGAAAAAAGAAAAGAGAGAGAGAATAGGAGAGGCCCTCATCACTGCCGCCCCATCATCGCTGGAAAGTGCCATGACGGTGGGGCGCAGCCCTCACCTACGGTCGGCCAAGTTTATTGATCATTGGTCGGGGCTCGGTAACCTCGACTGACCCTCACGCCACCATCGCCAGCCCTTTCCATTTATGGTGGGGCGGTGGTGATGAGCGCCTCCACTATTCTTTTTTTTTTTTTTTAGTTTTTAATTTAATTTAATTAATATTTATATTTATTAAATCAAATTTGGATCAAAACGACGTCATCTTGAGCTAACTAGCCATGACAGTGCCACATGGATAAATTTTTTTCAAAGAAACACCACATCATTTAATTTAATTTAACTAATATTTAATTTAAAAATCAAATTTCAAGGCAAAACGACATTGTGTTGGGCTAACTAGCAACGTCAGCCTCACAAGGATAATTTTTTTTTAAGAAATGCCACATCATTTAATTTAATTTAAGTAATAGTTAATTTAAAAATCAAATTTGGAGGCGAAATGATATCATTTTGGGCATATTTAGGTATGTCAACACCACGTGGATAATTCTTTTTAAAATAATTGCCTCGTTAGTAAAAAAAATGTCGCCGGAAAATGTCACATCAGTAGTTTGGCTGGAAATCCTCGCCGTTGGCACTTAAGTGTTCATTTCTTCTCCGATTTTGACACTTAAGAGTATTTTTTTTTTTTTGGATATTTTGGCTCTTAAGTATCTACCCATGCCATGTTATGGCACTTGGAGTGGCAGGCACTCCTTATATAAGGGAAGTTCTGGAAAGTACTGGAATTAGTGGAAACAACTTGGAGAAGCAAAGCTTTGGAAGTAGCGTGATGACGGTGCCAACGGAGATTGAAGAAAAGATAAAACAAAACCTGCGTTATATAGAAAATCCGATTGACCGGCATGATAAAAGAGGCTTGCAAGAAGACCAAACCTCGAGTAGAACAAAGCTGATTGCGAGTGCTTGAGAACAAGAGGAATTGAGGCATTTTCCGCTATTCTTGAGCCTGTCTCTTTGCTGTTACATTGTAGCCAATTGAGAGCTGATCCTAATGTTAGGGGAAGTGTCCAAACCCATTTTTAGATTTACTTGAGAAGTCCCTGTACTTAAATAAAAGACATTGCCTTAAGAGTAAACAAAGTGCACGAGGGACCCTTTATAAATAATTACCGGTGTAGTTTATGATTTGGGGAGTGTGGGTACTATGCTATAGACCAAGTCTGTAGGGTGTACGATAAGCAATCGGAGGGGGTGTAATAGTGGCTGGTTTTGATAGCAGGTGGCTATAGACCAAGTTTGTTTTGGCGTGGTAGATCCTTCTATGCATGTAACAAAGCGGTGTATATGCTCTTAGCTAAAATAGTGAATTACAGTCTAATTAAACTATTGGAGCTGGAAGAGAGGATGTATGGTTATCAAGCCAACTCTGTGTAAATCAGGCTTGTAGTATCAGTTACCCTAAACTCTTTATTGTGTGCACTTCATTTACTAGTTCACTTGCTCGTAGAAAGCAGAATTTAACCAAGGAGTTGGTTCTGCAAAATTAGTTTTGTTTACAAGAAAAACCAATTCAATCTTTTTAGGTTGCTTACTGGGCCTAACGCTATGCAGAGATTCATAGTTAGTCCTTTCTTTAAATACGTTTGAGAAACATATCAATGCATACATGGAACCACCCCTGTAGTTTTGTACTACATGTTCTTATCGCAATGAGCATGAATCGCAGAAAGATCATCACCCGCATGAATGAGAAAGACATGAGGTTATTTATATGGAGGATTTTTTTTTTTTTTTTTTTGTCAATTTTACTCTTTTCCTACTCTACACTCACTCTCAGACTTTTGCCCTGCTTCTTGCAGGGCGTGGGAGTCGAAACCCACTCCTGAAACTTACGCGTCCCCACCCCATCCCCCTGAGAAGGTGGGGATGGGGAGGGGAAAAATGGCCTTCCATTTACTTGGAATATCTCAATCAATTCGAAGAGATCTTGTAGCTCGTGAAACTTGCCCAAATGACATTAGAAATTCCATTTTGAAATTTAAATTATTTACGGACAAGGAAATTGTTTCCACCATTTGCCGACGATTGTATTTTTTAAGAATTGTACAACGGGAAATTTGTAGCATTTGATGTTGACGTTGATGCTGTCCACAAAATTATTCTGCATAGGGAAATTTCTTTCAACTATAACACATGAGGCCCTTCTCAGCATGAAATATCTTAATTTGCAAATTATTGTCGAGATCATACTCTAGTCACTTAAATTTTTAGAAGTGACGATTGCGTGCCCAATTTTGCAAAGTACCCAGGCCTTTACAATGGAAAAAGTAAAAAAAAATCCTAAATTTATTGCATTTGTTGTACCAATTTAATCCTAAACATTTTAATTGTGATAAATTAATCCCAAACTTTTTCATATTTTGCCAATTTAATATATCAGGCCAATCTAAGTCGAAAATTGTTGTCATAGACATTTATGGTCTTATGTGGCACATCTAGTGCTAATGTGGACATTTTTTTAATCTAGGCCAGGTGAGGGCATCGCATCGCTTGTTGGCCTAAGCAAGGGCATCAAGGCCCTCTCCTATTGTTGGCAAGGGTTAGTTGGCAACTCTTGCTGGCCCTTAGTCCAAAAAAATAGTAAACAAAATAAAAAATCACAATTTTTATTTAAATTACAAAAAAAAAATGCCTATGTTAGCATGAACTATGTCATGTGGGATTATCGATATCTATGTTAGCAATTTCCAACCCAAATTGGCCAAATGGACTCAATGGGTAAAACATAAAAATGTTTAAGACTAAATTGATACAATTAAATAGTTTATGACTGACTTTGGCACAAATGTAATAGATTTATGACTTTTTTAGTATTTTTCCCTTTTCAATTAATGCATTAAATGCTCGAATTTACATAATATGTAAGATCACAATATTCAACTTCCCATTGTCTCTATCTCCTATCCCGAGGAAGCACTTTCAACTAAAGCACCCTAATTGAGTCCCTCCATTAAAAAAATGGAAGTTGGTGTTTGTTGAAATGCATAAAATACTAAATTTTATCCAAGAAATCAGTAAGATTGAAGAAGGTAAGCACATCTAGGATATAACACCATTCTAACCTATCATAAGCCTAGGATAGATCAATTTTTCACAATCATTAAACCAGGCATACCAAATGTTTGGGTGTGATTCATACTCCTCATTGACAGGTGAGCAAGTGGGGTCTAGCGGGGCCATTCCAATGGAGGTTAAGGGGTAGCACCCCCACAACGTCATAGGGCTTATATAATTTGGGCGCATAAATAGTCATTGTGTCACCTATTTATAATCTCTTTCTCATGTAATTGAGAGTTGTAACAGAGAGGAGGAAGATGCTAATTATAGTGGAATCCCCTACTAGATGTAACTATAGTTCAATGGTGAACTAGGATAAACTTTATGTATTGATTTCTCTTTCACAACTTACATTCTATTCTGTTGTGTTTATGTGCCTAATACTAATATATGGTATCATTGCCAGGTTTGAGGTTAAAGTTTCTTGGTGAAGAGAGATCTAAAAAAAAAGAAATATCGAATCTTGGGAAGATGTTGACTGGTCAATCACGAATTGAAGTAGAGAAGTTCGGAAGAAATGATTTCAAGTCATGAAAATTGAAGATGGAGTCCTTGCCTGTGGACAGAAATCTTTGGCATGTGATCGATCGAACATGATAAACCTGAGGAGAGTCCCAATGAGAAGAGGAAGGAGTCCATGTTCAATGAATTGAAGTAGTGGATCAACAACGATTGAAAGACACGAAGCTTGACCTGGCTTTGTCTTACTGATAACGCCTTGGTGAATGTGACCTTTGAGGATATGACGAAGGATATATGGATGAAGCTGGGAAGCCTTTATTAGAGCAAGTAGCTCATGAAAATGCTAATTCTACAAAAGTGACTATGCAACCTTCAGATGAGTGTAACTGAGTAAGATGATTCTTTGTCTACACACTTAAACAAGTTTAATACTATTTATGGGCAACTAACATCTATTGATGTAATTTGTGTGAAGGAGATAAAGCATGTACCTTACCGTGTTCACTACTGAATTCATGGGAACATAAAATTATTTCAATTAGCACTGGTATAAGTGTGATATCCTTACAAGGCAATGAACTACTCTATTTGATTGTGCAACAATTGAGGCTATTCTCGTCAAAGGAAGGAGTAATGAATGATCCAAATCCAAATTTGGTAACAAGAATTGTTGTACTGAATTAGTACGTCCATGATGGGGTGCGATGAGAACGCACCATTTCACCTTGATACACTACGATGGAAAGACACAATTTAAAGGGGTGTGATGGAGTCATATAAAAGACTCCTAAAGACAACTGTTGGCATGGTTTGGAAGAACGTACATACAGAAAAGGAAGTTTTCATTTTCTTGTCCCCTTTCCATCAAAGAGTAGGCGTTCCATTTCTTCTTTACGAGAATAGTTTGCATTTACGCCATAGAAATCCGATGCTTTCCTTGTGATTGCATTTAGACCAACGTGAAGTATTTTTTGTTTGTGATTCATCTGCAATTCAACGTTCGTTCCGGAGTTAATTATTGTTTGCATATCGGATAAAGGCAAGTCGTTTTTCGCCGACTTGAATTCCAACATTGGTATCAGAGCACGGCCGTGATTTCTGCCTTATTTTTCATTGAATTTTCCTGTTTACCATTTGATATTCGAGATCAAGAGTATGAAATCTACACTGTTTGAATGGTCATTGCACGGAATTGCTAATCCGAATAGACGAAATCAAATCGAAGCGAAGAGCAGGTTCAGGGTTGTGTTGACCCGTATGGTCCTGGCCATTTGTCGAAACCTTTTTTCAGCCAAAATCAATTTTCAAATATACAGGGTGAAATTACTCGTTGATACAAGTCCGACAATGGGTAGATCGCCACCGGAGGATGTTGGACGCGCTCACACATGCGGCCAGAAGCCGCTGCACGTGGGCATCACATGCCTGAAGCTTTGGGAACGCCATTGCGTGCGCAACATGCACCGGTCGGCAAACCGGCATGTGCACAACACGCGCCGATCGGCAAATCGATACATGATGATGTCATCCAATGGTCGGTTGTCAGATGATGTCACTGCGACGGCGGTTGGCCGGTCGGTGACTGGCTAGTGACGAGACCCGAGACCCGACTCAACTCGACTCGACCGAGGTTGACCCAACCCAACCCGACCGTTGACCAGTCAACGGGTTGGACCGGTCAACTGGTCCGGCAATCAAACCGGTCGGACTAGCCAGAGCCTTTTAGGCTCGCTGGCGCATGCGCCACACGCACCACACACTTAGATGGCGTGTGTGGGCGCGTGGGAGCTCCGATTGGAGCGTGGTCGGCGGCGTTTGATTCGTATGGATGTGCTCTACACTGTGATATATTTATTTTTTATTTTTTGCTTTTATAAATGTATAAAAATGTGTAGGAAACCCTTAGTGTGCGTATTTTTGGGGGTTGAATGCATAATTTATTCATTTTCAGCTTGTATTTTCTTATGTTTGAGGAGATACAGTAGCTAGCCTATATGAAAATGATGTCATATATGCTTGTAGAGCTTGGTTCGATGGTAGCATGTATATAGTTTAATATACTTGCAGTTTTCTAGTTCCAAGAAAATTCGAACAATGATAGGAAATCCTTATTTTTTCGTTACATGTTGAATTACGATTTTGATTGTAGTTACAACATGATTATTTTTTGTACGTTGGTTGACATTATGCTGTGTTTTTGTGTTAATGAAAAAATGTACAAATTATATGAGGTCATGTAATTATTTTTCCTAGTGAGAGTTTGTAGGTTGGTAGAATTCGAAGGAGTTCTCACCTAGAACTTAAAATTTGCGCAAATTAAATTTATTAATGATAATAGAACAATTGTACATAGAAGTTAATTAGAAACATAGTGAACTTTTGTTTCTGTGTCTTTTATTAAATTATCATTAATTTAGTTTGTTTTTGCTGCAAATTAAATATGTGTGTTAATCTGAAAAGTGTGCTAGTATGATTCTGCGTTTATTATGTCAATTTATTATAGCAATTGATTATGGCTTTGGCAGCCAAGACCATTTTAGCTGACCTCAATAGGGGTGAGAAGTTGAACGGTGATAATTATGATATTTGGCACAGAAATTTTCAGTACATCCTTAAGGAGTAAGAGGTTTTGAAAACCCTCAACCACACCATAGATGAACCTGAGCATGGAACTTCAGCTCAACACAAGAGAAATCTAGAAGCTTATCAAGCTTGGAAAAGGAAAAATAGCATTACTCGCATCACGTTGCTGAGTTGTATGCAAGATGATCTCATGTTTGAGTTTGAAAGTTATGACAAAGCTCAAGCTATGTGGGTTGTCTTGAAAGATAAGTTTGGGGGTACATTTGCCACTAAGTTAAGGAGACTCACCATCAAATTCGACACATACCGAAAGCGCCCAAAGATTGATCACTCACTAATGTTAATATACCCATACGTGAACATTGTCTAGTGGGAAAAGCAACTAGAAAACTATTCGGTAAAGAGACTAGAACCGAATTTTTATTGCAACTCATATATTCTGACATTTGTGGTCCATTGAATGTGAGGGTGAGGCATGGAGCCTCATATTTCATCACTTTCTTTACGCATTTCGATTATGTCTTTCTGATCTCCCATAAGTCAGAAACATTAGATTGCTTTAGGCGATATATAACGATGGTAGAGAATCAATTGAACAAAACAATAAATGCATTGAGAACTTATCACAGACATGAGTATCTATCGGAGCAATTCAAGGCTCCTTGTGATGAAAAGAGAATTGTACGAGAATTGACTATTCATGGTACTCCACAACAAAATGGGGTAGTTGAGAGAAGCAATAGAACTCTATTGAAAATTTTTGGGTCTATGATGGCGCAAGAAAATTTACCTATCTCCTATTGGGGAGATGTGTTATTGACTACTGCATATATACTTCACCAAGTGTCCTCAAAATCGATCACTTCCACCCCTTATGAATTGTGGACTGGTAGGAAACCAGACTTAAGTATTCTATGTCCATGAGGATGTGTAGCTTATGTTCAGGATTCTTCCCATAAATATGGCAAATTAGGTCCTAGAGGGAAGAAATGTATCCTTATAAGATATTCCAAACACTCCAAAGGGTATGTGTTCATAGGTGAACAAGTTGATAGAAGTGTGATCGAAATAGAGTCACGAGATGTCACGTTATTGGAGAACGATTTTCCTAGTAGAGGTAAGATTGATAAGGACTTCCAATTATATGAGATGAAAGATCTTAATAACACACCCACTAATATTGTAGAGGGAAATGAAGATTTATCCCAACATGCAAGAACTAGTGGGAGTATTGCATTACCTGACGAATTGAATTCAAGAGAAATTCAATTGCGTAAAATTAATCGTAAAAGTGTTCCCCTGTTGTCGTTTTGAGATTGAAGGGAAGCATTTTTTATTGCTCATAAAGACGATGCCGAGCTTAAGACTATTCAAGAGGCTCTCTCATCCTTTGATAAGGAAGAATGGAAAAAAGCTTTGGAAGATGAAATTGAGTCAATGACAGCAAATCATGTTCGGGACTTAATTGATCTACCACCCAATCGTAAGGCCATTGAAAAAAAAATGGGTCTTTAAGATTCAGCAAAGGGTGGATGGATCCATTGAAAAGTATAAGACTCGTCTTGTGGTGAAAGGTTATACTCAACAAAAGAGTATAGACTATGAGGAAACATTTTCACCAGTTGTAAGGTTTGCCTCAATACGCCTTATCCTAGCAATCATTGCACATTTGGACCTTGAATTACATCAAATGGATGTAAAGATGGCATTTCTCAATGGAGAACTAGATGAGGAAATATACATGAAGCAATCAATAGGTTTTATATCTAAAGGTCAAGAGTATAAAGTTTGCAAGCTTCGTCGCTCAATATATGGCCTTAAGCAATCATCTAGACAGTGGTATCTTCGTTTTCATCAAGCCATAACCACTTTTGGTTT